>NC_088417.1:13253119-13625619 GCF_034236695.1 Oncorhynchus nerka
GTGTGTACAGCTGCCCAGATAGAGGGCATCCTTGTCTAATCCCCGTCTCACCCAGACTGGCCTACTGAGCCCCCCTCCCACCTTAACCATACATGACGCCCCAGCATACAACAGCTTCACACAGGTCACAAAACTCTTCCCAAACCCAAACACAGACATCACATTAAACAGATACTCATGATCCACTCTATCAAAAGCCTTCTCTTGATCTAAAGAGACCAGTCCAAAGTTCACATTAGAACCTCTCGACAAGTCCAACATGTCCCTAATCAAGAACAAGTTGTCCGTGATTGAGCGTCCCGGTACACAATATGTCTGGTCCTTGTGTATTATAGAGTCCAGATGGGACTTCAGTCTGTTAGAGAGGACCTTGGCAAAAATCTTGTAGTCCGCACAGAGTAATGCCACAGGCCTCCAGTTCTTAAGTTCACACAAGTCCCCTTTTTGGGCAGGAGAGTCAGAGCCGCCCGACGGCAGCTCATCGGCAACTCTCCTACCCCGACGCATTCACGCAACACGCAAAAGAAATCCTGTCCAATTGTTCCCAGAATTTTTGTAAAATTCCACTGGAAGTCCATCGACCCGGGTGCACGACCGGGACATCTGGGTTACTGCCTCTGCCAGTTCATGTGACAACAGAGGAATGTCCATTTCATCCCTCTGTGCCCGAGAGAGCTTAGGAGTCCTTCGAACAAGACCTGAGCACACATAGGATCACACATTTCTGCCCTATACAATTCAGTATAAAACTCCACAGTCCGCTCCCGCATCTCCCCACCACAGAGGTCACCCTCCCATCAGACAGCCGTAGACAATGCATACCCTTGGCATCACTGCTCTGTCTTTCCAAACCAAAGAAGAAGGAGCTGGGAGCATCCATCTCCTTGAGCATGGAGAACCTAGCTCTTACAAGTGCTCCCTTTGCTTTAACCTGGAAAAAACTGCCCAGGTCCCTACGTAATTCGGCTAAGTTAGCCTGGAGGCCTACATTGCCTTGCCCCACCATCTCTACCTCCATCTCACTAATACACCGCTCTAGTTCCCCCAATACTCTCCTAGCCTCTGAGGATGAGAGAGCTGTGTACTGTTGACAGAAAAACCGAATTTGCACTTTCCCCACATCCCACCATTGACTCAGAGACTCATACTCCTCTCTTCGCTGCCCCCATCTTTCCCAAAAAGTCTGGAAACCTGAGCAAAAGGTGGCATCTTGTAAGAGCTTTACATTGAACTTCCAATAAGATGCCTGCCGGGGCCCTGGTGAAATAGACAGCCGAGCCATGGTTATGTGGTGATCCGAAAACCCCACTGGGAGAATGGTAGCACCCAGCAGCCTATTGCTCTGATTCCTGGACATGTAAAAACGATCAAGTCGAGCTGCACTCACCTAGCCCCAAAAACCTTCACCCACGTATACTGTCTTGTGTTTGGATGTTTAGTTCTCCAAACATCCACTAGGTCAAACTGATTAAAGATGTCCCTTAACACTCCCACTGACACTGAATGAGGCTCTTCCCCATTTCTGTCTTTTTGTAAAATCCATTGTACAGTTCCAGTCACCTCCGATCACCAGCGTCTCCTCAGGCGCTACTTGTGAGAGTTCCTGTCTAAGACTCCCAAATAGAACCCTCTTTCTCTCCCTGTGTTAGGCGCATACACATTTATAAAGACAAAAACCATGTTGTTAATTTCTGCTTTAACAACAAGCAACCTACCCCCTACACACCTCCTTTGAGGAGCAAATTTTTACAGCCAGACCCGGTGCAAAAGGACTGCCACCCCTGCACTAAGATTTGTCCCATGGCTCAACACACTTGCCCCTTTCCACCAGAGCCCCCAATCAACTTCATTCACCACATCACTATGAGTCTCCTGCAGAAACAACACCTGTACTTTTTTTTTGTTTTACATATTCACCCAACACACTCCTCTTTCCCGCATCTCTGGCGCCATTTATATTGAGCGAGCCTACCGAAGAGTCTCCATAAGAAGTGGGAGAAAAGCCAGCAGAGAAATAGACCAATAGCAAAGCTCAAAAGCCCCAGTGTCAGTAAGAAATTAAACATTTAAACAGTGTCTGAAGGTAAACCTTTACGCACTATTGTGACCCACTTCCTCAACCTAAACCGTTTCCTGGGTGAGAGGGCACCATGCCCCTCATTTCTCATAGCATGTTGTACTGATCTTACAAACTTTCTAGGATCAGGAAAAAAAAGTCTCAAGATTAACTTTTTCCCCTTAGTCTCATTCAGGAACCTTGTCAGTTCTCTCAACGTGTACTTAGACCCCTCTGGTTGACTGGCTGTCAGCTCCGGGCCAATTGAAGAGGAGTCTGAAAAAATAACTCCTCATCCTCTTCCTCAGACTCACTTTCCTCCTCTTCTCTATCTCCCACCCTGACCACCTGCCCTTTCTCTCTGTTTAGGGCCTCACCCACAGCAACAGGCAACATTTCCATGGTACCTTTATCCACATCCTTTTTCCTTTTCCTCTTGACACCCTCCTCCTCCCCCCCTAATCTCTTACACTTCCCCACTATACTCTCCCTCATCCACTAGAATAACCTGACTAGACGCAGTATCATCTGCACCACCCTCTATAGCATGACTAGGGCCAGCCTCAGCTACACCACCCTCCATAGCATGACTAGGGCCAGCCTCAGCTACACCACCCTCCATAGCATGACTAGGCCCAGCATCATCTGCACCACCCTCCATAGCATGTCTAGGCCCAGCCTCAGCTACCCCACCATCTCTAGCCTGACTAGACCCAGCCTCTGCTTCTCCACCATCTCTAGCCTGACTAGCCCCAGCCTCATCTACACCACCATCTCTAGACTGACTAGGCCCAGCCTCTGCTGTCTGCATCTCCTTACCCCTGCATTTTGACCTCGATTTCCCCACTTGCACCCTCACTCCGTCTATGGCCTTTATGTGGGCACGCAAAGCTCTTGTGCCCCAAATCCCCACATTCAAAACACCGTAGACTATCTGTGCTGGCAAAACCTGCATAGAGCCCCTCCCCATGCCTCACTTTGAAATGCACATTTAGCTGTTGCTCATTATTGTTCAGAAACATAAACACTTGCCGCCTGAACGAAACAACGTGCTTAACGGCATCTGCCTGAAAACCTGCTGACAGTACACGGAAACCGCTAGCAAACTTACCAAAACGACTCAGCTCTTTCCTAATTTGATCGTCCGTAATAAACGGAGGCAAATTTGCCACTACAACTCTTGTTGAAGGGGTAGAGAGAGGTGAAATTGACACCAACACATCTCTTACAAATATTCCGCTAGCAATTAGCCTACCGACCAAATTTGCCCTTTTCATGAACACAACCACAGCTTTGTTCATTCTAGAAGCAGAATGTATAAACTCAGCTCCTACCTGTTCACCGACCGCGAGCAGAACCTCCTCCACCTTAACTCCGTTCTCAGGAACACACCTGAATCCATGCTGTATCGACAGCGTCTCGTCCGCGCTAGGCTGAGAAGCCATTGCGCACACTACACCTTCCACCCCCGGAAAGTTACTCTGTCCTCTTCCACCCTAACTTTGAAAAAAACTTTGGATACCGCTAAAAACAAATATTGCATTAACCCTCCACCATAGAAAATAACATGTAAAGAAAAGAATCAAGAAAGTTAGTTAGGATAGAGCTTTCCACACCAAACACTCAAACTCCAAAAACACCCAGCATGCACCGAGAGAGAGAGAGAGAGAGAGAGAGAGGCAGAGAGAGAGAGAGAGGGAGAGCGAGAGAGAGAGAGAGAGAGACAGAGAGAGAGAGAGAGAGAGAGAGAGAGAGAGAGAGAGAGAGAGACACGACAGTAAACAGATGGCAATGGAAGTGTCTAGATTGTTGGATGAGAAAACCAGCTTGGTGTTTAACCAGGGCCGTGCTCCTCCAGTATGTATCATTCTATCATGGACACACCTCTTTGGACACACACCTCTTTCTCAGAAGTATTTTCTCATAGGTTCTCATGGTTGTTACGCTGTCCTTTATGCAAAACGCTGCTAGCTATAGTTAGTTTGGAGGATTTCAGTTGTTGAAGTCCCATACTGTAGTTACAGGCTGCAGTTCTCTAGTGGTCTTTTCCCACTGAATGGTGTGTTCATTCGATGCTGACTACAGGCTCTGCTCAACACACTGTCTGCACAGTCGTTCCTCTGTTTGACCGGGCTGAGGGGATTTCTGTGTGTGTGTGTGTGTCTGAACCCTGATGCTGTCTCAGTGTCTTGACAGAACAATACTCGGGCTGTTCAACATCTGTTTCCTGCTGAAGAAAGAATGAGTTTGAATATCAAGTTTGGGTTGTATTAGTCGTATGTACAGGATACACATTGGTATACACTGTCCAATGAAATTCTTACTTGCAGGTTCCTTCTCGAAAATGCAACAACAACAATAAATAATATAATTGTGTTTGTGTGTGCTGTGTGTGTTTGTGTGTGTGCTTTGGGTGTGTTTGTGTGTGTGCTTTGGGTGTGTTTGTGTGTGTGCTGTGTGTGTTTGTGTGTGTGCTGTGTGTGTTTGTGTGTGTGCTTTGGGTGTGGTTGTGTGTGTGCTTTGTGTGTGTTTGTGTGTGTGCTGTGTGTGTTTGTGTGTGTTTGTGTGTGTGCTGTGTGTGTGCTGTGTGTGTGCTGTGTGTGTTTGTGTGTGTGCTGTGTGTGTGCTGTGTGTGTTTGTGTGTGTGCTGTGTGTGTGCTGTGTGTGTGTGTGTGTGCTGTGTGTGTTTGTGTGTGTGTGTGCTTTGGGTGTGTGTGTGCATTAGGTGTATTGTGTGTGCGTGTGCTGTGTGTGCTGTGTGTGTGCTGTGTGTGTTTGTGTGTGTGCTTTGGGTGTGTTTGTGTGTGTGCTTTGGGTGTGTGCTGTGTGTGTGCTGTGTGTGTTTGTGTGTGTGTGCTGTGTGTGTGCTGTGTGTGTGCTGTGTATGTTTGTGTGTGTGCTGTGTGTGTTTGTGTGTGTGCTGTGTGTGTTTGTGTGTGTTTGCTGTGTGTGTTTGTGTGTGTGCTGTGTGTGTTTGTGTGTGTGCTGTGTGTGTTTGTGTGTGTGCTGTGTGTGTTGTGTGTGTGTGTGTTTGTGTGTGTGCTGTGTGTGTTTGTGTGTGCTGTGTGTGTGCTGTGTGTGTTTGTATGTGTGCTGTGTGTGTTTGTGTGTGCTGTGTGTGTTTGTGTGTGTGTGCTTTGGGTGTGTGTGTGCTTTAGGTGTATTGTGTGTGCGTGTGCTTTGTGTGTGCGCTGTGTGTGCGTGATGACACAATGCCACTATGCCCAGAATGTGCTGAAATCCCCTCAGCCCGGTCACATATAGACAAGGAGAGTAAATCACACATGGAAGTGACACAACGCAGTATCTTAAATAATCCCACAGCACAGCCCCCTCCCCCGCATCTCCTCACCCCGAACACCCCACTTACTAGCTCTGACTGCCGATAGCTGTACCCACTATGACTGTGATATGTGGTTGTCCCACCTAGCTATCTGAAGATGAATGTACCCACTATGACTGTGATATGTGGTTGTCCCACCTATCTATCTGAAGATGAATGTACCCACTATGACTGTGATATGTGGTTGTCCCACCTAGCTATCTGAAGATGAATGTACCCACTATGACTGTGATATGTGGTTGTCCCACCTATCTATCTGAAGATGAATGTACCCACTATGACTGTGATATGTGGTTGTCCCACCTATCTATCTGAAGATGAATGTACCCACTATGACTGTGATATGTGGTTGTCCCACCTAGCTATCTGAAGATGAATGTACCCACTATGACTGTGATATGTGGTTGTCCCACCTAGCTATCTGAAGATGAATGTACCCACTATGACTGTGATATGTGGTTGTCCCACCTAGCTATCTGAAGATGCACTGTAAGTCAGTCTGCTAAATGACTCAAATGTAAATGCATGAAGACACTGACACTGTTGTTGGCTATCAGACAGTTGGATGTGAAAAGGTTTTCTTCTGATTGTGAAAAGGTTGTGAAAGAGGTTATTCCAAGGTCAGATGAGAGTATCACTTGTTTGTAAAGCATCATGTCAGATGACACATTATACTGAATGAAGAGAGCTGTGTGATCTGTCGATGTTGTCCCCCCCCCATCCACCACTATTCAAAATGGAACAGCGCCCTCTAGTGGTAGACTGTCTCAGCTCTGCACTTGGGATCCCTGTCTGTGTACTGTAGGCTAGTGAGTGTTTTCTCCAAGGTTTATTGTCCAAGGTTTCCATTTCTACTCATTAACATAAATTGCTCTCTTACAGTCTCTCTCACTCTCATTTTCACTCACTCTCTCTCACTCTCTCTGTCTCCTCCCCCCTCTCCTCTCCTCTCCCTCTCCTCTCCCTCTCCTCCTCTCCCTCTCCCTCTCCCTCTCCTCCTCTCCCTCTCCTCTCCCTCTCCTCCCCCTCTCCCTCTCCCCTCCCTCTCCTCTCCCTCTCCTCCTCCCCCCCCCCTCTCCTCCCCTCCCTCTCCTCTCCCTCTCCTCCTCTCCCTCTCCTCCCCCTCTCCTCTCCCTCTCCTCTCCCTCTCCCTCTCCCTCTCCTCCTCTCCCTCACCTCTCCCTCTCCTCCCCCTCTCCCTCTCCCCTCCCTCTCCTCTCCTCTCCTCCTCTCCCTCCCCCTCTCCTCCCCCTCCCTCTCATCTCCCTCTCCTCCTCTCCCTCTCCTCCCCCTCTCCTCTCCCTCTCCTCCTCTCCCTCTCCCTCCCTCCTCTCCCCTCCCTCCTCTCCTCTCCTCTCCCTCTCCTCCTCTCCCTCTCCTCTCCCTCTCCTCCTCTCCCTCTCCTCCCCCCTCTCCTCTCCCTCTCCTCTCCCTCTCCTCTCCCTTTCCTCTCCCAGATCTGAGGAGTAAGTGGTATCTGGTGGTGGACCGCCTCACGGTGCTCTTCCTCAAGTTCCTGCAGTACTTCCAGCAGCTGCAGCTGACCGTCTGGTGGCTCCTGGAGCTCCACATCATCAAGATCGTCTCCTCCTACATCATCTGGGTCTCAGTCAAAGAGGTGACCTAATCAGCCACCATCTCATCAAGATTCCATGTAGAACCCTCTGTGTAAAGGGTTCTACCTGGAGCTCAAAAGGGTTCTACCTGGAACCAAAAAGGGTTCTCCTATGGGGACAGCCGAATAACCTTATTTTTGTTGTAATTTTTTGTTGTAATTATCTTTTTATTACAATGTTTTCTTTTAATAGGGGTTACATAGACTACCAAAAAAAGTGCACCACACAGACTAAGTCCAATTAAAGGAATAAGGATACAGCAAAAAGTTATACAAAAAGGAAGTCATTAAAGAAAAACATCACAATTATAATATGGGTCATTTATGGGAGGTTTTCTACATAGGACCACAATGGAGACCAGATTTACCTAAATGTATCAGACTTCTGGTGTAAATCAAGGGTACGTTTCTCCAGGGGTAGAATAGCAGAAGCTTGAGAAAGCCACATTCTCACAGATAGTACTTCAGGTGTTGACCATAATAACAATATGCACTTCTTGGCTAACTAAGCAAGGGTATTGAACAGACGTTCAGAGTCAGGGTCAAACACAACGTTACAATCAAAGTAGAGGAAACAGACATTCAGTGAAAGAGCTAATTGTCTACGCAAGTTATTTTGAATGTGTTAATGAATATCATTCCAGTGTGTATTTATTATGGATCCCCATTAGCTGCTGCCAAGGCAAGGCAGCAGTTAGTCTTCCTGGGGCAAGGCAAAATTAAGGCAGTTTTAAAAACATTACAATACATTATACAATACAATACATCACAACACGGTAAGTGTGTACCCCCAGGCTCATACTCCACTATCACATATCTACAACGCAAAATCCATGTGTACGTGTGTGTATAGTGCTTATGTTAACATGCGTTTGTCTGCATGTGTCTGTGCCTGTGTGTGTGTGTGTGTGTTACTTCACAGTCCCCGCTGTTCCATAAGGTGTATTTTTACCTGCTTTTTTCAGGTTTCAGCCTGCCATATGAGTTCTGTTATACTCACAGACATCATTCAAACAGTACTAATAATATGCATATATTAGCAACTGGGACTGAGGAGCAGGCCGTTTACTCTGGGAACCTCTGGGCACCTTATTTATCCAAGCTACTCAATACTGCCCCTGCAGCCATAAGAAGAAAAAATATAAAAAAGTTGTTGAATTAAGGGGAATTAACATAGATCTCTGGATTAAAAATAAATATGGGGGGATACCTAGTCAGTTGTACATCTGAAATGTGTCTGCTACGTTTAACCATACCCCTCTGAAACATAGAGGTGTGGGAGGGGATGCCTTAATCAACATCCACATCTTTGGTGTCCGGGGAACAGTGGGCTAACTGCCTTGCTCAGCGGCAGAACAACAGATTTACCTTGTCAGCTCAGGGATTCGATCCAGCAACATTTCGGTTACTGGCCCAACTCTCTAACCACTAGGCGACCTGCCACCCTAATAACCTAATCTTTTAAATTGTCCTAAGCATTATCACTATTGCAATCATATGCACATGCCCGAACGCACACACCATGCAGTCACATGTAGCCTAGCCTATATAATACATTTTAAAAATACAAATTTCGGGCCTAAAGTAAATGAATATAGCCTAGTAATTACAACCCTTTGCCTATCTTGAGGCCCAAATAAATGAGAAAATGAACAAGAACGTCATTGGCTTTGGTTTATTCATTCATGAAAAAATGAAAAAGAACCTCTGTTGTATAATGGAAAGCTTAGTTACATTACCTGAAGAACCCTTTTAGATTCTAGATACCACCTTTTATTAAGAACCCTTTTAGATTCTAAATACCACCTTTTATTAAGAACCCTTTTAGATTCTAAATACCACCTTTTATTAAGAACCCTTTTTCTAGATTCCCTTTTAGATTCTAGATACCACCTTTATTAAGAACCCTTTAGAACCCTTTTAGATTCTAAATACCACCTTTTATTAAGAACCCTTTTAGATTCTAAATACCACCTTTTATTAAGAACCCTTTTAGATTCTAGATACCACCTTTTATTAAGAACCCTTTTAGATTCTAAATAACACCTTTTATTAAGAACCCTTTTAGATTCTAAATACCACCTTTTATTAAGAACCCTTTTAGATTCGAAATACCACCTTTTATTAAGAACCCTTTTAGATTCTAAAGACCACCTTTTATTAAGAACCCTTTTAGATTCTAGATACCACCTTTTATTAAAAACCCTTTTAGATTCTAGATACCACCTTTTATTAAGAACCCTTTTAGATTCTAGATACCACCTTTTATTAAGAACCCTTTTAGATTCTAGATATCACCTTTTATTCAAAACCCTTTTAGATTCTAGATAACACCTTTTATTAAGAACCCTTTTAGATTCTAAATAACACCTTTTATTAAGAACCCTTTTAGATACTAGATACCACCTTTTATTAAGAACCCTTTTAGATTCTAAATATCACCTTTTATTAAGAACCCTTTTAGATTCTAGATACCACCTTTTATTAAGAACCCTTTTAGATTCTAGATACCACCTTTTATTAAGAACCCTTTTAGATTCTAGATACCACCTTTTATTAAGAACCCTTTTAGATTCTAGATACCACCTTTTATTAAGAACCCTTTTAGATTCTAGATACCACCTTTTATTAAGAACCCTTTTAGATTCTAGATACCACCTTTTATTAAGAACCCTTTTAGATTCTAGATACCACCTTTTATTAAGAACCCTTTTAGATTCTAGATACCACCTTTTATTAAGAACCCTTTTAGATTCTAGATACCACCTTTTATTAAGAACCCTTTTAGATTCTAGATACCACCTTTTTTTCTATAAGTGTATAGATGCATTGTACTGTTAGACCACATACTCTACGTCCAGGAAGTGAAGGTGTCTCTTCTGTCCTGTTTTCTCCAGGTGTCTCTGTTCAACTACGTGTTCCTGGTGAGTTGGGCATTCGCCCTGCCCTTCGGTCAGTTCAGGCCCCTGGCCTCCAGTGTCTGTACCGTCTGGACCTGTGTCATCATCGTCTGCAAGATGCTCTACCAACTCACCTCTATAAACCCCTCTACATACTCGAAGAACTGCTCCATGGTGGGTAGCAGCGCAGGGAGTGTAGGATGGTGGACAGAGGGTGTGTGTTAGTGGAGTGGGGGGTGCTGTATGTACATTATGTGCAGGGAGTGTTGGGGTGGTGGACAGGGGGTGTGTGTTTGTGGAGTGGGGGGGTGGGGGTGGGGGGTGCTGTATGTACATTATGTTCCACTTCCCAAGATTTTCTTTCCTATATGTTTCTGTTCTATGTATCTCTATGTATCTCTATTTATTTATATGTATCTCTATGTATCTCTATGCATCTCCATTTATCTCTATGCATCTCTATGTATCTCTATGTATCTATATGTATCTCTATGTATCTCTTTGTATCTATGTATCTCTATGTATCTCTATGTATCTCTATGCATCTCTATGTATCTCTATGCATCTCCATTTATCTCTATGCATCTCTATGTATCTCTATGTATCTATATGTATCTCTATGTATCTCTTTGTATCTATGTATCTCTATGTATCTCTTTGTATCTATGTATCTCTATGTATCTGTGTATCATTATGCCCCTTGCCTGTGTTGTGCTAGCCTGTACTGGTTCAGGACGTTAATGACACTCCTCTTCTCTCGTCTGTAGCCTCTGAACTACACGGATAACCAGAGGAGTGAGATGGCTCACTCCCTGCTCTACAGCGCCCCTGTGGACCCAGCCAACTGGGTGGGTCTCCGCAAGTTCTCCCCCCTACTGGAGAACCTGAGGGTGAGAGGATGAGAGGTGCCCTGGGAACCTGACTACACACACACACACACACACACACACATAGGCACATATGCAGCATGTGCACGCACACAAATACACACACACACGCAGACACACACACACACATACGCAGCCTGTCTCTCTCACATATAACTGAAACTACTGTAACCGTGTTATATTATACACTGGTATCATCTCCCTAACTGCCCTTTGTAGTGCTCAAATTACCCTTCATCCTTGGAGATGGCCTGAAAACAATTGGATGGACCCATAGAATTAGGAGTTAGACATTTTGAAATTAGGACTTTAATAGGATTTCTTTGGTTGGATCAATGTTGTTCATAGTGGTGCCCATGTTTAAATCATGATTATATACACTGTCATTTCAACCCTGACCCATTTATCTGTCCTGTGTCCATCTCCATCCAGAACAACCTGTTGATTCTGGCCCTGCTGGCGTTCGAGGTGACCATCTACCGCCACCAGGACCTGTACCGCATGAGAAACAAGCTCACCACGCCCGTCACCAGAACCATCTTCCACGATATCACCCGGCAACACCTCGACGACAGCATCGTCAACGGTGCCAAGTACTTCATCAACTACTTCTTCTACAAGTTCGGCCTGGAGGTATGATATCATGTCATTGTTGAGTTCTCAAATACACTCTAATTATGTTTTTTACTTGTGTGATAGTTGGAATATTTACCACTATATCTCTGTTTTGAAATACCTTTCATGGACGTCAAAGCAATTGTTGAGTCACCTACATTGTCTGGAATTACGACTGAGCCATAACACCTACTTATGAACTCGGGAAATATAAAACTTGTGTATTTGAGATTTTAAAAGGCTTCAAAAATGCTTCTGAAGTTTGCAATTTTAACTTTGACATTTCAGACTTGCTTTTCCCTCATGCAAA
Organism: Oncorhynchus nerka; assembly: GCF_034236695.1. Lineage (NCBI taxonomy): Eukaryota > Metazoa > Chordata > Actinopteri > Salmoniformes > Salmonidae > Oncorhynchus > Oncorhynchus nerka. The sequence continues at coordinate 13,264,846 of NC_088417.1, forward strand.
ATCTATCAACCCCTACAAGAAATGTCCATTAATTATAATCAACATAATAATTCACATTTCCTTTTGCTGCAGGATCATTTTCCTGTTGTAGCAAACTGGCACAAACTAAGATCCTAAATCTGTAAACCCAATATAAAGTCTCTTGAGTAAAAATGTTCCTAAACATTATCATTGCATCGTCAGACATGCTTACTGTTGGCGGTGAACGTGATTGGCCAGAGGATGGACTTCTACGCCATGCTCCACGCTTTCGGCCTGATCGCAGTCATCTACCAACGGCGCCGGAAGGCCATCGCTGACACCTGGCCCAAGTACTGTTGTTTCCTGGCCTGCATGCTCACCTTCCAGTACTTTGTCTGCATTGGCGTCCCCCCGGCCGCCTGCAAAGGTGGGTTGACCAATCCAAGGCTCCCCTGCTGCAGCCGTTATCTTTTGTCTACATGTCACCCCTTGGTATTTCAGTACTCAAGACACAGGTCATCATTTCATCACTGCGTAATGATCATGTTTTATAAATCAGAGTTGATGTATGTGTCATGAGTCAATAGCGTCTATGAAGGAGAAAACTTACTAAACTCCTCCCCCCAGACTACCCATGGAGGTTCCCCTCATCCTCCACAGACTCCAACGTCATCAAGTGGCTGTATTTCCCTGACTTCCACACCAAGCCCAACCCCCTGTTCCTGCTCTGTGAGTGAAACCATTGACTGAGCATTTGCCATTAGGATTGGGACTGGGATTGGGACTAGAATTGGGACTGGGATTGGGACTGGGATTGGGACTAGGATTTAGACTGGGACTGGAATTGGGTTTAGGACTAGGACTAGGATTGGGACTGGGATTGGGACTGGGATTGGGACTGGAATTGGGACTGGGATTAGGACTGGGATTGGGATGGGACTGGAATTGCAATTGGGACTAGGATTTAGACTGGGACTGGAATTGGGTTTAGGACTAGGACTAGGATTGGGACTGGGACTAGGATTGGGACTGGGATTGGGACTGGGGTTGGGACTGGGTTTGGGACTGGGTTGTGACAACACCTCTTCTTCATCCTCCTGTTTTCTGCTCCTCCTCATCTTCCTCATCTTCTTCCTCCTCTTCCTTCGCCTTCTCCACCTCCTCCTCCTCTTGCTCCTCCTCCTCCTTTCCTCTCCCGTCTCCTGTAGATGACTTCATGCTGCTGCTGTGTGCCTCGCTGCAGAGACAGGTGTTTGAGGAGGAGAAGGAGGAAGCAGTGCGCCTCCTGGCCGGTGACAACATGGAGATCTGCAGGGACCTGGACTCAGCCTCCTTCAGTCAACACAACCCCGTCCCAGACTTCATACACTGCAGGTAAGGGGCTGGTTCATAGGCTGTGTATGACTCGGGATTCAAACCCGTGACTTGAGAATGAGTTAGCCTTACGAGCTAAAGCCTTTATGCTACACAGTACCAGCCAGGCCCAGGTCTGGTGCACAGGCTGTGCCTGATCAGGCTTCAAAACCTGTTACTCGAGAATGAGTTATGCCTATGTGTGAAAGTGCCTGTGTTTTTCTCAGAGAGACAATATGAGTCGTTTGATCTTAGACAAGGTTAGTCATCAGGGAAGATTCATTTGGTGAACTACCTTCTACTACATTGCATTCAGGTCAAATCATTCCACTCTCTCGCTCTCTCTTTCTGTCTCTGTGTGTCTCTGTCTCTCCGTCTTTGTGTCTGTGTGCCTCTGTCTCTCTGTCTCTCTCTCTCTCTCTCTCTTTGTCTCTGTGTCTCTATCTTTCTCTCTCTGTGTCTCTCTGTCTCTCTCTCTGTGTGTCTCTCTGTCTCTCTCTCTCTCTCTCTCTCTCTGCTTCTCTCTGTCTCTGTGTCTCTCTCTGTGTCTCTGTGTCTCTCTCTGTGTCTCTCTGTCTCTGTGTCTCTCTGTCGCTGTGTCTCTCTCTGTGTCTCTCTGTCTCTGTGTCTCTCTGTCTCTGTGTCTCTGTCTCTGTGTCTCTCTCTGTGTCTCTCTGTCTCTGTGTCTCTCTGTCTCTCTGTCTCTGTGTCTCTCTCTGTCTCTCTCTGTGTCTCTCTGTCTCTGTGTCTCTCTGTCTCTGTGTCTCTCTGTCTCTGTGTCTCTCTGTCTCTGTGTCTCTCTCTGTGTCTCTGTCTCTGTGTCTCTCTCTGTGTCTCTCTGTCTCTGTGTCTCTCTATGTGTCTCTCTGTCTCTGTGTCTCTCTGTCTCTGTGTCTCTCTCTGTGTCTCTCTGTCTCTGTGTCTCTCTGTCTCTCTCTGTGTCTTTCTGTCTCTGTGTCTCTCTCTGTGTCTCTCTGTCTCTGTGTCTCTCTCTGTGTCTCTCTGTCTCTGTGTCTCTCTCTGTGTCTCTGTCTCTGTGTCTCTCTCTGTGTCTCTGTCTCTGTGTCTCTCTCTGTGTCTCTCTGTCTCTCTCTGTGTCTCTCTGTCTCTGTGTCTCTCTCTGTGTCTCTGTCTCTGTGTCTCTCTCTGTGTCTCTGTCTCTGTGTCTCTCTCTGTGTCTCTCTGTCTCTGTGTCTCTCTCTGTGTCTCTCTGTCTCTGTGTCTCTCTCTGTCTCTATCTGTGTCTCTCTGTCTCGGTGTCTCTCTGTCTCTGTGTCTCTCTGTCTCTCTCTGTGTCTCTCTCTGTGTCTCTCTGTCTCTGTATCTCTCTGTCTCTGTGTCTCTCTCTGTGTCTCTCTGTCTCTGTGTCTCTCTCCAAAGTACTAAAGTACTATTAAAGAGTCACTTTAGACACATTCCTTGGGTTACTCCTCCTCCAATTTTGCCGTGAGGTGAGTTAATTGAGCGATCGGATAGCCCTTCTCAAAGTGGAGCAGAGATAACACATTGTCAAACACCTGTGTTTTCCCACTGCTCTCACAGCTCTCTCCTGCACACTTTCCTGGTATCAGATAACTCAGCGATGTTAAAAAGAATCACTCCAACCAAGCCTTCCACCGTGTCCTGTGAGTGACTCAAACATGGCTTTCTATGCTCCTGGAACTCAATAGTCTCCCTGAAACAAGGGGAACCGTTCTGACACTAGTGGCCGTTAACCCCGTGACAGCCGGCTCTTTGAACCTGTCAGCACAAAGTTGTATCTGAAACGAACCCCCCCCACCCCCCCACCCCCAGAAACATCTGTCAATGTGCTCCGAAGCCTCGATGACACCACTGCTCCTCCAGTTCACATACATACTGTACATCTGCCAGTAAAAACAATGTGAGGTGGTGATGAGGAGGATAGTGATGATGATGTGTCAGTGAAGTCAGCAATATTGAAATACTGTATGAAAAGTTGAATATTGTGTTGGAGAATCCTAAAGTGCACAGCGTAGCTCTGCTCATCACTTGGGCTCATCTCTGTGTGGATATCAGAAAGCGTTTACTGTTACGGAATACTTTTGTTGTTGAACGTTAGCTGTGCTACTGCATGCGGCAACGGTAGACTCTCAACATACTCAGGTTTAAAACCTGAGTTCAAATTCCACAACAGAATCCAAAGAACAAATCTCCTTTGAAACAATAGTCTACACCTCACACACATGGTTATGGGCTTACAAAGAAGAAGACAGCTGTAGCATTTGATATCCAGTTGAAATGTGTTACATTTTGAGTTTGCATCCCAATATTGCACTTTATATACATCACAGAAGACTGATATATAACTAAACTGTTTGACATAGAAACTCCAGATTTTCTGCAGGTTTTTAAATTAATGTTTATTAATGATTAAATTATGAGAAATAATAATAACGTTCCACCCAGGAGGCCACTAGGTCATTTGACTGCAGGTACTAATGAATTTCCCTCCCCCAGATCCTACCTGGACATGCTGAAAGTGATCATGTTCAGCTACCTCTTCTGGTTCGTGCTCACCATCATCTTCATCACGGGCACCACCCGCATCTCCATCTTCTGTATGGGCTACCTGGTGGCCTGCTTCTACTTCCTGCTCTTTGGGGGTGACCTGCTGCTCAAGCCAATCAAAAGCATCCTGCACTACTGGGATTTCCTGATCGCCTACAACGTGTTTGTGATCACCATGAAGAACATCCTGTCGGTAAGTTTAGATGACACTGGCTACAGTGTTGTTGAATACTGGGTACAGTGTTGTTGAATACTGGATGCAGTGTTGTTGAATACTGGGTACAGTGTTGTTGAATACTGGGTACAGTGTTGTTGAATACTGGGTACAGTGTTGTTGAATACTGGGTACAGTGTTGTTGAATACTGGCTACAGTGTTGTTGAATACTGGCTACAGTGTTGTTGAATACTGGGTACAGTGTTGTTGAATACTGGATGCAGTGTTGTTGAATACTGGGTACAGTGTTGTTGAATACTGGGTACAGTGTTGTTGAATACTGGGTACAGTGTTGTTGAATACTGGGTACAGTGTTGTTGAATACTGGCTACAGTGTTGTTGAATACTGGGTACAGTGTTGTTGAATACTGGGTACAGTGTTGTTGAATACTGGGTACAGTGTTGTTGAATACTGGGTACAGTGTTGTTGAATACTGGGTACAGTGTTGTTGAATACTGGCTACAGTGTTGTTGAATACTGGCTACAGTGTTGTTGAATACTGGGTGCAGTGTTGTTGAATACTGGATGCAGTGTTGTTGAATACTGGGTACAGTGTTGTTGAATACTGGGTACAGTGTTTTTGAATACTGGGTACAGTGTTGTTGAATACTGGGTACAGTGTTGTTGAATACTGGCTACAGTGTTGTTGAATACTGGGTACAGTGTTGTTGAATACTGGCTACAGTGTTGTTGAATACTGGGTACAGTGTTCTTGAATACTGGGTACAGTGTTCTTGAATACTGGGTACAGTGTTGTTGAATACTGGGTACAGTGTTGTTGAATACTGGGTATAGTGTTGTTGAATACTGGGTACAGTGTTGTTGAATACTGGCTACAGTGTTGTTGAATACTGGATGCAGTGTTGTTGAATACTGGGTACAGTGTTGTTGAATACTGGATGCAGTGTTGTTGAATACTGGGTACAGTATTGTTGAATACTGGGTACAGTGTTGTTGAATACTGGGTACAGTGTTGTTGAATACTGGGTACAGTGTTGTTGAATACTGGGTACAGTGTTGTTGAATACTGGCTACAGTGTTGTTGAATACTGGATGCAGTGTTGTTGAATACTGGGTACAGTGTTGTTGAATACTGGGTACAGTGTTGTTGAATACTGGGTACAGTGTTGTTGAATACTGGATGCAGTGTTGTTGAATACTGGGTACAGTGTTGTTGAATACTGGGTACAGTGTTGTTGAATACTGGCTACAGTGTTGTTGAATACTGGGTACAGTGTTGTTGAATACTGGCTACAGTGTTGTTGAATACTGGGTACAGTGTTGTTGAATACTGGCTACAGTGTTGTTGAATACTGGGTACAGTGTTCTTGAATACTGGGTACAGTGTTCTTGAATACTGGGTACAGTGTTGTTGAATACTGGGTACAGTGTTGTTGAATACTGGATGCAGTGTTGTTGAATACTGGGTACAGTGTTGTTGAATACTGGCTACAGTGTTGTTGAATACTGGGTAGTGTTGTTGAATACTGGGTACAGTGTTGTTGAATACTGGGTACAGTGTTGTTGAATACTGGGTACAGTGTTCTTGAATACTGGGTACAGTGTTGTTGAATACTGGGTACAGTGTTCTTGAATACTGGGTACAGTGTTGTTGAATACTGGCAGTGTTGTTGAATACAGTGTTGTTGAATACTGGGTACAGTGTTGTTGAATACTGGCTACAGTGTTGTTGAATACTGGGTACAGTGTTCTTGAATACTGGGTACAGTGTTCTTGAATACTGGGTACAGTGTTGTTGAATACTGGGTACAGTGTTGTTGAATACTGGGTATAGTGTTGTTGAATACTGGGTACAGTGTTGTTGAATACTGGCTACAGTGTTGTTGAATACTGGGTACAGTGTTCTTGAATACTGGGTACAGTGTTCTTGAATACTGGGTACAGTATTGTTGAATACTGGGTACAGTCAGAATTCGGCAAACCGAATTTGAGATTAGTTGGGGGGACATCTTGGCACTAAAGGTTGTAGTAAGATGTTGGATTCAGTGATAGGTGGGGAGGCATAGATAGAAATTCAGTCTATTATTTAAAATAAATAAACGAGTGTGGTGAAACAAGCGGTCTGCAGCAGACATAGAGATACAATGTAATATGTTCTTTTTAATTCTGCAACAACAGTATATAGTAGATATAGTGGTGTGATTGGTTGCTGCTGTGTCATGTTTTAGCTGACTGTGGTTTGTCCATAGATACTGGCCTGTGGATACATAAAGTCCCTGGTCACCAATCACTGTTGGCTCATACAGCTGTTCAGCCTGGCCTGCACTATAAAAGGCTATTCTAAACGTAAGTGACTCAACCACCACTGTAAAGCAGAATGCCTTTGGAAACACACTTTCTCTGTTTTGATATGTGACAGAAAATGTACACCCGCTTAAAAGGATTTGCAAAACATTATTCCGTTGAATGTTCAGAAATGCTTGATGTTAACTCAATCTGAAATGGGCTGTACAGTATATTTGGGGTTGAGGAGAAAATGTTCACTTTCTTCAAAATGTAAAGAATGAACAAATATTTGATGATTTACGTTTCTTGAAATCGTTGCAGCTGAGCAACAGGCCAACAAGCATTGTGAGTTGCCTAGCGACGAGGCAGGCATCATCTGGGACAGCATCTGTTTTGCCTTCCTGTTGCTACAGCGACGCGTATTCATGAGCCACTACTTCCTACACGTGGTCGCCGACATTCGCTCCTCACAGATCCTCGCCTCCAGGTAAACTTTACCGTTGTTTGCTTTGGTTTACTCTACTTTCACAATGACCATTAAAAATAAAACAAAATCAAATGAAACTTTACTGTGTATTCAATGTATTTGTCAATTGATATTAGATGTATTGTGTGTGTGTGTTGCGTTAGAGGGGCTGAGCTGTTCCAAAGCACCATAGTGAAAGCTGTAAAAGCCAGGATCGAAGTGGAGAAGAGGTCCATGGACCTGCTGAAGAGACAGTGAGAACATGTGTTTTCTACAGACAGAAAATATACACATATAGTATAACACATATGTGCCATATACACACACATAATATACAGTCCTTCCACATGGATGATGTACACACAGAGATTTAATATAATAATAATAATTAGCTGGGTGCTTATACGTGTCCTTTTTCACATGTACAAGTGTGTATTATACACTTTTTTTTTTGCATATCCCAACTCATATCCCAACTCATATCCCAACACATATCCCAACTCATATCCCAACTCATATCCCAACACATATCCCAACTCATATCCCAACACATATCCCAACTCATATCCCAACTCATATCCCAACTCATATCCCAACTCATATCCCAACACATATCCCAACTCATATTCCAACTCATATCCCAACTCATATCCCAACACATATCCCAACACATATCCCAACTCATATCCCAACTCATATCCCAACACATATCCCAACTCATATCCCAACTCATATCCCAACACATATCCCAACTCATATCCCAACTCATATCCCAACTCATATCCCAACACATATCCCAACACATATCCCAACTCATATCCCAACTCATATCCCAACTCATATCCCAACTCATATCCCAACTCATATCCCAACACATATCCCAACTCATATCCCAACTCATATCCCAACACATATCCCAACACATATCCCAACTCATATCCCAACACATATCCCAACACATATCCCAACTCATATCCCACACATTAGACAGACAGTATAAACTCTGTCACAACAGTTGTGATTTTATTAGCTCTCACTGAAAAGAGAAGCCTCACAGATGTTACCATGTATGTCGTCTCAAATCTGTCTCTCTCTGTCTCTCTCTCTCTCTCTCTCTCTCTCTCTGTCTCTCTCTCTCTGTCTCTCTCTCTCTCTCTCTGTCTCTCTCTCTCTCTGTCTCTGTCTCTCTCTCTCTGTCTCTCTCCCTCTCTCTGTCTCTCTCTCTCTCTCTCTCTCTCTCGCTCTCTCTCTCTCGCTCTCTCTCTGTCTGTCTGTCTCTCTCTCTCTGTCTCTGTCTCTCTCTATCTCTGTCTCTCTCTCTCTCTCTCTGTCTCTCTCTATCTCTGTCTCTCTCTCTCTCTCTCTCTCTCTCTCCCTCTCTCTCTGTGTGTCTCTGTCTCTGTCTCTCTCCATCTCTATTGGTCTCTCTTTTGCTCTCGCAACCTGATACCAGTCTGAACACATCAACACACACCCCGACTCCTAGCCAGCCCAAAGAACAGAGAGAAAACCAAAGTACAGATTCATTGTCAATTATACACAGTGGTCAGAGCCTATTGGTCATTAGTCGTTGCTTCTATCTCTGTGTCCAATCAGAATGGACCGTATCAAGAGTCGACAGCAGAAGTTCAAGAGGGGGAAGGAGAGGATTTTGAGCTTGGTGCAGGAGAGCGGAGACGCAGGCCACGGACACAGCAAGGACGAGGAGGAGGAGGAGGATGAAGGTGGGACGGCTAGAGGCCTTCTGGGCCTTGAGGAACTAGTGCACTGAAAGCCATGATTGGATGATCTTGTCCTGCCAACCCATGTCGGCCTATAAAGTTTTGCATTGATTTAACGTCTGTTTGTAGAAACATCCCAGTCCCACAACGATTACATAATATATACTGTTCATTCAAAACATCAAGGTTGTTTTTCAGATAAAGAAATGAGCAGAGAGAAGAAAATACAGCGGTGGTGGAGGCCGTGGGTGGACCATGCATCCAGTGAGTGACCTTCAACCTTTTGATTTCTTATTTGAAGCAATTCAGCTTTTAATATTCCTCTTAAATAAGATATTGTCTATTTCATGTGGCTGTAGTTAGGCTTGAATTTGTTTATTGACACTCAAGATGATTATCATATCTTATATGAGTTTGTCATTACATAAATATATGTGTGTATCATAGGAGGCTGGTGAGGGGAGGACGGCTCAGATAATGACTGGAATGGTATCAAACACAAAGAAACCATGCGTTTGATGTTTAAATACCATTCCAATGATTCCATTCCAGCCATTACTACGAGCACATTCTCCCCAATTAAGGTGCCACCAGCCGCCCGTGGTGTGTATGTGAGTTCATCTCTCATGGAGTGGTGGACGTTCCAGAACTCCACATCCTTTCCAACCGCTTCGCTAAACACAAAAACAACTTCCGTTCTGAATTCGCTCCAGTCATTTAAATCCAAACAACACCCATCTATTTCAGTGACCACCTGGACCTGCCATTTGTGTTTGAAGTATTGAAACCAAACCATATGATTTGAATTTAAAGTATTTGCATAAACATGATAAGGTGACTGTAAGAAACGCTCATCATTTCAAATAGGCTACATGTCATATTAAACAGTATATAAACTCTCTAAATAGACTACATGTCATATTAAACAGTATATAAACTCTCTAAATAGACTACATGTCATATTAAACAGTATATAAACTCTCTAAATAGACTACATGTCATATTAAACAGTATATAAACTCTCTAAATAGACTACATGTCATATTAAACAGTATATAAACACTCTGAATAGACTACATGTCATATTAAACACTCTAAATAGACTACATGTCATATTAAACACTCTAAATAGGTTACATGTCATATTAAACACTCTGAATAGGTTACATGTCATATTAAACTCTCTAAATAGACTACATGTCATATTAAACACTCTGAATAGACTACATGTCATATTAAACACTCTGAATAGACTACATGTCATATTAAACACTCTGAATAGACTACATGTCATATTAAACACTCTGAATAGACTACATGTCATATTAAACACTCTGAATAGACTACATGTCATATTAAACACTCTAAATAGACTACATGTCATATTAAACACTCTGAATAGACTACATGTCATATTAAACACTCTGAATAGACTACATGTCATATTAAACACTCTGAATAGACTACATGTCATATTAAACACTCTGAATAGACTACATGTCATATTAAACACTCTGAATAGACTACATGTCATATTAAACACTCTGAATAGACTACATGTCATATTAAACACTCTGAATAGACTACATGTCATATTAAACACTCTGAATAGACTACATGTCATATTAAACACTCTGAATAGACTACATGTCATATTAAACACTCTAAATAGACTACATGTCATATTAAACTCTCTAAATAGACTACATGTCATATTAAACAGTATATAAACTCTCTAAATAGACTACATGTCATATTAAACTCTCTAAATAGACTACATGTCATATTAAACTCTCTAAATAGACTACATGTCATATTAAACAGTATATAAACACTCTAAATATACTACATGTCATATTAAACTCTCTAAATAGACTACATGTCATATTAAACAGTATATAAACTCTCTAAATATACTACATGTCATATTAAACAGTATATAAACTCTCTAAATAGGCTACATGTCATATTAAACTCTCTAAATAGACTACATGTCATATAAACTCTCTAAATAGACTACATGTCATATTAAACACTCTGAATAGACGACATGTCATATTAAACACTCTGAATAGACTACATGTCATATTAAACACTCTGAATAGACTACATGTCATATTAAACACTCTGAATAGACTACATGTCATATTAAACACTCTGAATAGGTTACATGTCATATTAAACACTCTGAATAGACTACATGTCATATTAAACACTCTGAATAGACTACATGTCATATTAAACACTCTGAATAGACTACATGTCATATTAAACAGTATATAAACACTCTGAATAGACTACATGTCATATTAAACACTCTGAATAGACTACATGTCATATTAAACACTCTAAATAGACTACATGTCATATTAAACAGCATATAAACTCTCTAAATAGGCTACAGGTCATATTAAACTCTCTAAATAGGCTACATGTCATATTAAACAGCATTAAACAGTATATAAACTCTCTAAATAGACTACATGTCATATTAAACAGCATTAAACAGCATATAAACTCTCTAAATAGACTACATGTCATATTAAACTCTCTAAATAGGCTACATGTCATATTAAACAGCATTAAACAGTATATAAACTCTCTAAATAGGTTACATGTCATATTAAACAGCATATAAACTCTCTAAATAGACTACATGTCATATTAAACATCATTAAACAGTATATAAACTCTCTAAATAGGCTACATGTCATATTAAACACTCTGAATAGACTACATGTCATATTAAACAGCATATAAACTCTCTAAATAGACTACATGTCATATTAAACAGCATATAAACTCTCTAAATAGACTACATGTCATATTAAACATCATTAAACAGTATATAAACTCTCTAAATAGACTACATGTCATATTAAACACTCTGAATAGACTACATGTCATATTAAACAGCATATAAACTCTCTAAATAGACTACATGTCATATTAAACAGCATATAAACTCTCTAAATAGGCTACATGTCATATTAAACAGTATATAAACTCTCTAAATAGACTACATGTCATATTAAACAGCATTAAACAGTATATAAACTCTCTAAATAGGCTACATGTCATATTAAACAGTATATAAACTCTCTAAATAGACTACATGTCATATTAAACAGCATTAGACTCTATATAAACACTCTAAATAGGCTACATGTCATATTAAACAGCATATAAACTCTCTAAATAGACTACATAGACTACATGTCATATTAAACAGCATATAAACTCTCTAAATAGGCTACATGTCATATTAAACAGTATATAAACTCTCTAAATAGACTACATGTCATATTAAACAGCATTAAACAGTATATAAACTCTCTAAATAGGCTACATGTCATATTAAACAGCATATAAACTCTCTAAATAGACTACATGTCATATTAAACAGCATATAAACTCTCTAAATAGACTACATGTCATATTAAACAGCATTAAACAGTATATAAACTCTCTAAATAGACTACATGTCATATTAAACAGCATTAAACAGTATATAAACTCTCTAAATAGACTACATGTCATATTAAACAGCATTAAACAGTATATAAACTCTCTAAATAGACTACATGTCATATTAAACAGCTGAATAGATAAATGTCTCTCTAAATAGACTACATGTCATATTAAACAGCTAAATAGACTACATGTCATATTAAACAGCATATAAACTCTCTAAATAGACTACATGTCATATTAAACACTCTGCTACATTAAACAGATTAAAGACATGTCATATTAAACACTCTAAATAGACTACATGTCATATTAAACAGCATTAAACAGTCATATAAACTACATGTCATATTAAACATGTCATATTAGACTACATGTCATATTAAACAGAATAGACATATAAACTCTCTAAATAGACTACATGTCATATTAAACAGCATATAAACAGTAAATAGACTACATGTCATATTAAACACTCTGAATAGACTATGTCATATTAAACACTCTGAATAGACTACATGTCATATTAAACAGCATATAAACTCTCTAAATAGACTACATGTCATATTAAACAGCATATAAACTCTCTAAATAGACTACATGTCATATTAAACAGCATTAAACAGTATATAAACTCTCTAAATAGACTACATGTCATATTAAACAGCATATAAACTCTCTAAATAGACTACATGTCATATTAAACAGCATATAAACTCTCTAAATAGGTTACATGTCATATTAAACAGTATATAAACTCTCTAAATAGGCTACATGTCATATTAAACAGCATATAAACTCTCTAAATAGACTACATGTCATATTAAACAGCATATAAACTCTCTAAATAGGCTACATGTCATATTAAACAGTATATAAACTCTCTAAATAGACTACATGTCATATTAAACAGCATTAAACAGTATATAAACTCTCTAAATAGGCTACATGTCATATTAAACAGCATATAAACTCTCTAAATAGGTTACATGTCATATTAAACAGCATATAAACTCTCTAAATAGACTACATGTCATATTAAACAGCATTAAACAGTATATAAACTCTCTAAATAGACTACATGTCATATTAAACAGTATATAAACTCTCTAAATAGACTACATGTCATATTAAACAGCATTAAACAGCATATAAACTCTCTAAATAGACTACATGTCATATTAAACAGCATTAAACAGTATATAAACTCTCTAAATAGGTTACATGTCATATTAAACAGCATATAAACTCTCTAAATAGACTACATGTCATATTAAACAGCATATAAACTCTCTAAATAGACTACATGTCATATTAAACAGCATTAAACAGTATATAAACTCTCTAAATAGGCTACATGTCATATTAAACAGCATATAAACTCTCTAAATAGGCTACATGTCATATTAAACAGCATATAAACTCTCTAAATAGACTACATGTCATATTAAACAGCATTAAACAGTATATAAACTCTCTAAATAGACTACATGTCATATTAAACAGCATTAAACAGTATATAAACTCTCTAAATAGGCTACATGTCATATTAAACAGTATATAAACTCTCTAAATAGGCTACATGTCATATTAAACAGCATTAAACAGTATATAAACTCTCTAAATAGGCTACATGTCATATTAAACAGCATTAAACAGTATATAAACTCTCTAAATAGGCTACATGTCATATTAAACAGCATATAAACTCTCTAAATAGACTACATGTCATATTAAACAGCATTAAACAGTATATAAACTCTCTAAATAGACTACATGTCATATTAAACAGCATATAAACTCTCTAAATAGACTACATGTCATATTAAACACTTAAACAGTCATATAAACTCTCTAAATAGACTACATGTCATATTAAACAGCATTAAACATAGACTATGTCATATTAACTCTCTAAATAGACTACATGTCATATTAAACAGCTATAAAAATAGACTACATGTCATATTAAACAGCATAAACAGTAATAAAACTCTCTAAATAGGCTACATGTCATATTAAACAGTATATAAACTCTCTAAATAGGCTACATGTCATATTAAACAGCATATAAACTCTCTAAATAGACTACATGTCATATTAAACAGCATATAAACTCTCTAAATAGACTACATGTCATATTAAACACTCTGAATAGACTACATGTCATATTAAACAGCATTAAACAGTATATAAACTCTCTAAATAGACTACATGTCATATTAAACAGCATATAAACTCTCTAAATAGGCTACATGTCATATTAAACAAAGACATCATAAACACTCTGAATAGACTACATGTCATATTAAACACTCTCTAAATAGACTACATGTCATATTAAACTCTCTAAATAGACTACATGTCATATTAAACAGCATATAAACTCTCTAAATAGACTACATGTCATATTAAACAGCATATAAACTCTCTAAATAGACTACATGTCATATTAAACACATTAAACATGTCATATTAAACAACTCTCTAAATAGACTACATGTCATATTAAACAGCATTAAACAGTATATAAACTCTCTAAATAGACTACATGTCATATTAAACAGCATATAAACTCTCTAAATAGACTACATGTCATATTAAACAGCATTAAACAGTATATAAACTCTCTAAATAGACTACATGTCATATTAAACAGCATTCTGAATAGACTACATGTCATATTAAACAGCATTAAACATATAAAACTCTCTGAATAGACTACATGTCATATTAAACAGCATTAAACAGTATATAAACTCTCTAAATAGACTACATGTCATATTAAACAGCATTAAACAGTATATAAACTCTCTAAATAGACTACATGTCATATTAAACAGCATATAAACTCTCTAAATAGACTACATGTCATATTAAACAGTATATAAACTCTCTAAATAGACTACATGTCATATTAAACAGCATATAAACTCTCTAAATAGACTACATGTCATATTAAACAGTATATAAACTCTCTAAATAGACTACATGTCATATTAAACAGCATTAAACAGTATATAAACTCTCTAAATAGACTACATGTCATATTAAACAGCATATAAACTCTCTAAATAGACTACATGTCATATTAAACTCTCTAAATAGACTACATGTCATAAACAGCATATAAACTCTCTAAATAGACTACATGTCATATTAAACAGCGTATAAACTCTCTAAATAGGCTACATGTCATATTAAACAGCATTAAACAGTATATAAACTCTCTAAATAGGCTACATGTCATATTAAACAGCATATAAACTCTCTAAATAGACTACATGTCATATTAAACAGCATTAAACAGTATATAAACTCTCTAAATAGGCTACATGTCATATTAAACACTCTGAATAGACTACATGTCATATTAAACAGCATATAAACTCTCTAAATAGACTACATGTCATATTAAACAGCATATAAACCTCTAAATAGGCTACATGTCATATTAAACAGTATATAACCACTCTAAATAGACTACATGTCATATTAAACACTCTGAATAGACTACATGTCATATTAAACACTCTGAATAGACTACATGTCATATTAAACACTCTGAATAGACTACATGTCATATTAAACACTCTGAATAGACTACATGTCATATTAAACACTCTGAATAGACTACATGTCATATTAAACACTCTGAATAGACTACATGTCATATTAAACAGCATATAAACTCTCTAAATAGACTACATGTCATATTAAACAGCATATAAACTCTCTAAATAGGCTACATGTCATATTAAACTCTCTAAATAGACTACATGTCATATTAAACAGCATTAAACAGTATATAAACTCTCTAAATAGACTACATGTCATATTAAACAGCATTAAACATATATAAACTCTCTAAATAGACTACATGTCATATTAAACAATAGACTATATATTAACTCTCTAAATAGACTACATGTCATATTAAACAATAGTATATAAAACTCTGAATAGACTACATGTCATAAACACTCTGAATAGACTACATGTCATATTAAACACTCTGAATAGACTACATGTCATATTAACTCTCTAAATAGACTACATGTCATATTAAACAGCATATAAACTCTCTAAATAGACTACATGTCATATTAAACAGTATATAACCACTCTAAATAGACTACATGTCATATTAAACACTCTGAATAGACTACATGTCATATTAAACACTCTAAATAGACTACATGTCATATTAAACACTCTGAATAAACAGTATATAAACACTCTGAATAGACTACATGTCATATTAAACACTCTGAATAGACTACATGTCATATTAAACACTCTGAATAGACTACATGTCATATTAAACACTCTGAATAGAAACATGTCATATTAAACACTCTGAATAGACTACATGTCATATTAAACACTCTGAATAGACTACATGTCATATTAAACACTCTAAATAGACTACATGTCATATTAAACACTCTGAATAGACTACATGTCATATTAAACACTCTGAATAGCACATGTCAAAAACACTCTGAATATATGTCATATTAAACACTCTGAATAGACTACATGTCATATTAAACACTCTGAATAGACTACATGTCATATTAAACACTCTGAATAGACTACATGTCATATTAAACACTCTGAATAGACTACATGTCATATTAAACAGCATTAAACAGTATATAAACTCTCTAAATAGACTACATGTCATATTAAACACTTAAACAGTCATATAAACTCTCTAAATAGACTACATGTCATATTAAACAGTATATAAACTCTCTAAATAGACTACATGTCATATTAAACACATGAATAGACTACATGTCATATTAAACTCTCTAAATAGACTACATGTCATATTAAACACTCTGAATAGACTACATGTCATATTAAACTCTCTGAATAGACTACATGTCATATTAAACAGCACATGTCATAAACTCTGAAATAGACTACATGTCATATTAAACACTCTGAAATAGACTACATGTCATATTAAACAGCATATAAACTGAAATAGACTACATGTCATATTAAACACTCATATAAACAGTATATAAACTCTCTAAATAGACTACATGTCATATTAAACAGCAATAAACATGTCATATTAAACACTCTAATAGACTACATGTCATATTAAACAGTCATATAACACTCTGAATAGACTACATGTCATATTAAACACTCTGAATAGACTACATGTCATATTAAACACTCTGAATAAACTACATGTCATAAAACACTAATAGACTACATGTCATATTAAACACTCAATAGAACATGTCATATTAAACACTCTGAATAGACTCTAAATAGACTACATGTCATATTAAACAGTATATAAACTCTCTAAATAGACTACATGTCATATTAAACATATAAACTCTGATTAAACATGTCATATTAAACTCTCTGAATAGACTACATGTCATATTAAACACTTGAATAGACTACATGTCATATAAACACTCTAAATAGACTACATGTCATATTAAACACTCTGAATAGACTACATGTCATAAAACACTCTGAATAGACTACATGTCATATTAAACACTCTGAATAGACTACATGTCATATTAAACACTCTGAATAGACTACATGTCATATTAAACACTCTGAATAGGTAATGTCACAAACACTATATGTCAAAACACTCTAAATAGACTGCATGTCATATTAAACACTAATAGGTTACATGTCATATTAAACAGAATAGACTATAAACACTCTAAATAGACTACATGTCATATTAAACACTCTGAATAGACTACATGTCATATTAACACTCTGAATAGACTACATGTCATATTAAACACTCTGAATAGACTACATGTCATATTAAACTCTCTGTCAATAGACTACATGTCATATTAAACACTCTGAATAGACTACATGTCATATTAAACACTCTGAATAGACTACATGTCATATTAAACACTCTGAATAGACTACATGTCATATTAAACACTCTGAATAGACTACATGTCATATTAAACACTCTGAATAGAACATGTCATATTAAACTCTCTGAATAGACTACATGTCATATTAAACAGTATATAAACTCTGAAATAGACTACATGTCATATTAAACAATAGACTACATGTCATAAAACACTCTAAATAGACTACATGTCATATTAAACACTCTGAATAGACTACATGTCATATTAAACACTCTGAATAGACTACATGTCATATTAAACACTCTGAATAGACTACATGTCATATTAAACAGTATATAAACTCTCTAAATAGACTACATGTCATATTAAACAGACACATATATTAAACTCTCTAATAGACTACATGTCATATTAAACACTCTGAATAGACTACATGTCATATTAAACACTCTGAATAGACTACATGTCATATTAAACACTCTGAATAGACTACATGTCATATAAACACTCTGAATAGACTACATGTCATATTAAACACTCTGAATAGACTACATGTCATATTAAACTCTCTGAATAGACTACATGTCATATTAAACACTCTGAATAGACTACATGTCATATTAAACACTCTGAATAGACTACATGTCATATCATATTAAACATGTCATATAAACACTCTGAATAGACTACATGTCATATTAAACACTCTGAATAGACTACATGTATATAAACACTCTGAATAGACTACATGTCATATTAAACAATAGACTACATGTCATATTAAACACTCTAAATAGACTACATGTCATATTAAACTCTGAATAGACTACATGTCATATTAAACACTCTAAATAGACTACATGTCATATTAAACACTCTAAATAGACTACATGTCATATTAAACACTCTGTCATATTAAACAGCATTAAATAGACTACATGTCATATTAAACTCTCTAAATAGGCTACATGTCATATTAAACAGCATTAAACAGTATATAAACTCTCTAAATAGGCTACATGTCATATTAAACACTCTGAAATAGACTACATGTCATATTAAACACTCATTAAACATGTCATATTAAACTCTCTAAATAGGCTACATGTCATATTAAACACTCTGAATAGACTACATGTCATATTAACACTCTGAATAGACTACATGTCATATTAAACACATATAAACTCATGTCATAAAACAGAATAGACTACATGTCATATTAAACACTATTAAACAGTATATAAACTCTCTAAATAGACTACATGTCATATTAAACACTCTGATTAAACATGTCATATTAAACTCTCTAAATAGGCTACATGTCATATTAAACAGCATATAAACTCTCTAAATAGACTACATGTCATATTAAACAGCATCTGAAAATAGACTACATGTCATATTAAACACTCTGAATAGACTACATGTCATATTAAACTCTGAATAGCATATAAACTCTGAATAGACTACATGTCATATTAAACAGCTATAAACTCTCTAAATAGACTACATGTCATATTAAACAGCATTAAACAGTCATATAAACTCTCTAAATAGACTACATGTCATATTAAACAGCATATAAACTCTCTAAATAGACTACATGTCATATTAAACACTCTGAATAGACTACATGTCATATTAAACAGCATATAAACTCTCTAAATAGACTACATGTCATATTAAACAGCATATAAACATGTCATATTAACACTCTAAATAGACTACATGTCATATTAAACACTCTAAATAGACACATGTCATATTAAACTCTCTAAATAGGCTACATGTCATATTAAACAGCATATAATAAACTCTGAAATAGACTACATGTCATATTAAACAGCAATAACATGTATATAAACTCTAAATAGACTACATGTCATATTAAACAGCATATATAAAACTCTGAAATAGACTACATGTCATATTAAACAGCAATAAACATGTCATATAAACTCTCTAAATAGACTACATGTCATATTAAACAGCATATAAACTCTCTAAATAGACTACATGTCATATTAAACACTCTGAATAGACTACATGTCATATTAAACT
Source organism: Oncorhynchus nerka (assembly GCF_034236695.1). Classification (NCBI taxonomy): domain Eukaryota; kingdom Metazoa; phylum Chordata; class Actinopteri; order Salmoniformes; family Salmonidae; genus Oncorhynchus; species Oncorhynchus nerka. The sequence goes on from NC_088417.1 coordinate 13,284,768, forward strand.
CTGAATAAACTACATGTCATATAAACTCTCTAAATAGACTACATGTCATATTAAACAGCATATAAACTCTCTAAATAGACTACATGTCATATTAAACTCTCTAAATAGACTACATGTCATATTAAACAGCATATAAACTCTCTAAATAGACTACATGTCATATTAAACAGCATATAAACTCTCTAAATAGACTACATGTCATATTAAACAGCATATAAACTCTCTAAATAGACTACATGTCATATTAAACAGTATATAAACTCTCTAAATAGGCTACATGTCATATTAAACAGCATATAAACACTCTAAATAGACTACATGTCATATTAAACACTCTGAATAGACTACATGTCATATTAAACAGCATATAAACTCTCTAAATAGACTACATGTCATATTAAACATGTCATATAAACTCTGAATAGACTACATGTCATATTAATAGACAGTCATATAAACTCTCTAAATAGACTACATGTCATATTAAACACTTAAAGACTACATGTCATATTAAACACTCTAAATAGACTACATGTCATATTAAACAGCATAATAGACAGTAATACTCTCTAAATAGACTACATGTCATATTAAACAGTATATAAACTCTCTAAATAGACTACATGTCATATTAAACAGCATTAAACAGTCATATAAACTCTGAAATAGACTACATGTCATATTAAACAGCATTAAACAGTATATAAACTCTCTAAATAGACTACATGTCATATTAAACAGTCATATAAACAAATAGACTACATGTCATAACACTTAAACAGCATAAAACTCTCTAAATAGACTACATGTCATATTAAACAGCATTAAACAGTATATAAACTCTCTAAATAGACTACATGTCATATTAAACAGTCATATAAACTCTGAATAGACTACATGTCATATTAAACAGCATATAAACTCTGAAATAGACTACATGTCATATTAAACAGCATTAAACTACAGTATATAAACTCTCTAAATAGACTACATGTCATATTAAACAGCATTAAACAGTATATAAACTCTCTAAATAGACTACATGTCATATTAAACAGAATATATATAAAACTCTCTAAATAGACTACATGTCATATTAAACAGCTGAATAAACTACTGTCATATAAACACTAATAGACTACATGTCATATTAAACACAATAAACAGTATATAAACTCTCTAAATAGACTACATGTCATATTAAACAGTATATAAACTCTCTAAATAGACTACATGTCATATTAAACAGCATTAAACAGTATATAAACTCTGAAATAGACTAATGTCATATTAAACAGCATATAAACTCTGAAATAGACTACATGTCATATTAAACAGCATTAAACAGTATATAAACTCTCTAAATAGACTACATGTCATATTAAACAGCATATAAACTCTCTAAATAGACTACATGTCATATTAAACACTCTGAATAGACTATGTCATAAACTCTCTAAATAGACTACATGTCATATTAAACAGCATTAAACTAAACTCTCTAAATAGGCTACATGTCATATTAAACAGTATATAAACTCTCATAAATAGGCTACATGTCATATTAAACACATTAATAGACTAGTCATATAAACTCTCTAAATAGGCTACATGTCATATTAAACAGCATATAAACTCTCTAAATAGGCTACATGTCATATTAAACAGCATTAAACAGTATATAAACTCTCTAAATAGGCTACATGTCATATTAAACAGCATATAAACTCTCTAAATAGGCTACATGTCATATTAAACAATAGCTATTGTCATATTAAACAGTATATAAACTCTCTAAATAGGCTACATGTCATATTAAACAGAATAGACTATGTCATAAACTCTCTAAATAGGCTACATGTCATATTAAACACTCTGAAATAGACTACATGTCATAAACAGCATATAACCACTCTAAATAGACTACATGTCATATTAAACACTCTGAATAGACTACATGTCATATTAAACACTCTGAATAGACTACATGTCATATTAAACACTCTGAATAGACGACATGTCATATTAAACACTCTGAATAGACTACATGTCATATTAAACACTCTGAATAGACTACATGTCATATTAAACACTCTGAATAGACTACATGTCATATTAAACAGCATATTAAACTCTCTAAATAGACTACATGTCATATTAAACAGCATATAAACTCTCTAAATAGGCTACATGTCATATTAAACAGCATATAAACTCTCTAAATAGGCTACAGGTCATATTAAACTCTCTAAATAGACTACATGTCATATTAAACAGCATTAAACAGTATATAAACTCTCTAAATAGACTACATGTCATATTAAACAGCATTAAACAGTATATAAACTCTCTAAATAGACTACATGTCATATTAAACAGTATATAACCACTCTAAATAGACTACAGGTCATATTAAACTCTCTAAATAGACTACATGTCATATTAAACAGCATTAAACAGTATATAAACTCTCTAAATAGACTACATGTCATATTAAACAGTATATAACCACTCTAAATAGACTACATGTCATATTAAACTCTCTAAATAGACTACATGTCATATTAAACAGCATATAAACTCTCTAAATAGAGTACATGTCATATTAAACAGTATATAAACTCTCTAAATAGGCTACATGTCATATTAAACAGTATATAAACTCTCTAAATAGACTACATGTCATATTAAACAGCATATAAACTCTCTAAATAGGCTACATGTCATATTAAACAGTATATAAAACACCACATGTCATAAAACAGCATAAACAGTCATATAAACTAAATAGACTACATGTCATATTAAACACTCTGAATAGACTACATGTCATATTAAACACTCTGAATAGACTACATGTCATATTAAACACTCTGAATAGACTGCATGTCATATTAAACACTCTGAATAGACTACATGTCATATTAACACTCTGAATAGACTACATGTCATATTAAACACTCTGAATAGACTACATGTCATATTAAACACTCTGAATAGACTACATGTCATATTAAACACTCTGAATAGACTACATGTCATATTAAACACTCTGAATAGACTACATGTCATATTAAACACTCTGAATAGGTTACATGTCATATTAAACACTCTGAATAGACTACATGTCATATTAAACACTCTGAATAGACTACATGTCATATTAAACAGCATTAAACAGTATATAAACTCTCTAAATAGACTACATGTCATATTAAACAGCATATAAACTCTCTAGACTACATGTCATATTAAACACTCTGAATAGACTACATGTCATATTAAACAGCATTAAACAGTATATAAACTCTCTAAATAGACTACATGTCATATTAAACAGCATTAAACAGTATATAAACTCTCTAAATAGACTACATGTCATATTAAACAGTATATAACCACTCTGAATAGACTACATGTCATATTAAACACTCTGAATAGACTACATGTCATATTAAACAGCACATAAACTCTCTAAATAGACTACATGTCATATTAAACAGCACATAAACTCTCTAAATAGACTACATGTCATATTAAACACTCTGAATAGACTACATGTCAATTAAACAGACTATATAAACACTCTGAATAGACTACATGTCATATTAAACACTCTGAATAGAACATGTCATATTAAACACTCTGAATAGACTACATGTCATATTAAACACTTAAACAATAGACTACATGTCATATTAAACACTCTGAATAGGCTACATGTCATATTAAACAGTATATAAACACTCTGAATAGACTACATGTCATATTAAACACTCTGAATAGACTACATGTCATATTAAACACTCTGAATAGACTACATGTCATATTAAACACTCTGAATAGACTACATGTCATATTAAACACTCTGAATAGACTACATGTCATATTAAACACTCTGAATAGACTACATGTCATATTAAACACTCTGAATAGACTACATGTCATATTAAACACTCTGAATAGACTACATGTCATATTAAACACATAATAGACTACATGTATATTAAACTCTGAATAGACTACATGTCATATTAAACACTCTGAATAAACTCTCTAAATAGACTACATGTCATATTAAACACTCTGAATAGACTACATGTCATATTAAACACTCTGAATAGACTACATGTCATATTAAACACTCTGAATAGACTACATGTCATATTAAACACTCTGAATAGACTACATGTCATATTAAACATAAACTTCTGAATAGACTACATGTCATATTAAACTCTCTAAATAGACTACATGTCATATTAAACACTTGAATAGACTACATGTCATATAAACTCTCTGAATAGACTACATGTCATATTAAACACTTAATAGACTAGTCATATAAACACTCTGAATAGACTACATGTCATATTAAACACTCTGAATAGACTACATGTCATATTAAACACTCTGAATAGACTACATGTCATATTAAACACTCTGAATAGACTACATGTCATATTAACACTCTGAATAGACTACATGTCATATTAAACACTCTGAATAGACTACATGTCATATTAAACACTCTGAATAGACTACATGTCATATTAAACAGCATATAAACACTCTGAATAGACTACATGTCATATTAAACACTCTGAATAGACTACATGTCATATTAAACACTCTGAATAGACTACATGTCATATTAAACACTCTGAATAGACTACATGTCATATTAAACACTCTGAATAGACTACATGTCATATTAAACACTCTGAATAGACTACATGTCATATTAAACACTCTGAATAGACTACATGTCATATTAAACACTCTGAATAGACTACATGTCATATTAAACACTCTGAATAGACTACATGTCATATTAAACACTCTGAATAGACTACATGTCATATTAAACACTCTGAATAGACTACATGTCATATTAAACACTCTGAATAGACTACATGTCATATTAAACACTCTGAATAGACTACATGTCATATTAAACACTCTGAATAGACTACATGTCATATTAAACACTCTGAATAGACTACATGTCATATTAAACACTCTGAATAGACTACATGTCATATTAAACACTCTGAATAGACTACATGTCATATTAAACACTCTGAATAGACTACATGTCATATTAAACACTCTGAATAGACTACATGTCATATTAAACACTCTGAATAGACTACATGTCATATTAAACACTCTGAATAGGTTACATGTCATATTAAACACTCTGAATAGACTACATGTCATATTAAACACTCTGAATAGACTACATGTCATATTAAACACTCTGAATAGACTACATGTCATATTAAACACTCTAATAGACTCTGAATAGACATGTCATATTAAACACTCTGAATAGACTACATGTCATATTAAACACACTCTGAATAGACTACATGTCATATTAAACACTCTGAATAGACTACATGTCATATTAAACTCTCTGAATAGACTACATGTCATATTAAACACTCTGAATAGAACAGTCATATTAAACACTCTGAATAGGCTACATGTCATATTAAACAGCATTAATAGACTACATGTCATATAAACACTCTAAATAGACTACATGTCATATTAAACTCTCTAAATAGACTACATGTCATATTAAACAGCATATAAACTCTCTAAATAGACTACATGTCATATTAAACACTCTGAATAGACTACATGTCATATTAAACACTCTGAATAGACTACATGTCATATTAAACAGCATTAAACAGTATATAAACTCTCTAAATAGACTACATGTCATATTAAACAGTATATAACCACTCTAAATAGACTACATGTCATATTAAACTCTCTAAATAGACTACATGTCATATTAAACAGCATATAAACTCTCTATATAGACTACATGTCATATAAAACAGTATATAAACTCTCTAAATAGGCTACATGTCATATTAAACAGTATATAAACTCTCTAAATAGACTACATGTCATATTAAACAGTATATAACCACTCTAAATAGGCGACATGTCATATTAAACAGCATATAAACTCTCTAAATAGGCTACATGTCATATTAAACAGTATATAACCACTCTAAATAGACTACATGTCATATTAAACACTCTGAATAGACTACATGTCATATTAAACACTCTGAATAGACTACATGTCATATTAAACACTCTGAATAGACTACATGTCATATTATACACTCTGAATAGACTACATGTCATATTAAACACTCTGAATAGACTACATGTCATATTAAACACTCTGAATAGACTACATGTCATATTAAACACTCTGAATAGACTACATGTCATATTAAACACTCTGAATAGACTACATGTCATATTTAACACTCTGAATAGACTACATGTCATATTAAACACTCTGAATAGACTACATGTCATATTAAACACTCTGAATAGACTACATGTCATATTAAACACTCTGAATAGACTACATGTCATATTAAACACTCTGAATAGACTACATGTCATATTAAACACTCTGAATAGACTACATGTCATATTAAACACTCTGAATAGACTACATGTCATATTAAACACTCTGAATAGACTACATGTCATATTAAACACTCTGAATAGACTACATGTCATATTAAACACTCTGAATAGACTACATGTCATATTAAACACTCTGAATAGACATGTCATATTAAACACTCTGAATAGACTACATGTCATATTAAACACTCTGAATAGACTACATGTCATATTAAACACTCTGAATAGACTACATGTCATATTAAACACTCTGAATAGATTACATGTCATATTAAACACTCTGAATAGACTACATGTCATATTAAACACTCTGAATAGACTACATGTCATATTAAACACTCTGAATAGACTACATGTCATATTAAACACTCTGAATAGGTTACATGTCATATTAAACACTCTGAATAGGTTACATGTCATATTAAACTCTCTAAATAGACTACATGTCATATTAAACAGAGTGTGAAACTAGACTTGTAGGGACTTAAAGCATTTAGCTTTCAAACAGCATTTAGTTTTATTAAGTAATTATAGTCTATGAATGTACTAAGAATGAAATAAAAATGAAAGGGAAAATGTGTTTTTAGGCTCAGTCTACAGTGCTTTTGAATTCATTTTTAGAAACAGAGTCTGTGGCTTCAGGCTGATGTGATGGTGCCTGGAGAGCAGACCAGCAACAGAGAATCTCCTCTCCATGCTTTCAGAACCACTGGGGATGCTAAACACCCTTCGGGCCACTCTTACCAGGCTGAGTTGTTTATATATACAGTATATATATTTATATATATATACTGTAGATAGATAGATAGATAGATAGATAGATAGATAGATAGATAGATAGATAGATAGATAGATAGATAGATAGATAGATAGATAGATAGATAGATAGATAGATAGATAGATAGATAGATAGATAGATAGATAGATAGATGGATGGATGGATGGATGGATGGATGGATGGATAACCCAATCAAAAGGGAAAGTTAGATGAAAGTGGGAATATGCCAGGCCTATTGAGCCAAAATCAATTATGGCCTATTGTATAGAAAATAGAACAAAAATTAAGGAAACTTTTAAGAAATTATTTGTTTTGTTCATAAATACTTTGCTACAATGACCCACGAGCTACCCACCTCATTCCTTTCTGTTACCATGTGCACATAGTAAGTACACCACCATGCTTTAAGGATATGTGTCTTTTCAGATTCCACAATGATTCTTTAGTTGTGGACACTACATCACCACACTCCCTCTCATGCTCTTGGGCCTCATCTTTGTAAATCACCTTGATTTTTCACCTGTGTGTTTTATCAGTTTCTTTCTGAAAATATTTAGTGAACTCCATGACAGTAGCTAAAGCAAGGGGCTATAACAGCACACAAATAGACTGCAAATGCATGCTGGGCCAGGCATGCCCTGAGCTCGTGAAGTGAGTGCTACTCGAGTGAAATTGGAGCGGGCTAAAAGGCCAACGCTCCAGCCTTTGGGAATCTCGCTCCGCCCTCCAGTCAAATTGGGAACGCTCCACTGTACACTCCGCTCCAGCTCCGCTCCACTGTACACTCCGCTCCACTGTACACTCCGCTCCAGCTCCGCTCCACTGTATACTCCGCTCCAGCTCCGCTCCAGCTCCGCTCCACTGTACACTCCGCTCCACTGTACACTCTGCTCCACTGTACACTCTGCTCCACTGTACACTCTGCTCCACTGTACACTCCGCTCCACTGTACACTCCGCTCCAGCTCCGCTCCACTGTACACTCTGCTCCACTGTACACTCTGCTCCACTGTACACTCCGCTCCACTGTACACTCCGCTCCACTGTACACTCCGCCCCACTGTACACTCTGCTCCACTGTACACTCCGCTCCACTGTACACTCCGCTCCACTGTACACTCCGCTCCAGCTCCGCTCCACTGTACACTCCGCTCCAGCTCCGCTCCACTGTACACTCCGCTCCAGCTCCGCTCCACTGTACACTCCGCTCCAGCTCCGCTCCACTGTACACTCCGCTCCACTGTACACTCCGCTCCACTGTACACTCCGCTCCACTGTACACTCCGCTCCAGCTCCTCTCCTCTGTACACTCCGCTCCAACTTCGCTCCACTCACTTACTCTGGTACAGTGTAATACACAAGTGAACTAGTATAAGTGCGTAACCTTTAACCTTGTCTTTCACTCCCCTCTCAGTGATGAGAAGTGGTAACTATTACCTGTTTGAGACGGACAGTGAAGAAGAGGAAGAGGAGGATAAAAATGAGGAAGAGCAGCCCAAGAAGTCTGCATTTCAGGTTCGAACGTAGGAAAGCATCCCTTTACCACTGTCCTGCATTGTCAGAATAGTGATTTTTGTCCAGTAATAACAGTTGGATAGTCTTTTTATGTGCATTTTTTCTTTCTTTCTTGATTATTTAAACGGTACTGCTTGCTTCTATTTCTGTTCGAACCGATTTCTAATGTGTGATTGATCATGTCACAAACAGGTAACAAGTCTAATTACCAAATGTTGTTTGTTCTCTCCGTACTTAACAGTTTTCTCTCCTTTTAACCAAGTACCAACTGCTAACATTCTTTTGTCGTGAGTTGTTTTTGTTTCGGGCCTTTATTTGTGACAAATCTTATGGTCTTCTAACTCTCACCCCTGCTTTGTCCCCCTCTGCCTTGCTGGCTTTAACAAAGTCTATCATTAAGCTGCCCAAAGCTAGTCTGCAGTATATAATGAGGGCAGCCAAGGTACTCTCACAACTAGGTCTCTATCTTGTATTTCCCTTTTTGTATGCTGTGACTATCCTTGACCACTCCAGTCCAAGCCACTTTCTAACGACATTAAATGCATTTTCCCCTCTCACTCCAATACATGACCACGATGTCAGTAAAGTTCTGTTCAAATACCACAGCCGCGCCTCCATTTCACAAGATGATGCCGAGTCATGACAAAATGGCGGCCGCTGATGATGCATGCAGTTGAAATTCAGTGAACTGTGTTGCTCTTCTGTTTCTGGCGTAGATCTCCTCCCTGTGTGTGCTTTGGGAGAGAGATGTGCACGTGTGGTGGTGGGTGGCTTTTCTTCCAGGGTAATTCTCTGTGGAGTTAAGACTGTGTCTTAAACAGGGTTGGGATCGATACTATTTCAGTTGGGTCAATTTCAGGAAGTAAACTGAAACGTACTGAACTGAAATGGAATCAACCCTAACCCATCATTTAGGCCATCATTGTAAATAATAAATTGTTCTTCACTGACTAGCCTAGTTAAGTAAAGGTTACATTTAAAAAGTCAAATGTAAACCCCTGTTCTCAAACTAGGTATGGTGGGTTGTGTTCATCTTTAGGGGCACTTTATTCAATCGTAAATGCCATTTTTGGTCCCATCTACATAAACAAATTCCCTTACATCCCAATTCATTCATCCTCTGCATTGTGTACTTTGTCAATGGTTTTAGCGTTTTCCTGGTTGGTTGACTAGGGTATATTCTCTCTGGCTGCCTAATTCGGACACATTTCCTACACTCATTTCAACTCAACTCTTCGGTTTTGAGTGTGTGAGCAAAATTTGGGCCACGTTGCTTGACTTTTGATAAAGCACACCAATGGCAAGTCTGTCAACATGAACCAGACTCGCTAAAAATCAAATCTCTTAAAGGACGGGTAAGTGGCCCAATTAAGCAGCCAAACAGTCCCTCTTGGCCACATGGTGTTTGATCAGTAGTCCACCAGTGTGGTTGTTAACATCCACTCCCCACAGTTTGTTTACCACGCCTGGATGACCAATTCCAAGACGGCCATGAAGGAGCGCAGCAAGGAGAAACGCCGCTTCTGGAAGAAATACACTGAAGGGAGCAGCAGCAAGTCAAGGACAGAGGACCTGGAGGAAGGTATGATGCGCAGACCCAAGTTGTCATTGAAAGCAGATGAAAATAATAGGTTTTTAGTCTCCTCCATTTCTGGTGTAACCAGACTGAACACTGTGTAAATAGCCTGGTGTAACCAGACTGAACATTGTGTAAATAGCCTGGTGTAACCAGACTGAACATTGTGTAAATATCGTAGGAGATTTAATATGCTAGCAGTTCCTCTGGGAAACCTGCCCCCACCTCCCAATGTTTTATTTTGTACTTCTTTTACTCCTTTCCCAATTTCGTGGTTTCCAATTGGTAGTTACAGTCTTGTGCCATCGTTGCAACTCCCTTACGGACTTGGGAGAGGCGACGGTCGAGAGCCATGCGTCCTCCGAAACACGACCCTGCCAAGCCGCACTGCTCCTTTAACACACTGCTCACTTAATCTGGAAGCCAGCCGCACTAATGTGTCGGAGAAAACGCTGTACAACTGGTGACCGAAGTTAGTGTGCATGCGCCCGGCACGCCACAAGGAGTCGCTAGAGCGCGATGGGACAAGGACATCCTGACCGGCCAAACCCGCCCCTAACCCGGACGATGCTGGGCCAATTGTGCACCACCTCATGGGTCACCTGGTCGTGGCTGGCTGCGACACAGCCTGGGTTCGAAGCCGGGTCTGTAGTCACGCCTCAAGCACTGCGAACGCTACGCAACTCGGGAGGCCTCTCACCTCCAAATGTTTACCCTTGTCTCGCCGCAATCCGTCCATGCTGCACTTGTTGTATTACAGTATGTTTGACCCTCTCAGGTTTTCTCGTTATAGGCCCTAGACTAGCTATGAATGGGTATGTTGTGCCCTTTTTCTGTTCAAGAGCGCCTACTTAACGATTTGCTGCATCCCCAATGGGAGACATGATGTGTCCAGTCCACAGTCCCGCCAAGTCCCCCCTCCTTCCCTCTCTACTCCCCCTCCTTCCCTCCCTCCTCCCCACAGCCCAGCTCCAACTCCAGGCAGGGCCAAGGCATTCCTGGGTCTGAAAGGTAGGACGCCATGTTTGATTAGACATGGTCAATTCATCCCATATGAAGGCTGGACTGACTGTGGACATGGCTGGAATACAGTACAGTCTCTCAGTTCAGCCAAATAGTTTTACATGAGGTCTGCGAGAAGACCACACAGTCTTACATGCTGACCAGACCGCTCGCGCGCATGGGTCCACGTGCACCACCGAGAGCATGTTGATTATGTCCCGTGATCAGGACACCACGAGTTAGGAATATCAAAATGAACTCTGAACCAACTATATTAATTTGGGGACAGGTCGATAAGCAAACATGTATGACAATTTAGCTAGCTAGCTTGCTGTTGCTAGCAAGTTTGTCCTGGGATATAAACATTGGGTTGTTATTTTACCTGAAATGCACAAGGTCCTCTACTCCGACAATTAATCCACAGATAAAAGGTCAACCGAGTTGGTTTCTAGGAATCTCTCCTCCTTCAGGTTTATTCTTCTTCTTTGGACTTTATATGGCGGTTGGCAACCAACTTTAAGGTGCATTACCACCACCAACTGGACTGGAGTGTGAACCTCAGTTCATCTTTCAATCACCCATGTGGGTATATGCTCCTAAAAACTAATGAGGAGATGGCACGTGGGTATATGCTCCTAAAAACTAATGAGGAGATGGCACGTGGGTATATGCTCCTAAAAACGAATGAGGAGATGGCACGTGGGTATATGCTCCTAAAAACCAATGAGGAGATGGCACGTGGGTATATGCTCCTAAAAACGAATGAGGAGATGGCACGCGGGTATATGCTCCTAAAAACCAATGAGGAGATGGCACGTGGGTATATGCTCCTAAAAACCAATGAGGAGATGGCACGTGGGTATATGCTCCTAAAAACCAATGAGGAGATTGGAGAGGCCGGGGACTTGCAGCACATCAAGCGTCACACAATTCTTTTAGAGTCTGGCTATGCAGACACTCATTGACATGCGCGAGCAGTGTGGGTGCAATGATTGAATAACACGTGTGTACATTTATTTTGGGATGTCATTGTTTGGAAGGGTACTTTTGCGTTACAGTTTTATATCTTCACAGCAAGGGATATAATTTTGTATGATTCCATTGACTCATTCCATATTCAATGTCTTTTCTATCTAGCAGTTCATGTTCCTATGGAAGAGGAGGACCAGGAGGAGATGAAAACAGATGGATCAGGTAGGTGCAGTTCAAACCAGGGTTGGGGTCAATTCTATTTCATTTAAAGTCCATTTCAGGACAAGGAATTGGACATTTAATTTTTGTTTACATCTTAGGTTGGGTGCCTCGACCCCTGATTCAAATCTCAACCCCACTCACAATGTCCTCTGCATCAAGGAAGTTACACTCATAAGTCTCAATGAATAAAGACTGATGTGGACTTGGCTGTTAAAAGACGTGTGTTGTCTTCCTCCCTGTTCCCAGACAACATGCTGAAGCGAGTCTTCAACATAGTCAAGTTCTCCTGGGTGTTGTTCCTGGCCATGTTGGACAGTTTCACAGCCTGGATCAACTCCATGTGTCAGGAACACCTGGACATCTCCACCGTGCTACGCATCGAGCGCTGTATGCTCACGCACGAGGTTAACAAGGTAATGTCACGGCCACTGGGATTTAGACTATTTTGAGTGTTTAAAAAATATATTTTGTGACGCTTATCGTATTACAAGGTGTACTACCTGATACTCCAGGTGAATCGTCCAATGACGGATGAGAAACCAGCTTTGTGAAGGTTACCAGTGAACAAGTATATCTGCCTAGCAACGAAACCATTTAATTGCATAATTATTTACCATGCCGTACTGTAGTAAAACCATAGCATTGGTAACTATTTCTAGCAATATCATAGTAATATCATTGGAATGGCCTATTCCAAATGTTATTACAGCCTATTTAATAATATGAAGTGGGACTAGGACCACCAATTCTAACAGGCACTCTTGGTTGTAACATTCCAGGGGAACAAGCCTTCCCGGGAGAGCATCCACGTGTACTACCGCAAGCAAATGTGCAAGGCTGCGTCCATTGAGTCGGGCCTGGAGAGAACCGAGGAGGAGACGTGCCAGGACTGCATCCCCCACAAGGCTGAGAGCTGTGCCTGTCTGGAGAGCCAAGAATCTATGGCGTCTCATGATAGCCTGTCCAGGTAAGAGAATGGAAGAAAATATATATGTTTTGTTACAGTTATCACTTTTTCTTATACTTATATTGATACTCAAAAGAAGTGATGAGATTGAAGAGGAAACAGGAAAACGTGTTTCATTTAAAAAAAATGATAATTCATAATATCCTGGTGATAGATAAGGGGAGTCACGCATGACTGTAAGTCGCTTTGGGTAAAATCGTCTGCTAAATGGAATTTAGTATTATTATTATTATTAGTAGTAGTAGTAGTATTATTATTAGTATTATTAGTATTATTAGTAGTAGTAGTAGTATTATTATTAGTATTATTAGTATTATTAGTAGTAGTAGTAGTATTATTATTATTATTAGTAGTAGTAGTAGTAGTAGTATTATTAGTATTATTATTATTAGTAGTAGTAGTATTATTAGTATTATTATTATAGAAGGCAAGGCTCTTTAGCTGCTACTTGATACTCCAAGGATATAGTAGTAAACACATGCTACTTTAGTACCTTGCAGTTATAATACTCAAAACATCAAGGGAAACTAAATAAAATAATCCAAAATGACTCAATCAAGTGCTAGATATTGGCTGTTTTTAGAAAGATGTCATTCTGTGCAGATGACAGTAACGTTCTTTCAGGGATCAGATTGGAACGTTGTGTGTAAAAGCCGTCATTGAATGATTTATTTGCGTTCCATCTGTGTGTAATAAAACCCAAGCCTGGTGAATCGAGCCAAGTATTGCTCAGCACGGCTACCATTTACGCGATAAACACTTACGTTACATAACCATTTGACAGGACAATTACTCAATATTCAGCAGCTATGTTTTAGAGTTTGACATGACTTAGCTTTCTGTATTTCTATGCTTCTTGTTGTTCCACACGGTTGTCTGTTTTAGTGTTATTTTGTTATTTATTTGAGACTGAGGAGTGCCAGCCTGGCAGCATGAAACGGCACTGTTCTTTTCTGTTATGTTCTATTCTGCTCTGTTCTGTTCTATTCTGTTCTGTTCTATTATGCTCTGTTCTGTTCTATTCTGTTCTGTTCTATTCTGCTCTGTTCTGTTCTATTCTGTTCTGTTCTGTTCTATTCTGTTCTGTTCTATTCTGCTCTGTTCTGTTCTATTCTGTTATGTTCTATTCTGCTCTGTTCTGTTCTATTCTGTTCTGTTCTATTCTGCTCTGTTCTATTCTGTTATGTTCTATTCTGCTCTGTTCTGTTCTATTCTGTTCTGTTCTATTCTGCTCTGTTCTGTTCTATTCTGTTCTGTTCTATTCTGCTCTGTTCTGTTCTATTCTGTTATGTTCTGTTCTATTCTGTTATGTTCTATTCTGCTCTGTTCTGTTCTATTCTGTTCTATTCTGCTCTGTTCTGTTCTATTCTGTTCTGTTCTATTCTGCTCTGTTCTGTTCTATTCTGTTCTGTTCTATTCCGCTCTGTTCTGTTCTATTCTGTTATGTTCTATTCTGCTCTGTTCTGTTCTATTCTGTTCTGTTCTATTCTGCTCTGTTCTGTTCTATTCTGTTCTGTTCTATTCTGCTCTCTTCTGATCTATGTTCTGTTCTATTCTGTTCTGTTCTATTCTGCTCTGTTCTGTTCTATTCTGTTATGTTCTATTCTGATCTGTTCTGTTCTATTCTGTTCTGTTCTATTCTGCTCTGTTCTGTTCTATTCTGTTATGATCTATTCTGCTCTGTTCTGTTCTATTCTGTTCTGTTCTATTCTGCTCTGTTCTGTTCTATTCTGTTATGTTATATTCTGCTCTGTTCTGTTCTATTCTGTTCTGTTCTATTCTGCTCTGTTCTGTTCTATTCTGTTCTGTTCTTTTCTGCTCTGTTCTGTTCTATTCTGTTATGTTCTATTCAGCTCTGTTCTGTTCTATTCTGTTCTGTTCTATTCTGCTCTGTTCTGTTCTATTCTGTTCTGTTCTATTCTGCTCTGTTCTGTTCTATTCTATTCTGCTCTGTTCTGTTCTATTCTGTTCTGTTCTATTCCGCTCTGTTCTGTTCTATTCTGTTATGTTCTATTCTGCTCTGTTCTGTTCTATTCTGTTATGTTCTATTCTGTTATGTTCTGTTCTATTCTGTTATGTTCTATTCTGCTCTGTTCTGTTCTATTCTGTTCTGTTCTATTCTGCTCTGTTCTGTTCTATTCTGTTCTGTTCTATACTGCTCTGTTCTGTTCTATTCTGTTCTGTTCTATTCTGCTCTGTTCTGTTCTATTCTGTTATGTTCTATTCTGATCTGTTCTGTTCTATTCTGTTCTGTTCTATTCTGCTCTGTTCTGTTCTATTCTGTTATGTTCTATTCTGTTCTGTTCTGTTCTATTCTGTTATGTTCTATTCTGCTCTGTTCTATTCTGTTCTGTTCTATTCTGCTCTGTTCTGTTCTATTCTGTTCTGTTCTATTCTGCTCTGTTCTGTTCTATTCTGTTATGTTCTATTCTGATCTGTTCTGTTCTATTCTGTTCTCTTCTATTCTGCTCTGTTCTGTTCTATTCTGTTATGTTCTATTCTGCTCTGTTCTGTTCTATTCTGTTATGTTCTATTCTGCTCTGTTCTGTTCTATTCTGTTATGTTCTATTCAGCTCTGTTCTGTTCTATTCTGTTCTGTTCTATTCTGCTCTGTTCTGTTCTATTCTGTTCTGTTCTATTCTGCTCTGTTCTGTTCTATTATGTTCTGTTCTATTCTGCTCTGTTCTGTTCTGTTCTATTCTGTTCTGTTCTATTCTGCTCTGTTCTGTTCTATTCTGTTATGTTCTATTCAGCTCTGTTCTGTTCTATTCTGTTCTGTTCTATTCTGCTCTGTTCTGTTCTATTCTGTTCTGTTCTATTCTGCTCTGTTCTGTTCTATTCTGTTCTGTTCTATTCTGCTCTGTTCTGTTCTATTCTGTTCTGTTCTATTCTGCTCTGTTCTGTTCTATTCTGTTATGTTCTATTCTGCTCTGTTCTGTTCTATTCTGTTCTGTTCTATTCTGCTCTGTTCTGTTCTATTCTGTTCTGTTCTATTCTGCTCTGTTCTGTTCTATTCTGTTATGTTCTATTCTGTTATGTTCTGTTCTATTCTGTTATGTTCTATTCTGCTCTGTTCTGTTCTATTCTGTTCTGTTCTATTCTGCTCTGTTCTGTTCTATTCTATTCTGCTCTGTTCTGTTCTATTCTGTTCTGTTCTATTCCGCTCTGTTCTGTTCTATTCTGTTCTGTTCTATTCTGCTCTGTTCTGTTCTATTCTGTTCTGTTCTATTCTGCTCTGTTCTGTTCTATTCTGTTATGTTCTATTCTGCTCTGTTCTGTTCTATTCTATTCTGTTCTGTTCTATTCTGCTCTGTTCTGTTCTGTTCTATTCTGTTCTGTTCTATTCTGTTCTGTTCTGCTCTGTTCTATTCTGGTCTGCTCTATTCTGTTCTGCTCTATTCTGTTCTGCTCTGTTCTGCCCTGTTCTGTTTTGCCCTGCTCTGTTCTGCCCTGTTCTGCCCTGTTCTGCCCTGCTCTGCTCTGTTCTATTCTGTTCTGCCCTGTTATGTCCTGTTCTGTTTTGTCCTGCTCTGTTCTGCCCTGTTCTACTCTGCTCTGTTCTGCCCTGTTCTATTCTGTTATGCCCTGTTCTGCTCTGTTATGTCCTGTTCTGTTTTGCCCTGCTCTGTTCTGCCCTGTTCTGCCCTGCTCTGTTCTGCCCTGTTCTGCCCTGCTCTGCTCTGTTCTATTCTGTTCTGCCCTGTTCTGCTCTGCTCTGCTCTGCCCTGTTCTGTTCTGTTATGCCCTGTTATGCCCTGTTCTGCTCTGTTATGCCCTGTTCTGCTCTGCTCTGCTCTGCCCTGTTCTGTTCTGTTATGCCCTGTTATGCCCTGTTCTGCTCTGTTATGCCCTGTTCTGCTCTGTTATGCCCTGTTCTGTTTTGCCCTGCTCTGTTCTGCCCTGTTCTGCCCTGCTCTGTTCTATCCTGTTCTGCCCTGCTCTGTTCTGTCCTGTTCTGCCCTGCTCTGTTCTGTTATTCCCTGTTCTGCCCTGTTCTGCCCTGTTATGCCCTGTTCTGCTCTGTTCTGCTCTGTTATGCCCTGCTCTGCCCTGCTCTGCCCTGTTATGCTCTGTTCTGCCCTGTTATGCCCTGCTCTGCTCTGTTCTGCCCTGTTATGCTCTGTTCTGCCCTGTTATGCCCTGCTCTGCTCTGTTCTGTTATTCCCTGTTCTGCCCTGTTCTGCCATGTTCTGCCCTGTTATGCCCTGTTATGCCCTGTTCTGCCCTGCTCTGCTCTGTTCTGCCCTGTTATGCCCTGCTCTGCTCTGTTCTGTTATTCCCTGTTCTGCCCTGTTCTGCCCTGTTCTGCCCTGTTATGCCCTGTTATGCCCTGTTCTGCTCTGTTATGCCCTGCTCTGCCCTGCTCTCCCCTGTTATGCTCTGTTATGCCCTGTTATGCCCTGCTCTGCTCTGTTCTGCCCTGTTATGCCCTGCTCTGCCCTGCTCTGCCCTGTTATGCCCTGCTCTGTTCTGCCCTGTTATGCTCTGTTCTGCCCTGTTATGCCCTGCTCTGCTCTGTTCTGTTATTCCCTGTTCTGCCCTGTTCTGCCCTGTTCTGCCCTGTTCTGCCCTGTTCTGCCCTGTTATGCCCTGTTCTGCCCTGCTCTGCTCTGTTCTGCCCTGTTATGCCCTGCTCTGCTCTGTTCTGTTATTCCCTGTTCTGCCCTGTTCTGCCCTGTTCTGCCCTGTTATGCCCTGTTATGCCCTGCTCTGCTCTGTTCTGCCCTGTTATGCTCTGTTCTGCCCTGTTATGCTCTGTTCTGCCCTGTTATGCCCTGCTCTGCTCTGTTCTGTTATTCCCTGTTCTGCCCTGTTCTGCCCTGTTCTGCCCTGTTATGCCCTGTTCTGCCCTGTTATGCTCTGTTCTGCCCTGTTATGCTCTGTTCTGCCCTGTTATGCCCTGCTCTGCTCTGTTCTGTTATTCCCTGTTCTGCCCTGTTATGCCCTGTTCTGCCCTGTTCTGCCCTGTTCTGCCCTGTTATGCTCTGTTCTGCCCTGTTATGCCCTGCTCTGCTCTGTTCTGTTATTCCCTGTTCTGCCCTGTTATGCCCTGCTCTGCCCTGTTCTGCCCTGCTCTGCTCTGTTCTGCCCTGTTATGCCCTGCTCTGCTCTGTTCTGTTATTCCCTGTTCTGCCCTGTTCTGCCCTGTTCTGCCCTGTTCTGCCCTGTTATGCCCTGTTATGCCCTGCTCTGCTCTGTTCTGCCCTGTTATGCTCTGTTCTGCCCTGTTATGCTCTGTTCTGCCCTGTTATGCCCTGCTCTGCTCTGTTCTGTTATTCCCTGTTCTGCCCTGTTCTGCCCTGTTCTGCCCTGTTATGCCCTGTTCTGCCCTGTTATGCTCTGTTCTGCCCTGTTATGCTCTGTTCTGCCCTGTTATGCCCTGCTCTGCTCTGTTCTGTTATTCCCTGTTCTGCCCTGTTATGCCCTGTTCTGCCCTGTTCTGCCCTGTTCTGCCCTGTTATGCTCTGTTCTGCCCTGTTATGCCCTGCTCTGCTCTGTTCTGCCCTGTTATGCCCTGCTCTGCCCTGCTCTGCCCTGTTCTGCCCTGTTATGCTCTGTTCTGCCCTGTTATGCCCTGCTCTGCTCTGTTCTGCCCTGTTATGCCCTGTTCTACTCTGTTATGCCATGTTCTGCACTGTTCTACTCTGTTCTGCTCTGTTCTGCCCTGTTCTGCTCTGTTCTGCTCTGTTCTGCCCTGTTCTGTTCTGTTCTGCCCTGCTCTGCTCTGCTCTGTTCTGGGAGCACTATTACCCACAGGCATTCTATCCTCTGCCTCGACTTTGGCCTGGCGCAGACACACACACACACACACACACCTCCGTACTCTTACCCTTACCATAACCCTAAGCTTAACCCAAAAACCTAACCTTAACCCTAAACCTAACCCTAGCTACTAACCCTAACACTAAAACTAACCCTAGCTCCTAACCCTTAACATAATTCTAACCCTAAAACTAATTCTAACCTTAACCCTAAACCCCCTAGAAATAGCATTTGACCTCATGGGGACTAACAAAATGTACCCAGTTGGTCAAATTTTTGTTTGTTTACTATTGTGTACTTGTTTACTTCTGGTCCCCACAAGACTAGTTTAACACGCTCACACCCACAAGAATGCAGACATCCATATGTGCGCAGACACACACACCACAGAAGATAATGCACAGTCCATAGTCTGTGTAGAACACGGCATCAAACTTCATCTGTCTGTGTAGAACACGGCATCAAACTTCATCTGTCTGTGTAGAACACGGCATCAAACTTCATCTGTCTGTGTATTTCTCCAGTGCGTACACAGAGAGCACACTGCTCTACTCCTGTCGCTCCACTCTGGACCACACTGACATGGGTCCTGACAACGTACAGGTGCCCAAGACCAGCGAGCGTGCCCGTCCTAAACTCTGCAAGATGGAGGGGCTGGACCTAAAGTCCACCTCTTCAGCTGACAGCAGAGGCAGCCAGGCCAGGTAGGCAACGACAAACAGACTTCTCTCCTCTCATCCCTCACTCTCTTCCCTCCCTTCAAGCCTTACTCTCTACCCTTCTCCCCCTCAAGCCTTACTCTCTACTCTTGCCTTCCTTTATCCTTCACTCTCCCCTTCTCTCCCTTCATCCTTCACTCTCTCCCCTTCTCTCCCTTCATCCTTCACTCGCTACTCTTCCCTCCATTTATCCTTCACTCTCCCCTTCTCTCCCTTCATCCTTCACTCTCTACTCTTCTCTCCCTTCATCCTTTACTCTATAATCTTCTCTCCCTTCATCATTCACTCTCTACTCTTCTCTCCCTTCATCCTTCACTCTCTACTCTACTCTTCTCTCCCTTCATCCTTCACTCTCTTACTCTTCTCTCCCTTCATCCTTCACTCTCTACTCTTCTCTCCCTTCATCCTTCACTCTCTACTCTTCTCTCCCTTCATCCTTCACTCTCTACTCTTCTCTCCCTTCATCCTTCACTCTCTACTCTTCTCTCCCTTCATCCTTCACTCTCTCCTTCTCTCCCTTCATCCTTCACTCTCTCCTTCTCTCCCTTCATCCTTCACTCTCTACTCTTCTCTCCCTTCATCCTTCACTCTCTCCTTCTCTCCCTTCATCCTTCACTCTCTCCTTCTCTCCCTTTATCCATCCCTCTCCCCTTCTCTCCCTTCATCCTTCACTCTCTACTCTTCTCTCCCTTCATCCTTCACTCTCTCCTTCTCTTAGGTTCTCAAGTCAAATTCTTGTCATCAAATCCACCTCCTGGCTACAGGACTATAATGGCCTTTTCTCGTAGCGCTGTTCAAACATGTCACGCGCGACTGTAGTGTTGTGTAAACTGTAAAGGACGTTATTGTCTGCTTTCAGAGCAGGTGTAAGATTATATTGAGGATCAGGAGACGATAAAAGAGGAGTAGACAGGGGCGGGGTGAGTGTGTAATACAGTGGGCAGTTACAATGGCAATACCCTGATATGGTGGTGATGGACGGCCTTTGTATCCAGTGTATGAGTCTGTTACCATCCCCCCCCCCCCCTCTCTCTCTCAATTTAATTTATTTCAATTTAAGGGCTTTATTGGCATGGAAAATATATGTTAACATTGCAAAAGCAAGTGAGGTAGATAATAAACAGAAGTGAAATAAACAATAAAAAGTAACAGTAAACATTACACTCACAGAAGTTCCAAAAGAATAAAGACATTACAAATGTCATATTATGTATATATACAGTGTCGTAACAAAGTGTAAATGGTTAAAGTACAAAAGGGAAAATAAATACAAATAAATATGGGTTGTATTTACAATGGTGTTTGTTCTTCACTGGTTGCCCTTTTTTGTGGCAACAGGTCACAAATATTGCTGCTGTGATTGCACACTGTGGTATTTCACCTAGTATATATGGGAGTTTATCAAATTGTGTTTGTTTTCGAGTTCTTTGTGGATCTGTGTAATCTGAGGGAAATATGTGTCTCTAATATGGTCATACAATGGGCAGGAGGTTAGGAAGTGCAGCTCAGTTTCCAACTCATTTTGTGGGCAGTGTGCACAGCCAGGTCTGCCTACGGTGGCCTTTCTCAATAGCAAGGCTATGCTCACTAAGTCTGTACATAGTCAAAGCTTTCCTTAAGTTTGGGTCAGTCACAGTGGTCAGGTATTCTGCCCACTGTGTACTCTCTGTTTAGGGCCAAATAGCATTCTAGTTTGCTCAGTTTTTTGTTAATTATTTCCAATGTGTCAAGTAATTATATTTTTGTTTTCTCATGATTTGGTGAATTGTGTTGCTGACAGGACTGATGGTAGAGCTCACCTTGTCTTCTCCAGACGAGCTTTTTCTGGATTCCCCAAACAATCGGAAAGGGGATTCATCAGAGAAAATGACTTGACCCCAGTCCTCAGCAGTCCAATCCCTGTACCTTTTGCAGAATATCAGTCTGTCCCTGATGTTTTTCCTGGAGAGGAGTGGCTTCTTTGCTGCCCTTCTTGACACCAGGCCATCCTCCAAAAGTCTTTGCCTCACTGTGCGTACAGATGCAAACACACCTGCCTGCTGCCATTCCTGAGCAAGCTCTGTACTGGTGGTGCCCCAATCCCGCAGCTGAATCAACTTTAGGAGATGGTCCTGGTGCTTGCTAGACTTTCTTGGGCGCCCTGAAGCCTTCTTCACAACAATTGAACCGCTCTCCTTGAAGTTCTTGATGATCCGATAAATGGTTGATTTAGGTGCAATCTTACTGGCAGCAATATCCTTGCCTGGGAAGCCCTTTTTTGATCAAAACAATGATGACGGCAGGAAACATGGTTAACAGAGGAAGAACAATGATTCCAAGCACCACCCTCCTTTTTAAGCTTCCAGTCAGTTATTCGATCTCAATCAGCATGACAGAGTGATCTCCAGCCATGTCCTCATCAACACTCACACCTGTGTTAACGAGAGAATCACTGACATGATGTCAGCTGGTCCTTTTGTGGCAGGGCTGAAATGCAGTGGAAATGTTTTGGGGGGGGATTCAGTTAATTTGCATGGCAAAAAAAGGGACATCGCAATTAATTGCAATTCATCTGATCACTCTTCATAACATTCTGGAGTATATGCAAATTGCCATCATACAAACTGAGGCAGCAGACTTTGTGAAAATTAATATTTGTGTCATTCTCAAAACTTTTGGCCACGACTGTAGACACCCTTGTGGATTTGGCCATTTCAGCAGTCAGTAGGTACACAGAATGTGCATTATTGACTAGTAATACTGAAATGAAGAGTCATGGAACAGATGAGTTCCAGAACATCAACACTCCTTTCTCTTGCTTCTCTCTCCCCACTAGTGAGCACAACCAGTGTACAGCCCTCTGTTCCCGCCAGGGGACCACCGACACCATCGAGGAGACAGGAGAGGAGCCAGACCAGGACCTCCAAGACCCCCACTCCTCCTGCACTGAGACCCCATCCACCTCCACCTCCATGTGGCTGTACATGGAACATGAGGGGGTTCTTCTCTCCAGGTCCAGGGGTTTGAACTGGGACAGTAGGGACAGCGTCCCGGAAGTCAAACAGACAGGGTTGGAGAGAGGACCGTGCTACGCCCACCACAGTGACCTCCAGCTCTACCAGGCAGACCTCCCCAGTACAGACACAGACATCCCACCCTCATACAGCAGAGCTACAGGCCTGGACAGGGAGGGGGCCTCGTACAGCAGAGCTACAGGCTTGGTCAGGGAGGAGGCTGAACGGGCCTCATCCATTAGGGCCCATCATAAGAAGAGGTTGGTTGTGGTGACACCTGACGAGAAGTCTGATTTTCTGTCGGGCGTCACGAGTGGCACGTTTCCCTCGCTCACCCACGAGCTGACAGCCAGCGATCTGCTACGCAATAGGTATTGTATTTTATCGCAGCTTGTCTTGCATTTCCAATTAAAATACTCATCTCTCAGCTATTAGAAAGCCCGACATCGAGATCCAGTCAAGGCTAAAGATTAGTTTGTTTGATAATTCTAAAGGATTTAGAATTTTTAGACCCTATCTCTCTTCTGCTCTCTCTTTCCCTCTCTCTCTCTCTTCCTCTCTCTCTCTCCCGGTCTCTCCCTCTCTCCACGTCTCCCTCTCTCTTTCCCTCTCTCTCTCTTCCTCTCTCTCTCTGTCTTTCTCCCCCTCTTTCTCTCTCTCCATCTCCCTCTCTCTATCGCTCTCTCCCCTCTCTCTCTCTCGCTCCCTCTCCCCTCGCTTTCTCTCTCCCCTCCTCTTTCTCTCTCTGCCCCTCTCTCTCTCTCCCCTCCTCTTTCTCTCTCTCCCCTCTCTCTCTCTCTCTCTCTCTCTCTCTCACCCCCTCTCCCCCGCTTTCTCTCTCCCCTTCTCTTTCTCTCTCTCCCCCTCTTTCTCTCTCTCCCCCTCTCTCTCTCTCCCCTCCTCTTTCTCTCTCTCCCCCTCTCTCTCTCTCTCTCTCTCTCTCTCTCACCCCCTCCCCCGCTTTCTCTCTCCCCTTCTCTTTCTCTCTCTCCCCCTCTTTCTCTCCCTCCCCCTCTCACGATCAGGATGTTCTACGACGAGGAGTTGGAGGATTCAGAGCGTTTCTACGGCGATCAGCCGGCCCTGCTCCAGCTGCTCTATGCTCTGTACAACATGCTGGTGGCCCACTCAGAGATGGTGTGTTTCCTGGTCATCATCCTCAACCACATGATCTCAGCGTCCGTGGCCACGCTCATCCTTCCCATCTTCATCTTCCTCTGGGCCATGCTGTCTGTCCCCAGGCCCAGCAAGCGTTTCTGGATGACCGCCATCGTCTACACAGAGGTATTACATTAAGAATAAATAATACCGGATATATACAGTTGAAGTAGGATGTTTACATACACTTAGGTTGGAGTCATTAAAACTTGTTTTTCAACCACTCCACAAATGTCTTGTTAACAAACTATACTTTTGATAAGTCGGTTAGGACATCTACTTTGTGCATGACACAAGTAGAATATAAAATAATTTTTCCAACAATTATTTACAGACAGATTATTTCACTTATAATTCACTGTATCACAATTCCAGTGGGTCAGAAGTTTCCATACACTAAGTTGACTGTGCCTTTAAACAGCTTGGAAAATACCAGAAAATGGTGTCATGGCTTTTGAAGCTTCTGAGAGGCTAATTGACATCATTTGAGTCAATTGGAGGTGTACCTGTGGATGTATTTCAAGGCCTACCTTCAAACTCAGTGCCTCTGCTTGACATCATGGGGAAATCAAAAGAAATCAGCCAAGACAGAAACAATTGTAGACCTCCACAAGTCTGGTTCATCCTTGGGAGCAATTTCCAAATGTGTACAAACAATAGTACGCAAGTATAAACACCATGGGACCACACAGCCATCATACCGCTCAGGAAGGAGATCTGTCTCCTAGAGATAAACACCATGGGACCACACAGCCATCATACCGCTCAGGAAGGAGATCTGTCTCCTAGAGATAAACACCATGGGACCACACAGCCATCACACCGCTCAGGAAGGAGACGTGTTCTGTCTCCTAGAGATAAACACCATGGGACCACACAGCCATCATACCGCTCAGGAAGGAGACGTGTTCGGTCTCCTAGAGATAAACACCATGGGACCACACAGCCATCATACCGCTCAGGAAGGAGACGTGTTCTGTCTCCTAGAGATAAACACCATGGGACCACACAGCCATCATACCGCTCAGGAAGGAGATCTGTCTCCTAGAGATAAACACCATGGGACCACACAGCCATCATACCGCTCAGGAAGGAGATCTGTCTCCTAGAGATAAACACCATGGGACCACACAGCCATCATACTGCTCAGGAAGGAGACGTGTTCTGTCTCGTAGAGATAAACACCATGGGACCACACAGCCATCATACCGCTCAGGAAGAAGACGTGTTCTGTCTCCTAGAGATAAACACCATGGGACCACACAGCCATCATACCGCTCAGGAAGGAGACGTGTTCTGTCTCCTAGAGATAAACACCATGGGACCACACAGCCATCATACCGCTCAGGAAGGAGACGTGTTCTGTCTCCTAGAGATAAACACCATGGGACCACACAGCCATCATACCGCTCAGGAAGGAGACGTGTTCGGTCTCCTAGATAAACACCATGGGACCACACAGCCATCATACCGCTCAGGAAGGAGATCTGTCTCCTAGAGATAAACACATTGGACCACACAGCCATCATACCGCTCAGGAAGGAGATCTGTCTCCTAGAGATAAACACCATGGGACCACACAGCCATCATACCGCTCAGGAAGGAGACGTGTTCTGTCTCCTAGAGATAAACACCATGGGACCACACAGCCATCATACCGCTCAGGAAGGAGACGTGTTCTGTCTCCTAGAGATGAACATACTTTGGTGCGAAAAGTGCAAATCAATCCCAGAACAACAGCAAAGGACCTTGTGAAGATGCTGGAGGAAACAGGTACAAAACTATCTATATCCACAGTAAAACAAGTCCTATATCAACATAACCTGAAAAGTCACTCAGCAAGGAAGAAGCCACTGCTCCAAAGCCGCCATAAAAAAGCCAGACTACGGTTTGAAACTGCACATGTGAACAAAGATTGTACTTTTTGGAGAAATGTCCTCTGGTCTGATGAAACAAAAATAGAACTGTTTGGCCATAATGACCACAATTATGTTTGGAGGAAAAGGGAGGATGCTTGCAAGCCGAAGAACACCATCCCAGCCGTGTCGCACGGGGGTGGCGGCATCATGTTGTGGGGGTGCTTTGCTGCAGGAGGGACTTGTGCACTTCACAAAATAGATGGCAGCATTAGAAAGGAAAATTACGTAGATATATTGAAGCAACATCTCAAGACATCAGTCAGGAAGTTAAATGGGTCTTCCAAATGGACAATGACCCCAAGCATACTTCCAAAGTTGTGGCAAAATGGATTAAGGACAACAAAGTCAAGGTATTGGAGTGGCCATCAGAAAGCCCTGACCTCAATCCTATAGAAAATTTGTGGGCAGAACTGAAAAAGTGTGTGCGAGCAAGAAGGCTGCAAACCTGACTCAATTACGCCAGCTCTGTCAGGAGGAATGGGCCAAAATTCACCCAACTTATTGTGGGAAGCTTGTGGAAGGCTCCCGAAACATTTGACCCAAGTTCAACAATTGAAAGGCAATACTACCAAATACTAATTGAGTGTATGTAAACTTCTGACCCACTGGGTATGTGATGAAAGAAATGAAAGCTGAAATAAATCATTCTCTCTACTATTATTCTGACATATGATATTCTTAAAATAAACTGGTGATCCTAACTGACCTAAAACAGGGAATTTTTTATAGGATTAAATGTCAGGAATTGTGAAAAACTGAGTTTAAATGTATTTGACTAAGGTTTTATGTAAACTTCCGACTTCAACTGTATTTTATAAAGTGGTTTTCATACAGAATATCAATCACTTTAAAAATAAACACTAAAGATACATTCAGGAAGTGTGCCGTTCTTGGGAGATGGTCTTCCATAGTGCAGTTTAGTACAGGAGTAACTTGAGAGGTGGCAGCGATGGTGCAGCCAGGGAGGGAGAAACATCCGTCAGACATCATCAGGCAACACCAGTTCACAGCTTACTCCTCCCACCTAGGTGCTATAAGCACCTGAGAGATCACCAGTCCTCGGCAGTAGTCAGTAACAGCGTCCTACGAGGCGAGCCTCTGTCGTCCTCTCACACTACAGTCCGCATCCTTCCGGAAACACTGGCAGGTGGAATACAAAGCCGGTGCTGTGTTTATCAGGTGTTGATGCATCATTCAAATTAGATTAGCCAGCCAACTAGTTGTAACTAAACAAACCAAGTTAGACATTAGTCAGGCTCTTATCAATGTAAATCTGCCTTGTCCCCTGGTCCTTTGCAGTTTTAAAGTGATAGTTCACCCCAATTATTAAGGTGAACCATCCCGTTATGATGTCCATTTCATCGTTTTCATTCATGTATTTTAAATCAAATCACATTTTATTCGTCACATGCGCCGAATACAGAAACACCTGACCATGAAATGCTTACTTACCAACAATGCAGTTCAAGAAATAGAGTTAAGAAAATATTTACTAAATAAACTAAAGTAAACAAAACATTTTTTAAAGTAACACAATAAAATAACAATACTGAGGGGTACCGATACAGGTCATTTGTACATGGAGGTAGGGGTGAAGTGACCATGCATAGATAATAAACAGCGAGAAGCAGCAGTGTACAAAATAAATGAAGGTGGGGGGTAAATGTAAATAGTCCAAGTGGCCATTTAATTAATTGTTCAGCAGTCTTTTAGCTTGGGGGTAGAAGCTGT
The DNA here is from genome assembly GCF_034236695.1 of Oncorhynchus nerka. Taxonomy (NCBI): domain Eukaryota; kingdom Metazoa; phylum Chordata; class Actinopteri; order Salmoniformes; family Salmonidae; genus Oncorhynchus; species Oncorhynchus nerka. The sequence goes on from NC_088417.1 coordinate 13,312,556, forward strand.
TAAGGTGTCTTTTGGTCCCAGACTTGGCGCTCCGGTACCGCTTGCCATGCGGTAGCAGAGAGAACAGTCTATGACTTGGATGACTGGAGTCTTTGACCATGTTTTGGGCCTTCCTCTGACACCGCCTATTAAATACGTCCTGGATGGCAGGAAGCTTGGTTCCAATGATGTACTGGGCCGTACGTACTACCCTCTGTAGCGCTTTACAGTCAGAGCAGTTGCCATACCAGGCAGTGATGTCAGGATGCTCTTGATGGTGCAGCTGTAGAACTTTTTGAGGATCTGGGGACCCATGCCAAATCTTTTCAGTCTCCTGAGGGGGAAAAGGTGTTGACATGCACTCTTCATGACTGTCTTGATGTGTTTGGACCATGATAGTGAATGGGGGTGTGTTCGGCCCTCCTTTTCCTGTAGTCAACAATCATCTCTTTTGTCTTGCTCACGTTGAGGGAGAGGTTGTTGTCTTGGCACCACATGCCCAGGTCTCTGACCTCCTCCCTAAAGGCTGTTGCATCATTGTCGGTGATCAGCCCTACCACTGTTGTGTCATCAGCAAACTTAATGATGGTGTTGGAGTCGTGCTTGGCCACGCAGTCGTGGGTGAACAGGGAGTACAGGAGGGGACTAAGCACACAACTCTGAGGGGCCCCAGTGTTGAGGAACAGCGTGGCAGATGTGTTGTTGCCTACCCTTACCGCCTAGGGGCGACCCTTCAGGAAGACCAGGATCCAGTTGCAGAGGGAGGTGTTTAGTCCCAGGGTCGTTAGCGTAGTAATGAGCATTGTGGGCACTCTGGTGTTGAACACTGGGCTGTAGTCAATGAACAGCATTCTCACATAGGTATTCCTTTTGTCTAGGTAGGAAAGGGCAGTGTGGATTGTGATTGCATCATCTGTGGATCTGTTGGGGCGGATTGCGAATTGGAGTGAGTCTAGGGTTTCCGGGATGATGGTGTTGATGTGAGTCATGACCAGCCTTTCAAAGCACTTCATGGCTACCGACGTGAGTGCTATGGGTCGGTAGTCATTTAGGCAGGTTACCTTCACTTTCTTGGGCACAGGGACTATGGTGGTCTGCTTGAAACGTAGGTATTACAGACTCAGTCAGGGAGAGGTTGAAAATGTCAGTGAAGACACTTGCCAGTTGGTCCGCGCATGCTTTGAGTACACGTCCTGGTAATCCATCTGGCCCTTTTGTAGTTCGTAATAGTTTGCAAGACCTGCCACATCCGACGAGCGTCAGAGACAGTGTAGTGGGATTCAATCTTAGTCCTGTATTGACACTTTGCCCTTTTTTCTTTATCCAGCTATGAAAAATAAAGTTGTTGTTTAAACATGTTCAGTGTGGAAATAATACTCTGTTACTGCACTGTACTCAATAATGAATTGTGTTGATAGACAATGTTGCTATTTCTTGATTTTATCACTCAGGCAGCTGCTAAATGTTTTCCCCTTCTCTCTGTACCACCAGGTCACCATTGTGATCAAGTACTTCTTCCAGTTTGGTTTCTTCCCCTTCAACCAGAACATTGAGCTGGACAAGTCCAAACCCTTCCATCCTCCCAACATCATCGGTGTGGAGAAGAGGGAGGGATACGTGCACTATGACCTAGTTCAGCTGCTAGCTCTGTTCTTCCACCGATCTATTCTCAAGGTGCCCACTAAGTCTTACTAGGTGTGATGCCTATTAACTACAATACATGGTTATTCCTTTAAAGGGATAGTTCACTTTTTCAACAAAAAAGTTTAAAAGAAAAAGTGGACTACACCTTTAACTATGTTGTTATTTCTGACTTGTTGCCTGTATTGATACATAGTTACATTTAGCACACTGAATGGCTTAACCATCCTATTCTTTGGTCTTGACCTCCAGTGTCACGGGCTGTGGGATGAGGACAACCCCAGGGGAGGAGGGGGGGAAACCCCCAAGCAGCACCACCATGAGAGGGAGAAGAGGACCAGCTCCAGGCCAGTGGAGAAGCAGGCTGCGGAGGGCAGCAGCTCCCTGCTGGAGTCGGTCCGCAACCGCATACCCCGACAATTCCACTCCATGTCCACCTCCACCCCGCTGCGCCGCAAGAGCTCCAGCTCCGCCTCCCACCTTTCCCAGCGCACCGTGCGCTCCGCCCACTCCAAAGGAGGTGAGGTCACAAGTCTGTAGAGTAACTCCCTTATTGGGCTTAGATATGTTTGGGGGAAATATCTAGACTTTTAATTATGAACCAACACAATATCATCTGTGAGCCCTATGTCTTCCAAACCTCATCAAACCTGCTGACTCCACAGATAGTGTGAGCTCGCGGCCTGGCTTGCGGAGAGGGCACAGCTTGCGGAGAGGGGACAGCCTGCGGAGAGGGGACAGTGTGCTGAGTGTCCAGCACAGGAGCAAGAAGGAGATGATCCTGGAGAAACTCAGAGAGCAGCTCATCAAAGCCAAGAGCTTCACTGTCAAAAAGTAGGTGTACTGACTTGAAGGTGCCTTTTTACTGTTATTAGGCTACAATTCAGTCGCTATCCAGGATAATAAATTGTTTAATGGTGGCTATACTGTAAATCTCTAAGCCTGATTTGATTTTGATGCATACACATTACAAGGTTCATAAAAATGACATTAACCGTTCATCAAGGTATCTAGTTTATCTTGTTTACCTTGTTTACTGTAACAGATCATTGTTTCTTTGCCTGTCTGTAGAACTCTGGAGATCTACATTCCCATCTGTCAGTTCTTCTACAACCTGATCCACCCAGAGTACAGTGCAGTGACAGACGTCTATGTGCTGATGTTCCTGGCCGACACAGTGGACTTTATCATCATCGTCTTCGGCTTCTGGGCATTTGGGGTAAGTTTGATATATGATATGTTAGTGCTAAAATTCTGGTTTAAACTGTCATTGTCTTTGTGATTGAAACCCAGTGTAATGAATTTCAATTGTCCCTAAAGGGACAAGAACACTTTTGAACTTGAAACTTCCAAATAAATACCATACCATTTCCATAACATTTCATAACATAACAGTACTTCCTGTACCCCAACAGAAACACTCTGCGGCAGCTGACATCACTTCCTCCCTGTCGGAAGACCAGGTTCCCGAAGCCTTCCTGGTGATGGTGCTGATCCAGTTTGGCACCATGATCATCGACCGAGCCCTCTACCTCCGCAAGACCGTCATGGGAAAAGTCATCTTCCAGGTCATCCTGGTGTTCGGCATCCACTTCTGGATGTTCTTCATCCTGCCTGGAGTCACAGAGAGGTATGAATGTAGAGAAATAACATGTATTTATTGAGTCATTTTAATAATTTAGTCACAACCAGCTCCTTATTTCTTTTAAATACATATTTGAAATACTTACTAAATAGTTGCGTCATTAGTAAGTAACGTAATGTTTTACTTTTGAAAATACACGCTAACATTATTTCCATATCAATCACCAGACGGTTCAGTCAGAACACAGTGGCCCAGCTGTGGTACTTCGTCAAGTGCATCTACTTTGGCCTGTCGGCCTATCAGATCCGCTGTGGCTACCCCACCCGCGTCCTGGGCAACTTCCTCACCAAGAGTTACAACTACCTCAATCTTTTCCTCTTCCAAGGGTGAGTGCTATTCAGGCCACTTGTGACCACAATCACCAATTGAGAATACAATAATGAAGAATGAATTTCTGAGAAAAGAGACTCGTCAGCAGGGTTGGGAGTAATACGTTACAAAAAGAATGCATTAGGTAAACGGATTGACTATTTAGTAATGGAATGCGTTACTTTTAAAAACTGGGTAATATAAATATAGATACGCTTGTGAACCACATCTCTTTTTTTTTTAACCTTTACCGTGCCTTAGACCCCTGCGCAACCCGGAAGACTGTGTGAATCATATCTCTACTGGGCGTATGTTTCCATGATTCGATCTCAACTTGTTTCCTCATTTTGTTCTCGAGTTAGCGAAGAAAGGCTATTTGTCCATAGAAATGTCCATAGAAATGTTAAGAAGGTCCACATCTTTGTCGTTGATCGCTTCTACAGGTATAATAGCAAAGCCCATAGAGGGCTTCAACATCTAGTGGCAAGTGTGTCCTCTCTACATCTCTATGGCTCTGCGACGTGCGGTCTAACCAGAACTGGTGGTTCAAGAGGTATAGATGTTTGGCCTACAGTATATATGACTAATTAAGCAGCCCGTATGATAGTGCAGCACTTGTAGACTAGTACAGGAAAGCATCGCCACAGATGAAAGGAGAAACTAGTGATCAATCCTGAGATAGTAAGTAGCCTGTCTATGGTAGAGCCTGTCTATGGTAGTAGCCTGTCTATGGTGAGCCTGTTTAGCTTGCCTCGCTCACTCCGACAGTTAAACGGTGAGATTTAGAGATTTTTTTCATTAAAGTAATGCAAAGTAATGTAACTAGTGATATAACGTGTTACTTTCTATTCAAAGTAATATTTCTAAAGTAACTTTTTGTTAAATGTAACAAGTTATAAATAATGTTTTACTTTTCCAAGTATCTAATCCCAACACTGCTCATCAGTGACGGCACATGCAACCAATGGCTGCCTGGTTCATTACTATTGCCATAACGTTGCCCTATTGTTGCCCTAACGTTGCCCTAACATTGCTCTAACGTTGTCCTGGTTCCCAGGTTCCGCCTGGTCCCGTTCCTGACGGAGCTGCGAGCGGTGATGGACTGGGTGTGGACGGACACCACCCTCAGCCTGTCCAACTGGATCTGTGTAGAGGACATCTACGCCCATATCTTTGTCCTCAAGTGCTGGAGGATGTCAGAGAAGGTGAGGGACCATGGGCCTGCTGTGTTAGTTCTCCTCTAGGACCTCCCTATCCATATCTGAATGATGCTTAGAGTGGAAGTAGATAATATGTTGTCAAAGAGGCTGTGTAGAAATGAGATACAGCAGGTTTATGCAGGACAATCCTCACACGGGGCACCAATTACGTAGGTTCGCCCAAAAGTTTTAAACCATTTATAGAAACTGTAACTAAAGTCTATTGTTTATTTCCCCAAACTGTTTTTTATATTCCTTTATGTGTTTTGTTTACCAGAGGTACCCCCAGCCTCGCGGGCAGAAGAAGAAGAAGGTGGTGAAGTATGGGATGGGAGGTTTGATCGTCATGCTGCTCATCTGCATTGTTTGGTTCCCGCTGCTCTTCATGTCACTGGTCAAGTCAGTGGCCGGGGTGGTCAACAAACCTCTGGACGTGTCGGTCACCATCACCCTGGGAGGCTTTCAGGTAGCGCCACTCATGTTGACCGCAGTCATATATAGAGAGACAGTTCGGCCGCCATTTTTCACACTGGGCGCAATGTTAGCATATGTTGGGAGAAACATCAGTCCAAACTCTATCTATAGCTCTGGGATTGAAGGTGTGTAGATGTTTTTATTTTTTTTACGGACTTTTGTCAGATGTCACATTTATATCTATTTTAATATTATAACGTTGGTATCTCTTCCTTCAGCCCATTTTCACTATGAGTGCCCAGCAAAATCAACTGAAGGACATTAGCAAAGCAGATTTTGCAGACTTCATGAATTCATACAACTACATTCCAGTAAGAAGACCACCCATTTTACAGCTTGCTTTCTAAATCATCATTTTAGGCCATACAATACAACAAATATTTCAGATGTTTCTCAGGATTTCCAAATATCTTGTGATGATATAGATTTGACTACTATTACATTCTGATTTGAATATATTACTGTGTATTGAATTAATGTGTATTACTATAACAAAGACCTGTCTTGTCCCACTCACACGGGACTTTGTGCATCTTAGTGTTGTACAGTATGTTTGAGTAGTAATATTTCAATGCTTCTATCATTGCAGTCAGCGATGCAGTTCCTGGAGGCCTACACGTCAGCGGACGTGGCTGTGGCGGAGCTGGAGGGCAGTTCCAACTCCCTGTGGACCATCAGCCCCCCCAGCAGGAATAACCTGATGGACGTTCTCAGCAAGGAGGAATACTTCCCTGTCACCATGTCCTGGACCATCCAGAGGTAAGAGTGACACGGCAACAGACTGAAACAGGGAAGGACAACCTGGAACTGCCCAATAAGATACGTTCATTTTCCTTTTCCGTTGCACGCTGCACTCAACCAGGACATAGAGAATCAAACCAATACTCGACTGCACACATGGAAACACATTCACTTGCAATCTGAGAGAGAACCAAACTCACACACTTATTACAAACTCAAAAGTGTCTTGCACAACTCAACATTCAAAATTTCGTACAGAGAGGGTGGGAGACAAGGATGGAGGGAGTCAATATATTTGTTACTTGCTTCCATTTTTGAATGGTTAAATTAGTTCCGCTCTAGGATGTCTGTGTCGTTAGAGATTTGTGTGAACTTGATAAAATGACATAGTTGTGTAGATACACATAGGGTACATAGTACTTTAGAGGCATAAAATATCTGTTGAGATATCTGTCCATTTGCAATGTTTGTGAGCCGGAAAATAACACATTTACGAGTTCACAAAGTAATGTGTGATGTACCATTTGTGACCACAGTGTACTGTGTGCAATTGCGATTTTTCTCTCTTCAACAGGAATCTCAGTCTTGGAGCCAAAGCTGAAGTTGCGACAGATAAACATATAACATACCTTGATATGACAACGCGACAAGAGTTAATAGATCTGCTGAATGGGACCAGAAACCAGGCTGTGTAAGTAGACTTCACTAAGGAAAACGACTACAACTTTTGAGGCTTAATTAAGCCTTCATAAACCCTTTATAAGGCCTTTATAAATGCTTCATAAATCATTCATTATTAAATGACATGCTATATAATGTATACAACCACTTGACAGGGTCAGGTAGGTTACTTTATAAATATAATTCGTTACAGTTACCACATTTTTTTGTCGGTAATGTAACTTTTGTATTACCCAAACTAAGTAACGTAATCTGATTACTTTCAGTTACTTCTGGATTACTTTCCCCTTAAGATGCAATAGAAGAAGACAAAAAGGATCCAGCAAATGCATTTGGTGTGTCATCATAGTGGTCTCTGACTTGTGTTCAGACTCACTTAGGTGGAACAAATTTAAACTTGCGCCTTTTTTCAATGCTAAATTTAATGTCATTGAGAAATAAAAAATATAATTTTTTTGCTAGTAACATAACTGATTACAGGTACATTTTTTGTCGTTGTAATCAGATTAAATGTAATTAGTTACGACCCAACCATGTCAATGCACTATGGACATTTCTTTTAGATCTCTTTCTCCCCTCTCTTCTCCAGGGTGATAGAACAAGTCTTCCCATGCTTCCTCAGAGCTCCCAGTGACTCCAATGCCAAACCTATAGAACAACTCTATAAAGGTAATTCCTCTATAAAGGTGATTTGGGGCGGCAAAAGGTTGCTAGATGGAATCCCCGAGCTGACAAGGTAAAGATCTGTCGTTCTGCCCCTGAACAAGGCAGTTAACCCACTGTTCCTAGGCTGTCATTGAAAATAAGAATTTGCTTAGTTAAATAAAGGTTCAATTTTTAAAAAATGTACAAATCCTTGAATAGACTTCAAATACAATGAATAGATGTTCATAGACAGATTTACATTGTTTGTGAAATTAACACTTCTACATTTCAAACTGAAGCATCCCCCTCTTATTACTGACTGCTGATGTAGCATTAATGATATTATCTCCCTTTCAGACAATAGCTACAAGAACATCCTGCTAGCCCTGGAGAGAACCCACAACAGCAGTGGAGAGATCCAGGAGTGGTGGATTGTAGACCAGCCGTCGGCGGGACAGATCCAGATGAGGGGTGCGGCAGTTGGGAAGAAGAGAGAGGCGGGCCTCCAGCTGTACGTGTTTAGTGACAAAGTCAGCCCGCCCAGTCTGGGCTTCCTGGCAGGATATGGGTGAGTGGAGGGATATCTGACAGTGTGACTTGGGTTGTTTTCAGTCAGGCACACCTTAGTAAAACATTAAGCAGCGAAAAATGAAAATTAGCATTTCTTATTGTTTAAGGTCAGGTAGTACCACCTTGTTTCAAGATATTGTTTTGTGCCTACTGGACACAACCCTGGTCTTGCTTTCTAAAAGGGATCCTGCATTTATAGTGGTTTATTACTTGTTATAGGCACGTATGAGCCTTTATAATGTATAATTACAAGGCTTATATAATGTGTTACGTCGCTCACTGACAGGATCATGGGTCTCTACGCCTCGGTGGTGCTCGTCATCGGAAAGTTTGTGCGCGAGTTCTTCAGCGGCATCTCGCACTCCATCATGTTTGAGGAGCTGCCCGCCGTGGACCGCATCTTGAAGCTGTGTACCGACATCTTCCTGGTCAGAGAGACGGGCGAGCTGGAGCTGGAGGAAGACCTGTATGCCAAGCTCATCTTCCTGTACCGATCACCAGAGACTATGATCAAGTGGACCAGGGACCAGAAAACAAAGTGAGAGAGCCACCTAGTAGGCGACAGAGACATGAAGTCTCAGAATGATAGATTTTTTTTTTTTTTAAAGCACAATCCAGCAGGAAGTTCCAAGCTAGCTTGTTGCGCTCCCTGTCTTTTGGTGTGACTGTGATAAGAACCATCTCCCTATCGAGCCTACAGTGAAACAATGTGACTGCAGAAGCAGTTTTTTGTTTGTACTCTTTAAGTGCATCTCTAAAGATTTGCAGCCATCAGTCAGTCAGTGTGTTAGAGATGACACAGACGTCTGGCCTTTTTCCTTTTGGGAAACATGAACCATGGGTTGTGCAATATACTGTCCAGATAGTTGGCTGTGAACTTGAACAGACATGTTATCTTGAGCTACACGGAAGAGAAGGGGGCAGCGACAGAGACACTAGCCACTTCTATTGTCCAAGATATTTTCCCTTACAGTAGCCTACTGGATGTGCTTTGACTTTTCCAGCAAGACAACAGCGAGAGGTTTGGGACAAGGAAAACAAGTTAAGATACTTTGCCGTTATTGTGATGTTTCTGAAGAGTAATCAATGGAGCTGTCGTTCTCAGGAAATGTATATCATCTCACCAGAATGGGAATACTTTTTTACCTGTAGGACACCTAGGAGAAACTAAAAAGGGAAAAACAGTGATGTGATGAACACTGAGTATTTCTATCATATCATGGAGTATGTTCATGTTCACTGAGTATTTCTATCATATCATGGAGTATGTCCATGGAACCCCTATGAAGACCTGTGATTTGAGAATAGGAGGGCGTCAATTCAGCCATTCTTTTTTAAGCTTGTAACCTGTATTGCTTGAACCCCCCCTTTTTTTTTTTTACATTGTTAGTGTTAAGTTCACATGGTCAACCAAAATGTGATGAAATCCATGCAATACAAGGTGTAAGTGAATAGATTGTTTTCTTGTCATGAGAAAGAAGATACATAATGTCTGTGCACCTCCATAGTGTAAGGAATCCAGTTTGTGGTGTTATTGTGGTTCAGCGACCTGAACATAAAGCACATGTTTGAAAGCTGAATGTTGAGAATGTTGCTGCCATTTTATTCAGTAAAAACACAAGAGGGCCACAAACATCCAGCCGGCATGCTCCACAATACTTGACACACATTTTAAGATTAGTTGTAAACAGGAATCATCATTTCTATCTTTCAGTTGGTTAAAAAGCATAGCCATATGAAAACTGTGGAAAGGCATTCTGAAATCCTGACGAAACAAAATAAATCACTTTATACTAAAATTACCCACTATATTATTTTCTCAGCATTCATTTGATTCCATATATGAGTGTAGCCTTCACACAGACAATAGCAACTGAAATAGCTGTAACACTTTATACTATAGAAATGGATTCACCCCCCCCCCCCTTTACACATCAATCATTGAGGCACAGCATTTTTAGATTGTAAGTTACATTTTCACACTGTGTATCTTGTTGCATACGGTTGTAGATTTAAAAAAACATCACTGATCAATCCACTGAGGCAAATACAACAAAAGCAATATAATATTTTATATCACAATAAATGCAGCAAAATAAACAATATTTTACAATCACAGTAAACCCAAAAAGGGACAAATAATATATATTCAATCATTGAGTAGTATGTGATTATTTTCCACACCGATGTTACCATGCTTATGTTACTGTTCTGAGCATAACTCGTTATGCTTGACGGTCCGAGTGCCTGCAGCTGCTGCTTGGATTCTGGAGATGGGAGAGTAAAGGCAGACATGCTCCCTGACATGCTCAGAATGAGAGGACAGGTTGTGGAAGATTCAAACTCCCCTCCTAACAGGCAACAGGAAGTGTTCTGGTCCAGACAGGAAGTCCAGGTTCTGTGGCTAACATAGCCCACCGGCATACTCATCCTCGTCAGCCTCTCCGGCACCCGCTCCTCCTTCCGCAGCGTCGGCAGCTGGCGCCTTCTTCTTCTTACCACCCCCTGGAACCCTCAGGCTGACGGACAACTTGGCATACTGCAAGACCATAGGCACTTTGTTCAGGTTAAAGCAAGTTAGTGGTCTCTATAGTATATGTTTCTCAGAAGAGTGTATTCCAAATCTCTCTTTGAGTACCCACCCAGCCAGTTCCATGTTTTTGCTGATTCAACTAATTAACGAATCAGAAAACCCTTGGTTGGTTTGAATCAGGTGTGTGTATCTTTCAGAAATAGATCAGGAGAGGTTTTTCACAAATATTATGATAATTGAAAAGATAAATCATACAAAAACAACAAGCAAGCAGGGTCTAGAGGGGTGACGCAGGTAAAAAAAAATAACATTTTAAAAAGCAGTTGGACTGCTATTGTGTATTAATAAACTACTTCTCTGACTTTGTATTAATCAGCCTAGCCTGGAAATACATATATGGGGTGGCTAGGAGAGAGGTTTCATATAGAAAGGACAGCTCATGATTCCATACCTTTTAAAGTCCTTAAACGTGATCAAAGGAGACAGTAAAGAGGGGTGTATTCATTAATCGGATTCTGCTGCAAAACGTTTTGCAATGGAAACTGTTTAGTCCAAAGGAAAATGTTTTGCAACAAAAACAAGTGTTTCTATTCGACATATTCAAGAAGGTCCCTCTCATTGCATTTTCTTCCTAGAGTAAACGTTTTTTGTTTGAAACATTTTGTAACAGACTAAATGTTTTTCAACGGAATCCGACTACTAAATACACCCCTGAACACCAATTTTAAAAGTAGACACTCAAACGTTGTGATGACATGCTTTGAAATAAACATTGGTTACATAGTAGGCTCTAGGCACCACACTCACATCATTGTCCATATACTTGAATAAGGGCGAGTTACAGACGCGGTGCACTTGGTCCTCATCCTGTTCGTCATAGCCCTGCAAGAGTTGCTCCAAGGCAATACAGTCCTCGCTCCCACTGAAGCCCGGCAGACTAGGAGTAATGGTTAGAATAGTTAGTCAAACATAAGTCATAAATTACTTTCCTATTTAGCTTTAATTATAAACTGGGTGGTTTGAGCCCTGAATGCTAATTGGCTGACAGCCATGGTATATCAGACCGTATAACATGTAACTATGACAAAACATGTATTTTTACTGCTCTAATTACATTGGTAACCAGTTTATGATCGCAATAAGGCACCTCAGGGGTTTGTGGTATATGACCAATATACCACGGCTAAGGGCTGTATCCAGGCACTCCACCTTTTGTCATTTGTAATAATAGCCCTTAGCTGTGGTATATTGGCCTTATTGCTTAATTTGAAATTATAGCTCCCGAGTGGCGCAGCGGTCTAAGGCACTGCATCTCAGTGCAAGAGGTGTCACTACAGTTCCTGGTTCGAATCCAGGCTGTATCATATCCGGCGCACAATTGGTCTAGCGTCGTCCGGGGTAGCCCGTCATTGTAAATAAGAATTTGTTCTTAACTGACTTGCCTAGTTAAATAGAAGGTAAAAAAATTTTTTTTTTTTAAAGTGAAGTCAATACCTGTAACTCTCTCGAACACATTTATCTGCAGCTACGAAGTCATTTCTGTGTAGGTGGACTAGCACTTGGGCACTGGTTTTCTGGAGATAAGCAAATACACAGGCAACAATTTGGTTTCAACACACAGTCAATTTTCTTAATCAGGTTAAATAAGTAAAACGCACCTTAAAACACGTTGGGTAATTCTCTATTTCTTTATACATGTTCTTCTCCTTCTGAATCGACACTGCTGCTTCATCAAGCCTGACGGACAAAAACACAGTTAGCGGGTAGGGAATGAGTAGGACCGGTAGAAAAATCTGTCAAGCAAGTGAGAATTTACTTGTGTTGCCTGACGAGCAGTCTTGATGATTTCCCCAGCATCTCCACAGCTTGACGTAGACGGTCCTCGTTCTGCAGAAATATGCATTCACCATATCAATACTGCTTCAATTGATTTGATCACATTGCATTACCGTCACAACATTATAATGTATTCAATATAAAATAGGACTGTGTTAATAAGTGCCATGTAATAAGTGCCATGTAATAAGTGCCATGCAATAAGTGCCATGCAATAAGTGCCATGCAATAAGTGCCATGTAATAAGTGCCATGTAATAAGTGCCATGCAATAAGTGCCATGCAATAAGTGCCATGTAATAAGTGCCATGTAATAAGTGCCATGTAATAAGTGCCATGTAATAAGTGCCATGCAATAAGTGCCATGCAATAAGTGCCATGTAATAAGTGCCATGCAATAAGTGCCATGCAATAAGTGCCATGCAATAAGTGCCATGCAATAAGTGCCATGCAATAAGTGCCATGCAATAAGTGCCATGCAATAAGTGCCATGCAATAAGTGCCATGCAATAAGTGCCATGCAATAAGTGCCATGCAATAAGTGCCATGCAATAAGTGCCATGCAATAAGTGCCATGCAATAAGTGCCATGTAATAAGTGCCATGTAATAAGTGCCATGCAATAAGTGCCATGCAATAAGTGCCATGCAATAAGTGCCATGCAATAAGTGCCATGCAATAAGTGCCATGCAATAAGTGCCATGCAATAAGTGCCATGCAATAAGTGCCATGCAATAAGTGAGATCCCTACAAATGTGACCCTGAACCGAGGAAGTGGCATGGAAGCAACACAATGATTTCTGGTCTTCCGTAGTATCAAATATTGAACTCATATAGCTGTACCTCAAACACTGATGCAGCTTTCTGGTACAGATCCACTGCTTTTGCTAGATCCTGTGATTCGATTAGCCTACAAAAAAAAGAAAGGTACGCCTTTTAACTTAAAAAAGAAAGACAAAAAAGAGCATCAAAACAAGGACTAAAAACAAGTATCAGCATCATCAATACGTTTAGTGACATGCCAATGATGACAGGGAATTACTTTCTAGAGCCCATCTATGATGATCAATATTGGCTACGTACTTTCCAGCTCTGTCGAGGGCCAAGGCTGCAGTGTCTGGTGTGCCGTTCTCTACATACATCATGCTTGCTCTCTCAATGTACTGGATAGCCTCTGGTATCCTCTGCATGTCCTGGAGAGAAACACATGTCTGTCAATGATTAGCTTCAGTAAGTAGTTAATAGTAAAACTAAAACAGTAGTTGTGTGTCAAATGTCTGACTAACAACAATGGCTTTAATCCTGAAATGGGCAACAAAAGAGTTAAAACTATGGAATAAAAAATAACAGCAAATTTGATCCGACGTCTGATAACAATGTATGAGTGTAGATACTGTTTATCACATTAACACTAACCTTAAGCATCATACCAGCTGCTTCAAGTGCTCTGCAACAGAAATGTCTCCTTAGCAACATCCAATACAGACAAAAGTAGACCAACCAGTGTCTATTGTACATCATCTGGACTCTATGAATAGCACTACATGAGACATATCTTTCATACTCACTTGGCAGCATGGAATAGTCTGAACATTTAGTTAAGTTGAAGAAAACATTGATGTTTATATGAGATTTGTAGTCAATGTTGTTCAAATGTAGCATATAAAATCCCTACATTAACTGTCAAACAACCCTGTGAAAGCAGTCTCCCTAGGCAGACCCACATTAACAATGCCCTAGGTCTGCGATTTCCAAGACTACTGCAAAAGCATTCATGGTTGTTAAAATTGTGTGATAAGCCTAGCCCGCTATAGGAAGTGAGCATTGAAAGGATACGTTTTGTTGTTGGTATGGGCTTCTGCCTCTTGCAGGTATGCCTCCTTCGCTTCTTCAAGCATCTTGGCATTTTTAAAGGCAACAGCTGGAAGATGGAGGAGGGAATGCTTCATTATGCATTTATAATTAAGAAATAATGCCAGAGGGGGTGTGGTATATGGCCAATATACCACAGCTATGGGCTGTTCTTATGTTCGACACAACGCAGAGTGCCTGGACACAGCCCTTAGCTGTGGTATATTAGCCAGGGGCGCAACATGTCCCCCACACATTCTGAAATTGCATCTTTTACCCCCCCCCCCCCCCCCCACACACACACACAGTTTTATCATTGGAATGTGATACAAAACGAAGCAAAGGGGTTCTTTAGGACCATGTGGACGCCTCCGAGTGGTCAGGTAGGCTATTTGCAGTGTTTATCCGACTGGGTAAAAATGTTTTATAATAATAATAATAATAATGTCCCCCCCACTTCTAAAACCAAAGTTGCACCCCTAATATTAGCCATGTATCACAAACCCCTGAGGTGCCTTATTGCTATTATAAACTGGTTTCCAACTTAATTAGAGCTGTAAAAAGAAATGTTTAGTCATACCTGTGGTATACCGCTGATATACCATGGCTGTCAGCCAATCAGCATTCAGTGCTCAAACCACCCAGTTTATAATAAATAGCTATGTCATTGGACAACTTGAGCAACATTAAGTGCAATCTAGCATCATAATACTGACAGTGTATTATTGCCCAACTAGCCAAGTAAAACTAAACTCCATGATGTACATCACATCAACAGAGTTGAGTGGAACATAAAATAAAGGTTTTTTTAAACGTAGTTTTACTTGGCTAGTGCTCACCAGTCGTTGTCGAAGGGAACATGTTTTCAGGTGTATTGAATAATGTAATAAATAGCCTTTAATACAATACCTGCTTTTGAGTACTCTGATGCAGCACTGTCATAGTCAGGCTTCCATTTCATGAAACTGGTCCTTAAACTTTGGGGGGAAAGGCATTATATTCAGTGAAAACATAACACCAGGGTTGTCTATTTGGATTTAACATAGGGTTTAATACAGATGTGGACGTGCTATTATTTATGCAGTGATACTGTCAGGAATAACTGCAGCGCAGGAAGAGGCTAACGTTAGCCAGCCAGCTCAACTGGCTTCCAATCCTGTATAGAGTGGCTAGATAAATAGCATATGCTTAACTAGAAATAGAATATCCTATTTCCTGTAAATAGGTATATTTACAATATAGACATAGTTAATACTATGGAACTGGCTACCTACTGAAATAAAATGCTCAAAAGCAATACAGCTAATTTGGCTAACGTTAGCTAGCACGATTTCCTTACTATTTTTCAGCCTTGGCAATGTGGTCGTGCGCCTCGTTGATTTTCGCAGCCATCTGGTCCAAACTAGCTAACAATGTAATTCAACGATGAGTATTAAACATACTACTGACTAAAATATAGTGAGAAGTTGCTGTAGCTAGCTCTGGATGCTAGCGTTACTGGTTTCAGGAGACTCTTTCGTCATCGGGGTTTGACTACGGAATCCCGTGAGTTGCCTTTTCTTTATATAACGATACATCGCGACAAAGTGTTGCAGCTACTGCGTACAAAAGGGGCAACAATGTAACAAGTAGGTTATTTTCATTGCATGCCATAAAGTAAACCAAAGTAACCTAGTCTTCGTTCATCACTATTCGCAATGCATTATGAAATATCCAGTTATTAATTTATTCATTCATAGTCTAGCCTTACAATTTGCAATTTAATTTCTCAATAGTGTAAACGATGACTTTTTAAAATATAGCCTACATAATTAATAATATTATTGGTCATTACATTTATTTTATAAAGCCCTTTTTACATCAGCAGTTGCAAAGTTCTTAACAGATACCAAGCCCAAAGCAAGCAATGCAGAGGCAGAAACACACTGGCCAGGTAGAAAGCAACCTAGAAAGGAACAAGGCTCAGAGTGATGCCCAGTCCTCTTCTGGCTATCATTATCAGTGAATGTGATCAGTGAATTGATCAGAATTATCTTTCAAAAGGGTTGCTACTATTTACTAAGTAACAATCTAATAAATATGTACAGTGGGGAATATAGCTAAACAAATCAGATCAACACACAACAAGTAAAAATGGCATATGATATGATGCCAGCAGACATAGTTGTCTTGGCTCGGGTTCACCTGAGCTGCGGGGCTACTGTGCCTGCAGCCTGAAATGGTAACTGTTTCTTTAAGGCGCTTGCCTACCACTGTCTGCTTTGTTTAGCCAGAGGGGAGAGTCACGCCATCAGAACAGAAGAACATGCTTTAATTCGGAAAAGTAGAGGTAAACAAAGGTAAGAAACGTTCACCTCTGGAGCAAGAATCGACTATTTGGGCAAGGTAAGTTTATTTACTACTTCTACGGTTTCTTGGTGTGGGTTCTTTACCAAGACAAAAAAGTCCATCCTTCTTTCTTCCTAGTTAGTTCATGTTGAGAAAAGGTGTTTATAGCTTTGGGTAGCGTATTTGCCTCTCCAAAACACGAGGCTCGTCCATAAACGCAGCCTGAAACGTGTCAGACTTTTCATACAATGTATCCAAAGGGTTTAATTTTAGGATAAAATGTAACATTCCTTCCTTATGTAACCCTGAAGTCTTAGTGTTGCACTACTGGAATGATAAACATGCTATTATTGAATTAGACTACCGTAATAGGTATATAACGTTTGAACATGTATTTGAAACGTATTCAGATGTTTTAATGACAGTGCGCAGCAAACTTTATTATAATTGAGTTGCCAGCAAGCGAGAAACCAATGTCTTTTTGCATTGCAATGGGTTTGATGACTTTGGGTTTGTGTAGAAAAGGAATGATGCTCCTTTGAAGCAAGCGGGTAATTTACCATAACAATTGAATCAAAGGGATGGTTCCTTGACACGACTTTTCCTGTATTTTATTAGTATGTTTGTGCCCGTATGACGTCTTGTGTTACCTCATTGAATAAGGGGTACATTCTAAGTTATTGTCTGTCTCTGTTTTGTCGGTTCAGGTTACTGTTTCGTGCGTGTCGGAATGAAGTCTACTCAAATCTTACTATCCACTGCACTTATTTTCCTTCTCTCGGGACTTTCCATGACCACAGCCTGCAACAAGGCTCTCTGTGCCAGTGATGTCAGCAAATGTCTCATTCAGGTAAGAAGGCTAAACTCTTAGCATAACGTTTTTGGAAAGGCATCACTCAATTAAGAAGGCTAGGCGCTTAGTGTGACGTTTCCGAAAGGCATTAGGTTCACTCACTAATAACGTTGACGTTGAGATAACTCTATGCAAATTCTATAAGGGATTGTTGTCTTTTCAGAGTAAAGTTCGACTACCATACAATATTATGCCAACATTTTACTCCTTGGTGTTAATCTAAAATGTGATTAACCTCCCACTATGCATTTCCTGTGTATGTCTGAAGTCATTTTACATTAACCTGAATTCTCTGCTGTGATCACAGTATTCTCTTTGTACTGGAAAAGCACATTAAACCATGACAGTTGCTGGGATCCCTCAACTAACAGAGAGGGGAGATACAAAAAAAGAAAAGAGAACTTGCTGAGTTGGCAGGGCTACAATGAAGTGAAGGTTTTCAATTTACAGCTGCACAGTGTCCTCAAAGGATTTAGCCTAGTCTACCTTGGCTGTACATGAGATAGCCAATGGAGATACAGAACCAGTCAAAAGTTTGAACACACCTACTCATTCAAAGGTTTTTCTTTTTGACTATTTTCTACATTGTAGAATAATAGTGGAGACATCAAAACTATGAAATAACACATGTAGTAACCAAAAAAGTGTTAAACAAATCAAAATATATGTTATATTTGAGATTCTTCACAGTAGCCACCCTTTGCCTTGATGATAGCTTTGCTTTCTCTCAACCAGCTTCATGAGGTAGTCACATGGAATGCTTTTCCAACAGTCTTGAAGGAGTTCCCACATATGCTGAGCACTTGTTGGCTGCTTTTCCTTCACTCTGCTGTCCAACTCATCCCAAACCATCTCAATTGGGATGAGGTCGGGTGATTGTGGAGACCAGGTCATCTGATGCAGCTCTCCATCACTCTTCTTCTTACTCAAATAGCCCGTACACAGCCTGGAGGTGTGATGGGTCATTGTCCTGTTGACAAACAAATGATAGTCCCACTAGGTGCAACCAGATGGGATGGCGCTATCGCTGCAGAATGCTGTGGTTGCCATGCTGGTTAAGTGTGCCTTGAATTCTAAATACATCACTGACAGTCACGACGCCAGGACAGCGGAGTCAATCACCACCTTCCGGAGACACCTGAAACGCCACCTCTTTCAGGAATACCTAGGATAGGATAAAGTAATCCTTCTCACCCCCCCTTACTAGATTTAGATGCACTATTGTAAAGTGGCTGTTCCACTGGATGTCTTAAGGTGAACGCACCAATTTGTAAGTCGCTCTGGATAAAAGCGTCTGCTAAATGACTTAAATGTAAATGTAAATGTAAATGACAGTGTCACCAGCAAAGCACGATCACATCTCCTCCTCCATGCTTCACGGTGGGAACTACACATGCGGAGATCATCTGTTCATTTACTCTGCGTCTCACAAAGACACGGCAGTTGGAACCAAAAATCTCAAATTTGGACTCATCAGACCAAAGGACAGATTTCCACCGGTCTAATGTCCATTGCTCGTGTTTCTTGGCCCAAGCAAGTCTCTTCTTATTATTGGTGTCCTATAGTAGTGGTTTCTTTGCAGCAATTCGACCATGAAGGCCTGATTCACACAGTTTCCTCTGAACAGTTGATGTTGAGATGTGTCTGTTACTTAAACTCTGTGAGGTGCAGTTAACTGCCGATTTCTGGGGCTGGTAACTCTAATGAACTTATCCTCTGCAGCAGAGGTAACTCTGGGTCTTCCTTTCCTGTGGCAGTCCTCATGAGAGCCAGTTTCATCATGGAGCTTGATGGTTTTGCAACTGCACTTGAAGAAACGTTCAAAGTTCTTGAAATGTTGACTGAGATTCAAGTAATGATGGACTGTCGTTTCTCTTTGCTTATTTGAGCTGCCATAATATGGTATTTTACCAAATAGGGCCATCTTCTGTATACCACTCCTACCTTGTCACAACACAACTGATTGATTGGCTGAAATGCATTAAGAAGACATTTAAATTCCACAAATTAACAAGGCACACCTGTTAATTTAAATGCATTCCAGGTGACTACCTCATGAAGCTGGTTGAGAGAATGCCAAGCGTGTGCAAATCTGTCATCAAGGCAAAGGGTGGCTACTTTGAATAATCTCAAATATATTTGAGATTCTTCAACACTTTTGGTTACTACATGATTTCATATGAGTTATTTCATAGTTTTGATGTCTTCACTGTTATTATACAATGTAGAAAATAGTAAAAAATTAAGAAAAAGCCTTGAATGAGTAGGTGTGTCCAAACTTTTGACTGGTACTGTATATATGTGTACCTTCCCTGGGCATTGGTCTTTGGCTGGCTACCCAAACTCCCTTGCGCCAGCCAAACGCTACTTCACATACTTTAGTTTCTTCTCCACAATGAGTCTGGCGTACCTCCCTGATGATTTATAGAACGCAAACACATTCTAACCGTTCCGATTGGTCCATAGCCAGAACACACGTGGGTAAAGCAGCGTTTTTATTGGCTTTGATACTCTGAATAGTTTTGTACAACACCCCTCATTTTGACATTGCCATCACTGAAGTCATTTATGGTGGTCTCAGTTTGAAGTATGTAGTGGACTAAGAGCAGCGGTAGAATTCAGTTTGAGTTGTCAGGCAAGGTGCTGCCACAACCACACTTGACTGTGGGCTCAGTTAGCGCCATCCTTTTGCACATCTGGAATTTAACCTCTGTTCTCCCTTTCAACCGCTCTGCACTGGAGGAGTCACAGAACAGGCAACTTGAGGTCGGCCCACTCACTCCGGTGGAAACCTCAAGCATACGCAGTAAAACAAACACACACACACACACACACACACACACAGTCACCGCTCGCGCACACACAAATCCTCTCCTTAGTGATTTCTAAATAGGGACAGGATATTATATGGTTTATTTTCTTGGCGTTGTATCAACTATGATGTGCTCGATACACACCAAGATAAATAAACTCTCTTATGTTGTTTTTGCTCTCCTCATGTTACGACTGAAGCCTGACTGAGGCTACTGCATTGTCTGAGTGTTATTAACACACCTGTGCACAACATGATAGAAGGATTATACCAGATTGTTGCAGAATGTCTCTCCTATCAGTCCTGACTGTGTGTTTTGTGATGTACAGGAGCTGTGTCAGTGCAGGCCCTCGGATGGGAACTGCTCGTGCTGTAAAGAGTGTATGCTCTGTCTTGGCACACTGTGGGAGGAGTGCTGCGACTGTGTGGGTAGGTGCAACGGACTAGGTGCAGTTGTGAGCATATTGGAAACAAGAACCGGTGTCAGAATGGATGAGGTTAATGAGGTGTCAGAATGGATGAGGTTAATGAGGTGTCAGAATGGATGAGGTTAATGAGGTGTCAGAATGGATGAGGTTAATGAGGTGTCAGAATGGATGAGGTTAATGAGGTGTCAGAATGGATGAGGTTAATGAGGTGTCAGAATGGATGAGGTTAATGAGGTGTCAGAATGGATGAGGTTAATGAGGTGTCAGAATGGATGAGGTTAATGAGGTGTCAGAATGGATGAGGTTAATGAGGATGGGTATTTGATTTTTGCATCATCATTTGCTTCAAGTCCTTCCATGTCTATGTCCTTTATTCAATGGTTGTTGAAGATATTGCATCCATCAGACAGTGAATGCTGAGTATCAAATCACATATTATTTGTCACATGCGCCGAATGCAACAGGTAGACCTTACCGTGGAATGCTTACTTTACAAGCCCTTAACCAAAATACAGTTTTAAGAAAATAGAGTTAAGAAAATATTGACTAAATAAACTAAAGTAAAAAATAAATAAATGTAAAAAGTAACACAATAAAATAACAATAATGAGGATAAACAGGGGGTAATGAGTCAGTGTGCTGGGGTACATGTTAGTCAAGGTCATTTGAACGAGAAGAATAGTGGTTTACTGATTATCAGTCATTTATTGTCATATTTGATTTATTTCAATATTTACTATCTTGCTTCTTGTCTCCCCTCACAGGGATGTGTAACCCTAGGAACTACAGTGACACTCCAGCTACCTCCAAAAGCACGGTGGAGGAACTCTACCGACCCATCCCCTCACTGTTCCGCGCCCTCACCGAGGGCGAAGCGCCCATCAACATGATGGTGGTGTCCTTCCCCGTGGCCGAGGAACTATCTTACCACGAGAACCTGGTGTCTTTCCTGGAGACCATCGAGGACCAGCACCAAAATGTCTCCCTGCCTGGGAACAGTATCCACGCCAGCTACGATAACACCCAAAGTACTGAAGGTAGGGAGGGGTGAGGGGGTTGAATTATGGGGATGCTAATAGCTGCTGTGTACTCATTTAATAAGAGAATAAAACATAGACACATCATACAGTCTTGTGCAGGTGCCTGTTATCAGAGTATTAAACTCAGTTCACCAGAAAAACAGACTGAAGATTCCACATTTCAGTATACTATTTTATTTATATATACACTTCTGTTCAAAAGTTTGGGTCACTTAGAAATGTCCTTGTTTTTGAAAGAAAAGCACACTTTGTCCATTTTCTGTCCATTAAAATAACATCAAATTGATCTGAAATACAGTGTAGACATTGTTAATGTTATGACTATTGTAGCTGGAAACGGCTGCTTTTTTATGGAATATCTACATAGGCGTACAGAGGCCCCTTATCAGCAACCATCACTACTGTGTTCCAATGGCACGTTGTGTTAGCTAATCCACGTTTATCATTTTAAAAGGCTAGTGCCAAGTGTGTGCAAAGCTGTCAGGGCAAAGGGTGGCTACTTTTAAAGAATTTAAAACATATATTGATTTGTTTAACACTTTTTTGGTTACTACATGATTCCATATGTGTTATTTCCTGGTTTTGATGTCTTCACTATTATTCTACAATGTAGAAAACAGTCAAAATAAAAACCCTTGAATGAGTAGGTGTGTCTAAACCTTTGACTGGTAGTGTGTGTGTGTGTGTGTGTCCCATAACAAATCAGGACAGCCCAATTGGCTTTAGGGGTATTAACCTGGGCAGATTGGGCAAACCATAAATTCTAAATATATGGACTTTGATCCAATACACTATTTTAGGGAACCCCCGTGAGTTCCCTAACTCATCCCCCTGGCAGGGACCATATTATTTTAGGAGGGGAGGGCTAAGCTATAATGAACTCATGGCTAAGGCTGCTTTGAACTGAGCTCTGTGGCTCGACCCCTCCATAAAAGCTTATGAGATCTCAGGGCCTTGGCTTTCGTTTGATGGTTTTAGCAGGCCGCTATTTGAAAACCAAGCAGCCCTGTAAATGATTGAGTATATTGCTGCTGGCCTAGTGAACTTTCATGTGCATCCGCTCCAGTTGTCCTCTCCTCAGCCTCTGGTCCTAGTGATTCTAATTGACTAGGAATCTGTGGCGGGGGGGTGAGCGAGCTCCTTACGTATCCGCTCTGTGAACCTGTGACCCAGATCTGTTTTCCCTTTGGGAAAACACGCTCATTAGTCAGGCCTCCAGCAGTGGGGGATGCCCTCAACCTTATGAGGTGGGATGAGTGTGGGGCGGCAGAGATGAACACATGGGCTTAAACCAAGCCATATGCATGCAGCCCTTTATAGCATAGTATGGATGATGCGTGTCTATCAAGAGGTTAGGCTCTACTAGGCTTTAGCTCAGCTGGCTAACACATACTTGTGGCACAATAGTTCAAACTATGGAAGGTCACATGGAGGAGGTGGACTTTCATTTTGTGATAAAAAAAAGATCTATATATATATATACATTTAAATAAATTTGATACGATACATAGAGGTGGACTAACAGGACTTTGCTTCTTTTGTGCTTCAGAGTATTGTCATAAAAGTTAAGTGAAGACTACAATATATTGCTGAAGCATGTTATTGCTAATATTTGCCTGTTGTATTCAAAGGCTTATTTCTCCATGTCTTCCCCCCTCCACAGATAACATGTGCACTGTGGTGTACTTTGATGACTGCGTGTCCATCCGCCAGTGCAAGCAGTACTGCGAGTCCATGGGCGGCTCCAAGTACCGCTGGTTCCATAACGCCTGCTGTGAATGCATCGGCCCAGAGTGCCTCGACTACGGCAGCAAAGCCGTCAAGTGCATGAACTGCCTGTTCTAATGAAAGCCAATGGGACTTGCCACGTTAGGGTACTGTGCTCAAAATGCCACAAGGGGGCACTGTCTGCAATATGCAGATGGGCTGATGAGGTTGACCGAGGAAGATGACTTGTGCCTCAGCCTTTTGTAAAATGTTTCCATATTGTGATGTAAAATATTAGCCCTTACAAATTATTTTTCACTCTTGAATTTGTTTTTATATCTTATATAGGTTCTCTAGCAGAGAATAAATATATATTGATTGTTTTATATTCTCATATAGTTAATGCTGAAAGAGTCACTATGACAAATTGTTTTTTATATATACATCTATAGCCGCGTAAAGACAAGCAATCAATGTTATCTAATCTCTAGTGAAATGGCATTTTATTTTTGTTGTAATGGACAATCATAGTAAATACTGCTTGTATAATTATTATATCACTGTTAGCTATATAACATACACTACATGGCCAAAAGTATAGACACCTGCTCGTCAAACATCTCATTCCCAAATCATGGCCATTAATATGGAGATGGTCCCCCCCCCCTTTGCTGCTATAACAGCCTCTACTCTTCTGGGAAAACGTTCCACTAGATGTTGGAACATTGCTGCAGGGACTTGTTTCCATTCAGCCACAAGAACATTAGAGAGGTTGGCACTGATGTTGGGCGATTTAGCCTGGCTCACAGTCGGCATTCCAATTCATCCCAAAGGTGTTCGATGGAGTTAAGGTAAGGGCTCTGTACAGGCCCGTCAAGTTCTTCCACAACGATCTTGACAAACCATTTATGTATGGACCTTTCTTTGTGCACGGGGGCATTGTCATGCTGAAACAGAAAAGGGCCTTTCCCAAACTGTTGCCACAAAGTTGGAAGCAAAGAATTGTCTAGAATGTCATTGTATGCTGTAGCGTTAAGATTTCCCTTCACTGGAACTAAGCGGCCTGAACCATGAAAAACAGCCCCAGACCATTATTCCTCCTCCACTAAACTTTACAGTTGGCACTGTGCATTGGGGCAGGTAGCGTTCTTATGGCATCCGTCAAACCCAGATTACTCCGTCGGACTGCCAGATGGTGAAGCGTGATTCATCACTCCAGAGAATTCCACTGCTCCAGAGTCCAATGGCTGAGAGCTTTACACCACTCCAGCCGATGCTTGGCATTAAGCATGGTATTCTTAGGCCCGTGTGCGGCTGCTCGGCCGTGGAAACCCATTTCATGAAGCTCCCGACGAACAGTTCTTGTACTGGCGTTGCTTCCAGAGGCAATAGAACTCCGTAGTGAGTGTTGTAACCGAGGACAGACGATTTTTACGCATTTCAGCACTCAGTGGTCCCGTTCTGTGAGCTTGTGTGGCCTACCACTTCACAACTGAGCCGTTGTTGCTCCTATATGTTTCCACTTCATAATAACAGCACTTACAGTTGACTGGGGCAGCTTTAGCAGGTCAGAAATTTGACAAACTGACTTGTTGAAAAGGTGGCATCCTATGACAGTGCCACGTTGAAGGTCACTGAGCTCTTCAGTAAGGCCATTCTACTGCCAACATTTGTCTATAGAGATTGCATGGCTGTGTGCTCGATTTTATACACACGTCAGCAACGGGTGTGGATGAAATAGCTGGATCCACTCATTTGAAGGGTTGTCCACATACTTCTGACCATTTAGTGTATGTTATTTTAAACGACTGCCATATTCAATCAAAACTGATGGCCAGCCTTTCACAGACAACAGGTTTGATTTTACAGGCGCATTTAAGATGATTTGTTTCATACCGTCAACATTCTAACATTCTATCATTCTACCATTCTATCATTCTACCATTCTATCATTCTATCATTCTAGCACAAGTATGTTGTTTGACTGTATACCACACTGTTACTATACACACTCCGGAATGGAACAGTTGATTGGTCGAAAGGTAGTCTGGTGGGATCTGTTTCAGTCCAGAGTGTGTTCCACTCCGAGGTGTGTACTGTAAGTCGTGTCACAGAGGAATCCGGTTGTTATTGCACGAGCCCTCTGTGTTTATCCCTTGTTCTTCATGTCTTCAGCTATGCTTATTAAAGGTCTGCAACATTTGGTTTCAATTAGGGCCACAGAGGCTGGCAGAGAGCAGCAGAAACATTACTGCAACATATTGGCGCAGCTTTATTGGTCTTGTAGAGGTTGTATGTGCTACATTCAATCGGTTTGTGTCCTTGCTTTCTTGTGCTGGTTCACTGTCGCGCACTGCTTATTTCCTTGATCTGTCGAGTTATTCATAGGGTTGTCGTGTAGCCAGTGGGTCTCGTGAAACAGAAAATGTTGGTTATTTGACACAGGAGTGGAGCAATGTGGTTTATGGAAGCAGTGAGGTACTAAAGACAAACGCTTTCATTTCTAAGCCAATGCAACTATTCACATATAACCGCTAATGAAAATGAGGTGAGGAAAGTAAAGTAGATACATTGTTCATGTAAAAGCAATAATATTATTTGAATTGTGACAGAAACATGTAAAACACTTCATTCCAAACGGCAAACAGTAAAATAATGTTTTGTGTAAAAATGTAATAAATTAAACATTTCTCATGTTTACACTAAACAGTTTCCCCACAGGAGCATTTGATTCCCACAAGAGATGCCTGATAGTTTCTTTTCATCCAGGGCATTCTAAACCGGTTTGCCACACAACCCAGGTGTCCCAATCAGTTTGCCCCACTTTCCCTGTAGCTAGAAGAGGAAGAGGAGGCATGGAGAAGTGAGGAGCATGATGTTGGGTCACATAGCCAGTGGGCTGTGCCCAGCTGACAGGCAACAAAAGTGTTGTGTGTCTGGTCTTGTCGGGTACATCCAAGGCCTCACAAAGAAGCCTTTGTCTCAGGAGGATGGCTCTGGTCACGTGAACAGTCTGTCCACCTGACATGGCAAGCCAGCCAAACCTGCTGCAATGCAGTCGATCGGGGTTGCGTGCAGGCAGACATCCTTGTTGCAGCGTTGGACAATGATGCTATTGTGTTGGCTGTAAAAGCATGGAGGAATGGATCTTATGAAGGACATGAATTTCGGGTTCGGTTTAGTTCAAATAGTCTTTGATAAAGGGAAGAGAGAGTAACAGTAATGGGCTTTTTTGGACAAAGCCTAAAGGGAAAATGAATGGCGTTGTTGGATAAAACGCTGAACATAAGGTCTGCGGTGAACACAGGCTTAGGAAATCTTGTTTTGCTGTATGAAGTCATCTTCATCCCTTAACGTAGTTTGTTAATTTTGAAACATTTATGTAAAAATAAATAAAGCTCATGTTAACTATCTCAGAACAAAATGTACACTATATATACACACACAAGTATGTACAGTCGTGGCCAAATAGTTTTGAGAATGACAAATATTAATTTCCTCAAAGCTTGCTGCTTCAGAGTCTAGATATTTTTGTCAGATGTTACTATGGAATACTGAAGTATAATTACAAGTATTTCCTAAGTGTAAAAGGCTTTTATTGACAAATACATGAAGTTGATACAAAGAGTCAATATTTACAGTGTTGACCCTTCTTTTTCAAGACCTCTGCAATCCGCCCTGGCATGCTGTCAATTAACCTCTGGGTCACATCCTGACTGATGGAAGTCCATTCTTGCATAATCAATACTTGGAGTTTGTCAGAATTTGTGGGTTTTTGTTTGTCCACCCGCCTCTTGAGGATTGACCACAAGTTCTCAATGGGATTAAGGTCTGGGGAGTTTCCTGGCCATGGACCAAAAATATCAATGTTTTGTTCCCGAGCCACTTAGTTATCACTTTTGCCTTATGGGAAGGTGCTCCATCATGCTGGAAAAGGCATTGTTTGTCACCAAACTGTTCCTGGATGGTTGGGAGAGGTTGCTCTCGGAGGATGTGTTGGTACAATTCTTTGTTCATGGCTGTGTTCTTAGGCAAAATTGTGAGTGAGCCCACTCCCTTGGCTGAGAAGCAACCTCACATATGAATGGTCTCGGGATGCTTTACTGTTGGCTTGACATGACTGATGGTAGCGCTCACCTTGTCTTCTCCGGACAAGCTTTTATCTGGATGCCCCAAACAATCGGAAAGGGGATTCATCAGAGAAAATGACTTGACCCCAGTCCTCAGCAGTCCAATCCCTGTACCTGTAGAATATCTGTAGAATATCAGTCTGTCCCTGATGTTTTTCCTGGAGAGAAATGGCTTCTTTGCTGCTCTTCTTGACACCAGGCCATCCTCCAAAAGTCTTTGCCTCACTGTGTGTGCAGATGCACTCACACCTGCCTGCTGCCTTTCCTGAGCAAACTCTGTACTGGTAGTGCCCCGATCCTGCAGCTGAATTAACTTGAAGAGACGGTCCTGGTGCTTGCTGGACTTTCTTGGGCACCATGAAGCCTTCTTCACAACAATTGAACCGCTCTCCTTGAAGTTCTTGATGATCCGATAAATGGTTGATTTAGGTGCAATCTTACTGGCAGCAATATCCTTGCCTGGGAAGCCCTTTTTGTGCAAAGCAATGATGACAGCACGTGTTTCCTTGCAGGAAACCATGGTTAACAGAGGAAGAACAATGATTCCAAGCACCCCCCTCCTTTTGAAGCTTCCAGTCTGTTATTCGAACTCAATCAGCATGACAGAGTGATCTCCAGCCTTGTCCTCGTCAACACTCACACCTGTGTTAACGAGTGAATCATTGACATGTCAGCTGGTCCTTTTGTGGCAGGGCTGAAATGCAGTGGATTTTTTTTTGGGGGGGGGGATTCAGTTCATTTGCATGGCAAAGAGGGACTTCGCAATTCATCTGACCACTCTTCATAACATTCTGGAGTATATGCAAATTGCCATCATACAAACTGTGGCAGCAGACTTTGAAAATGTATGTGTGTCATTCTCAACTTTTGGCCATGACTGTAGACCCCTGTGGATTTGGTCATTTCAGTCACACCCATTGCTGACAGGTGTATAAAGTCAAACACACAGCTGTGCAATCTCCATAGACAAACACTGGCAGAAGAATGGCCTTTCAACGTAGCACCGTCAGAGGATGCCACCTTTGCAAGAAATCAGTTCGTCGTCAAGTTCCTGCCCTGCTAGAACTGCCCCGGTCAACTGTAAGTGCCGTTAGTGGGAAGTGGAAAAGTCTAGGAGCAACAATGGCTCAACTGCGAAGTGGTAGGCCACACAAGCTCACAGAATGGGACCCCCAAGTGCTGAAGCGCTTAGCACGTAAAAATAGTCTGTCCTCGGTTGTAACACTCACTACCGAGTTCCAAACTGCCTCTGGAAGTAACATCAGCACAAGAACTGTTCGTCTGGAGCTTCATGAAATGGGTTTCCATGGCAGCCACGCACACAAGCCTTAGGTCACCATACGCAATACCAAGCATCGACTGGAGTGGTATAAAGCTTGCAGCCATTGGACTCTGGAGCAGTGAAAACGCATTCTCTGGAGTGATGAATCATGCTTCCCCATCTGGCAGTCTGACGGACTAATCTGGGATTGGCAGATGCCAGGAGAACGCTACCTGCCCCAATGCGAACTGTACAGTTTGGAGGTAGAATAATTGTCTGGGGCTGTTTTACAAGGTTCGGCCTAGGCCCCTTAGTTCCAGTGAAGAGAAATCATAACACTACAGCATACAATGACACTAGACAATTCTGTGCTTCCAACTTCGTGCCAACAGTTTGGGGAAGGCCCTTTCCTGTTTCAGCATGACAATGCCCCCGTGCACAGAGAGCGGTTCATAAAGAAATGGTTTATTGAGATCAGTGTGGAAGAACTTGACTGGCCTGCACAGAGCCCTGACCTCAACCGCATCAAACACCTTTGGGATGGATTGGACTGACTGTGAGCCAGCCCTAATCTCCCTACATCAGTGCCCAACCTCACTAAAGCTCTTGTAGCATGTTCCAACATCCAGTGGAAAGCCTTCCCAGAAGAGCGGATGCTGTTAAAGCAAAGGGGGGAGGCAACTCAATATTAATGCCTATGATTTTGGAATGCGATGTTCTACAAGCAGGTGTCCACAAACTTTTGTTCATGAAGTGTATAAGATCTAAGCCTGGGTTAACTTCAGACCTTATTTTCAGCATTTATTTCCCCCCAAAACCCTATTGTTTTCCCCATAGGAATGACTGAACCAAAGGCAACTCATTTATGGTTTTTAGGACTAAAATCTGGCGAGCTCAATTGGTTAATGAAAATGTTGTGTTTCACTGTACATGCAAACTTGTGTGATCTGGTCCTGGGGGCAGAGGGGTACAATACAAAGCAGGATTCATGAGTTAGCCAGCTAACTTGACATTTTTCTATATTTTGTTTTATTGATCAGCTTGAAATCAGCATTAATTGGCTTAACAACCAAATTCACATTTGAGTTATAGAGCTGTCACTCATTGAAAGCAAGTACAAGATACAACTGTTCTATATGCTTTCATTTAGTGTTTGTAAACTAGCTTCAAAAACCGCTGCAAATACAATAATTGAAGGTAGCCGGCTAACTAATTGATCCTGCTTTGTAGTAAACCTCAGCTTCAGAATGATTGATTTATTGGAAGAATGATCAATGGGCGGAGTTTAGCGACGGGGGTTTTCCAGTCATGTAGAGCGAGAGGTTGGATGGTTGTGGAGGGCGTAAAGAACGCGGGGTTGTGCTGCAACAGGTCCCTGGTTTGAGTCAACTAAAGGACCAGTGGGCGGAGTTTAGCGACGGGGGTTTTCCAGTCCTGTAGAGCGAGAGGTTGGATGGTTGTGGAGGGCGTAAAGAACGCGGGGTTGTGCTGCAACAGGTCCCTGGTTTGAGTCAACACAATGTCTTCTAACTAATCATTTTCTAGCTAAAGGACCAGTGGGCGGAGTTTAGAGTGACCAATGAGAGCAACCAGTGAGCAGAAATAGAAGGAACATGGTAGAGGGTGTAACAAGGTTTGAATCCCGGTTAAAACAGTCTGACAAGGGCCGGGATACATTCTGATCGCAGGTTACAGGCAATTTCCGATTGAGCCGGCAACGTTTACTGTAAATTGCCTTTAAAAGCCACAATGCCTGTAATCCACATTCTGATTCAATCCCAGCCCGGGCACCAGTTGTCTATAAAACTCCTCTTATCCTGAGAAACATGTGTTCCAAAGACCCCCTCCAACACAAACAAAATGCACCTACAAATTTGTGCCTGCTTTTTTATTTAATGTTGCGACAGGTAAAACAAGGGGGGGGGGGGGAAATCACAATACTATACATGATCGTTGATCAAAATGGAGAAGGTGCTGGAGATATGTACAGAATAGGGTATAACAGCGGGGGGTGCGGCGCAGTATTTTATTCTCAGGTTAAATACCACGTTTCAAGTGTGCTGACCTTTTACAATTGGATATATCTCCGCTTACTTAAAAAAACACCGCAAAACGGACATCCATAATAAAAAATACATTTATTTCTCATTAAACAGGAACCCCTGCCTGCCAGGGGGAGGCCC
Organism: Oncorhynchus nerka; assembly: GCF_034236695.1. Taxonomy (NCBI): domain Eukaryota; kingdom Metazoa; phylum Chordata; class Actinopteri; order Salmoniformes; family Salmonidae; genus Oncorhynchus; species Oncorhynchus nerka. The sequence goes on from NC_088417.1 coordinate 13,343,400, forward strand.
TCTGTCTATGGGTACAACAATGTGCTGCACTAGAGAGTTAAAACAATGGAGGCAGGAGCCCAGGAGGAGAAGACGTGCTACGTCCACAGAAGAAGGCTGTGATGGTACAGACATTTTTTTAAAGTTTTGTTTTTTTATATATGCAGCATAGGAGTCATTTATACAGTATGAATAAGAAAAAGCAATCACAGAAACATTACACTGTTTAAACGTTTTGAGACAGTCGTCCTGCTATGTGGTTCGATAAAGCTTGTGAGATACTGGCTTTTCCGCTAAGTCTCGGGAGAATGAGAGCGATAGAAAGAGAGCGGGGAAGGGGAGGGGTCCTTATTAGCACTGGTCCCCATGAGTTCCATCATCATCACCCCCCCACCATTTGTTTTGTTAGTCACTGAATCCACTCCGGACATTCAAGTATTTTCCAGTTTAAGGAAGACACTTAAGGCTTCTGTGGCAAAAAAAATAGAAACAAATCAAAGCACTAAATTAATCTGTTGTGTTGATTCATGGGTCCTCCCCTTGTGGCTGTTTAGAAGTAGAAGCTACCTCAAGCCCTCTGCACCCTAACCTGTGTGTGTTTAGAGGGGCGAGGGTGCTCTGTGCTCAGTAGGTGGAGGAGGTGGTGCTCATGGCGTCCTCGCTGAGGCGAGTGCTCCCAGGATGCACGCTGGCAAAGTATTTGACGTCCTTGTCCAGGTCCATCTGCAGGGCCACCAGTGTCTGCTCTAGCGCCTCCTGGTGGGAGTTGGCAGAATGCAGGAAGTACTCTGCAGGGACAACAGGAAGAGGACCGATGTGACCAGGGTTCAACTGCAGTTAAGCTGACGATATATGAGAAGTCATACTTTGTCATGTTTCCTTATTCCTTATAGCTATATACTCACACCATCCAGACAATTTCACTATGCATTGTGTGAGTGCAATTAAGGTACTTCATTTTATAAATACGATTAATTTTTATAATAACAAATGAAGCCATCATTTCTTGTTTCCTAGGCCTAACTCTATGGAATTGGTCAGAGGAGCAGGTGTGTGTGTACGTACCTCTCTCCAGCAGGCTCTGACGGATGGTCTTGGCCAGCAGCACCCTGACGTTGGCCACGGGGTCAGAGGACAGCTGTAACAAAGGGGCCAGCAGATGCTCCGAGAACTGCTCCAACGACACACAGTCATCCTCAATCGCCAGCTGACAGAAAGAGAGAGGGAGGATGGTGTGTGTGTTTCAGAGATGGATTGGGGGAAGTGTGTGATTCTGTGTGTGCATGCACGACACACACACACTTGTGCTTGGTTGTGTTTGTGCGTTAACACACTTGACCACTCAGTCATCATGATCTCATTGTCCTCCAACACAATAGACATTGTGGGACATAACATGAGTGGCACCATTCTATCAAATAAAATGTTGAGGACAATGTCAAGTGGCCCGTTGAAAGCAGTGTCCTCATAGCTACCATAGCAACTTAGTCCACTGTGTAATATGAGGGTGGGGAAACTAAAAGGCTCTTCAAATAAAAACAGACCTCAATTCAAAACTGTAATTAAAAATCCTTGGCAGCTGACAATGTTTTGATATTCATCTTTAGCCCCGAGACTTCAAATTACACCTCTTGTTAATATTCTTGAATATATTCTCAGGCTACAAGATTAACTTTACTAGATCAGAGACTATGCCACCTGGTAGTCTTACCCCTCCCTTTCAAAAATAGTCTCCAAGTTTAATGCATCTGGGTATGTTCATAATTCCTCAATTCTAGCAAAATGTACAAAGACAATTTTGTTCCCTTATTTGACACAATAAGACAGGATCTGGAGCGCTGCAACTCTTCTGATTTCATGGATGGGTAAGAATATACCTCTTGAAAATTAACATTTTATCTAGACTTCTTTACCCAATCCAAATTCTCTCAGTCTTAAGGTACAATAAGGTAATCAGAGCCATGAATGGCTGGTTAAGTTCTTTCATATGGAGTAAACACAAGGCAAGACTTCAGACGGCAATATTGCCAGATTCTATTGGAGACTTGGATATCAGTGGTGTGCCCACTTATGTTATATAATGAGGACTCCTCTATTTTGTTAGCTAGGGGGATTTTGAAAAAGTCTTGCAAGATCTTGTATTTTTCAGAAGCTTCAAAATCTATAAAAGATTACTGCAATAATCCCATTACACTTAATTCACTCAAAGCATGGCGGTCAGTTCAATGTTTTTTAGGAAAGCCCAAACTAACCTCTGCTCTTAACCACCTTTTCTGTACCTGGATTGCTGGCTAACATTTGGCTTAATAAAGGGCATAGGCAGACAGAACTTTTTAATTTGCTGAAAATATTTTGCAATTTGTGGAGACGGTTGAGCAGGACTTTCTCCTGCTTTCTACAAGTAAGACACTTTTTGAAGAGCACCACCTTGATAAGCAACCCAGATGTGTTTCTCATTGAACAAATGACAAAGGAAAATGTCCACATTTATTTGGATGTTTTAAGGTCCTTTTTAAACTGTTGACACACGGGGGGGTATTTCCTGTTACTATTGACAAGGATGTGGGAGGACATTTGGAGATGTGCAAAACATTATCTAGCTGTAATCGTACTAGAGAGCAATCCGATTAAGAATAATACACAGGTCGCATACATCCCCAAATCTGACATGCTTTCATTTACATTTAAGTCATTTCAGCCCCTCATCCTCCTCAGTGTCTAAAATGTAAAACTGATACAGGCACCCTAACACATTGGAACGTGACCGTAAACAAACTACAAAAAAAAGGTACTTGTCTAATGTTCAGGGGGGACCTAGAAATGGCCCCAATTTCTTTGACGTTAGTTCTCCCCAATAGGCATGTTACTTCGGTGGCAAAGAGGAGGCTTTACAACATCCTTACCATCACAGGGAGGAAAAACATCCTCTTAAAGTGGATTAATGACAAGGTCCCTTCTATTAAAGGATTGGCATAAGATGCTATTTGGATGGGTTCCATTGGAAAATCTGACATGTACATTACATTCTAAAACAGATCAGTTCTACTAAGTGTGGGAACCTCATTTGAATGACCTAGAACCTGATTTATCAGCCATTACGCTGCAAGGATTGACTTAGTGGTGGTAGACGACTTGTCTCAGGATTACACTGTACTGTGTGTTGGACCTAATTCCTTTATTTATTGTTTTATTTTTTAATTTGTCTGTTAGTTTTTTGTTATTCTTATTTTATATACCTTTGTTACTATAGCTCTTAATGTTGGAGAAAATTGTGAAATTCCAATGAAAAAACAATTACAAAAAACCATGGCAGATATCCTGTCAACGACCATGCAGAACACTGCTGGCATTACCTTACCCTATGAGAAATAAATACAGCCCAAGTCATTTTCTAGGATCCCAAACATACACCACTCTAAAGGGAAGAAAGTAAAGTAGTTCAGACAGAATTTACCTTGTTTATTTGGTTAGGCCTATTGGATGATTATTGGTGTTGTATAGGTCAGGAGATGACAAGAGAAGAAGAGCGATGAATAGGCTTGGGCGGTTGTCATACAGACCTTGTACCATCCAGGGATATTTGGTAATACTGGCACTGAACACAAGGGGAACTATTGTCAAATCCCTTTAATCCAAATGTTAGTAATAGTAATGCTAACAAGGAAAAATAGAAAAATAAATGGTCTCAATGGGCTTTACCCTGGTTAAATAAAGAATGCATGTCAAATCCCATAGCAAATGCTCGCTAAATGCTAACGAGCAAGTTGGGAACATTTTATAAAGTCTGACAAACTATTTGCAGGACAGACATCCCAGAGCAAAGTTATACAAGTAACACGAAAAATGCTACTCACACTTTGCTGCACATACAAAACAAATATTAGACCGCAAGGCTATTGATCCAGGAGGGGACTCCACTGTTACCAAGAGAAGCTTGATGTCGCAAGAAACTAAATTAGCAAACCAAATACACAACCGCAGAGCATTTAGCACATTGTAGACAGTTCACTGAATAGTTGTAAGATATCTAGCTGGTAAACATTTAGTTATGAATTCCATACTGTAACTAGATCACCTGGTGCACGCTGCACAACAGTGAGTGACTCACAGGGCTCTGCTGGCAGACTCATCGTTGTGTGCTTGTAAGCAAAACATGTGACTGGGGACTACCGGTAAGCTTCATAATATGACGGGTGAAATGAACAGTGCAATGTGCTTCATTTCCTAATGTATTGCACAAGTTGACTGCAGGCATTTACTTAAAAGTAGCTACAAATAACCATTTTTAAGCTTGTTTAGAAGTTAACAGTATTGATGGAGTTGAAAAACCACCCAGTGGCTAGTTCCAAATACCCCGGTATATACACAGTATACCGCCAAAGCCTAACCATGAACATGACAAAGATGTCCTCACCTGACAGATGAAAGCGAAGGCCTGTCGTCCCGACCACTTGGGGGAGTGGCAGAACTTCTCTACCAGCTCACTCAGGAAGTCTGCCAGCAGCGCCTGGCACGACGCCACCTTCCTGATGATCTCGCTCACCTAACAATATACAAGAAATATTACGTATTCCTTTTCGTGTAGCAAAATTTTCATCAAATTCTGGGTAAATGAAGCCCAGAGAACTTAAAAGATGGGCTCAGTAATATGACATCATACAGAGGGGTGACGTCTTGAACGGAATCGCTAAACTACTACTATGAAATCTTCCCAATCAGGGCATGCCTCAGTGGAAGGCTAATATTGGGAAGAGACAATAGCGGCCATCTTTAGCAGACTTGAATTGTGTTGTTGCTGATGTCTGTAAGCAGGACGTCGCCCTGCTCTGTATGTTGAGCAAAACATGAGAAATGTTCTAGATATGTGGAAATGGTAGGGAGGGAGAAATATTTACCAAGGATGTGGTGGTGTAACATTACAAAATACTACTAGATGCAAAAGGGTTTTCTAATGATCAATTAGCCTTTTAAATCGATAAACCTGGATTAGCTAACAGAACGTGCCATTGGAACACAGGAGTGATGGTTGCTGATAATGGGCCTCTGTACACCCATGTAGATATTCCATTAATTAAAAAAAAAAAAAAAAGTTTAAATCAGCCGTTTCCAGCAACAATAGTAATTTACAACATTAACAATGTCTACACTGTATTTATGATCAATTTTATGTTATTTTAAAAATGGACAAAAAAAAGTGATTTTCTTTCAAAAACAAGGACATTTCTAAGTGACCCCAAACTTTTGAACCATAGTGTATGTACACACACAGTACCTGTCAAAAGTTTGGACTACTCATTCAAAGCTTTTTCTTTATTTGAGCCAATCAGTTGTGTTGTGACGAGGTACGGGTGGCATACAGAAGACAGCCCTATTTGGTAAAAGACCAAGTCCATATTATGGCAAGAACAGCTCAAATAAGCAAAGAGAAGCGACAGTCCATCATTACTTGAAGACATGATGGTCAGTCAATGCGGAAAATTAAGAACTTTGATCGTTTCTTCAAGAGCAGTCGCAATAACCATCAAGCTCTAAGATGAAAGTGGCTCTCACGAGGACCGCCACAGGAAAGGAAGACCCAGAGTTACTTCTGCTGCAGAGGATAAGTTCATTAGTTACCAGCCTCAGAAATTGTAGCCCAAATAAATGCTTCAGAGTTCAAGTAACAGACATCAACTGTTCAGGAGACTGTGTGAATCAGTCCTTCATGGTCAAATTGCTGCAAAGAAACCACTACTAAAGGACACCAATAAGAAGAAGACTTGCTTGGGCCAAGAAACACGAGCAATGGACATTAGACCAGTGGAAATCAGTCTTTTAGTCTGATGAGTCCACATTTGAGATTGTGAGGCTGTGTAAGGGCTATTTGACTAAGAAGAAGAGTGATGGAGAACTGCATCTGATGACCTGGTCTCCACAAACACACGACCTCAACCCAATTGAGATGGTTTGGGGTGAGTTGGACAACAGAGTTAAGGAAAAGCAACCAACAAGTGCTCACCATAAGTGGGAACTCCTTCAGGACTGTTGGAAAAGCATTCCAGGTGAAACTGGTTGAGAGAACACCAAGAGTGTGCAAAGCTATCATCAAAAGGCAAAGGGTGACTACTTTGAAGAATCTAAAATATATTTTGATTTTTTTTAACACTTTCTTGGTTAGTTTGTCTTTACTATTATAGAAAATAGTAAAAATAAAGAACAACCCTTGAATGTATAGTTGTGTCCAAACTAAGACAAAAAGGTCTACTGGTAAAGAAAAACATCAGGAAGACCATGACCGTGTCCGGGGGGGGGGTCGCTGGCTGTGACGTACCAGTTTGTAGGAGGTCCAGCGTACAGAGGACACTCTGTCCAGACACAGGCTGAAGGCCAGGGGTCGAAGGTAGTCATACACATCCTGGCCACTGTACAGCTCCAGTAACAACACCAGCTGTCTGAGAACACAGAGGAGATACAGATTACCCTGACCCATAGAACCTAATGTCACCAAAACAGACATCTTGGAGAAGCTACTTCTATGCTTAACTCCCTCACCCATACAGTACAGGAACGTCACTACGTCGGGCTACCACTCTGGCTACTAATGGTGTGTGTTACAACTAAGGTCACAGGGGAAATAAATGGATTACATGAAGTGTGGTAACAGGGTAGAACCTACTCTGCCAACTCTGATCGGAAGCGCCAGTTGCGGCTGTTGTCTGTGACCAGGAACTCCTGGAGCTGGTACAGGTATTTACGCCGGGTGTCCTGGTGCAGCAGCTAGAGGGAGAGGGAGCGAGAAAGAAAGGAGGTTGATCCCCTGCGACCACACTGCAGCACAGAAGACACAGCAGGTGTGCCTGGATCCTATCATCACTACAGGAAATATGAACCATTATGAGCTGCAGTCAACTCATCGTGACAACACAATAAAAAGGTAACCCATCCATTCTTCATTTCTATTCGTATTCTTTTAAAATATTAAAGTCTTCTCTTATTGGATGCGAGTGCCAAAGAAAGAGGTGCCGACTGACCTTAAGGAAGTGGTAGAGGTGTTTGAGGACCCCTACCCGCACCTCATCCAGGTCCTTGAGGAAGCCGTTGAAGACAGGCACCAGGTCAGCAGCCGTCAGCTGGTCACCCAGGATCAGGGCCAGCTCGTGGATGGAGAAGGCCAACGTCCGACGCACCTTCCACTGGAGGAGGGAGAGAGACATTAGAGCCCAGGAAGACCCAGTGACGTTAGAAGGCGTGTATAAAGTGGGACAAAGGGCGCGGCCAGGGGGAGACAGCACCGGAGACATGGAGGAATCACACTGCGAGCCAACTCCAGTCCTCAGGCTTCCAACTCACTGGGGGGGTTGAGAGTTTCACCAGAGCCAATAGTGTCAAGCCCTTCAGCTGTCGTGCCTAGGGCAAAATGTCATTCCTTGCAGGCAGGCAAACTGTGGGGTTGACAACTGAAAGGTGAGAGGATACAAGTTTGTTTTTGGAGGACTGCATTTGGAAAGCCAAGGAACCACACATTGGGCTTGGAGAATCACAATAAAAAAGGTGCTTGAGGAGGACCAGAAAGAAAAGCAAACCTGATCCATGCTCCAGTCTAGGTCCAGTCTGTCAAAGCACCCTCCCTGACAACAACCAGCTGGCAGGGGAGGAGGAAATAGACCACAGTGAGAGAGCCACATACTAACCATGGGGGCACATTCAGGAGGACGCGACGCTGTGGAACGTGCAGATGCAGACGTGACGATTAGAGCTTACGCTACAAGTGAGCGAGGCATGCCAGTTATACACAATCCAGATCTACTTAAACGTTCCACAAAGTCGGTGTTCTAGTGCATGTGTTCCATGGTGGGGAGTGTTGAGGTTGAAATGGAACGGTGGGGGGGGGGCAAAAACAACTTCTGAAGAGAAAACCCATATTTTTCCTCAAAAACATTTACAGTACAATTGACAGAAGGTGTCAGTGAAATGTAACCAAGACAGAAGTGGAGCGTAGACACACCTGCATGTCAGAGGCCAGGGTCTCATAGGTTTCCCTGAGACAGTGCCAGTTCTGTCTGCCCAGGGTCATGGCCACACCAGGCAGGCTGTAGGCACAGTGCTTGGCGATCTCCATGTCCACCGTTTGAGCTCTGCAAGGGTCCGTCATGGACAGGTACTGGTCTAGCAGGGCCTGAGGGATCACGTCCTGATGCTTGGACTTCTTCTCATCCTCTGGACTGAAGCTGCTATCGCTCAGCTCAGAGTCATCGCCATGGTGCATCTGCAGGGTGGAGTTTCGCCTCTACACAGACACCGGGATTAATCACAGGTCAAACATGACAACCCTACAGTTCATTTCTCTCTATAGGTGTCTCTCTCACCTCCATGTCTGAATGGTGTCCTAAAAGGGGCATCTGGTGCACTCCAAAGGGGTTGTCGTAGTGGTTTCCCCCCTGGCTGTCCCGGGGCTCCAGGAAGGCATCCTCTAGGTGAGAGTCCATGGTTGTGGCTCTCAGAGCAGCTGTCAGGACATCCACTTGTGCTGCAGGAAGGAGGGGGGGGGGGGGGGGGGCATGAGCAGGTGAGTTCCACATTGCTCTGTCACCATGTTCAGAAACAATGCCCAAGGGGTAACCTGTATTATTGCCAAACAATACAACTTGAGCCTAGAGAAACTACCATATTGCTAATTTTTTATTTTACCTTTATTGAACTAGGCAAGTCAGTTAAGAACAAATTCTTATTTTCAATGACGGCCTAGGAACAGTGGGTTAACTGCCTGTTCTGGGGAACGACAGATTTGTACCTTGTCAGCTCGGGGTTTGAACTTGCAACCTTCCGGTTACTAGTACAACACTCTAACCACTAGGCTACCCTGCCTGTGCTCATTCTATGATATACCTGAAGTGTCTAGGAGACCTATTCCTCCCTGTTGTGACACCATTACCGTGAGTGTATAAAACAGCCCAGAGGCCTGTGTGTGTGCGCACGTTTCATTGTCAAACAAGCGTTCTTTGTGCCATATGCACAATAGGGAGCCCTTGTCTGGGCTTACAGCCGGCCCTCTTCACAACAACAGATCACACTCAAAACCAAGGAAAGGAGCCACTCTGCTCTACCCAAAATTACAACCAATTAATTGCAGCATTACCACAAAAATGGAAGAGGCAAGTAGAAGGGGAAAAAAGTAAGGAACTTTTATGTCGGCCCTGTATTAAAGAACACAAATGGTTAAAGAAAAGTGTGATAAATAAAAACATACCAATTTAATTTAAGGACCAAAAAAACTGACAGCTGTGCCATATAAATGGCAAAATAGTTGGGAAGAGATTTGATGTACCCATTCCATGGCACATGGTTTATGAATTGATACGCAAAACGCTGGATTCAAAACTCATTTTTTCAATTTAAATTACTATACAAAATTCTTGCAACCAATAGAATGTTAATTATATGGGAGATAGTCTTCCCAGCTCTGCAGATTTTGCTGTGAGGAGGCAGAGTCATCAGGACATTTATTTTGGTATTGTCCATATGTAGCTTGTTTTTGGTCACAGGTCCAGGAATGGCTGAAGAATTGCAACATTTGCCTAGAACTAATGCTGCAGATAGCAATACTGGGTGATTTGAAAAGCCATAATCAATCAATAATATAATAACAGTTTTTTTTAGCAACAAAAAAAATAATTACAATCTATAGAAGCTATGAGAATAGGAAGGTTCAATTATTTTGTGAAGCATCACAGCACAGTTGAAAAATATATGGCAAGTAGAAATCCGAAATGGATGATTTTGAGAGACAGATGGGAGGGGTTGGAGCTGAAGGGTGGGACTAATAACAAGATAAACAATGTAAAACATACGGGTCTGTAAAATGTAAAGGTTCTGAACTTTTGTGAAATAGTATAGTTACAAATAGAAATCTAACTGGATGGACATCAGAAATAGAGGAAGGACTAAGAACAAACAAGAGAGAACTATTGTAAAGTAGACTGTCTAAAATGTGTATAAGATGAATAAATTGAAGGTAAAAGCCAAAGTGTTTATTAGTTTACTCCAATTGGGGGGGGGGGGGGGGGGGGGGGGGATCAGCGGTAGGGTTTGAGGGGAATAATAATAAAGGCATATTCTTTTAAAAAGTATGTCTGTCTATATAGGTACAGTGCCTTGCGAAAGTATTCGGTCCCCTTGAACTTTGCGACCTTTTGCCACATTTCAGGCTTCAAACAAAGATATAAAAATGTATTTTTTTGTGAAGAATCAACAAGTGGGACACAATCATGAAGTGGAACAACATTTATTGGATATTTCAAACATTTTTAACAAATCAAAAACTGAAAAATTGTGTGTGCAAAATTATTCAGCCCCCTTAAGTTAATACTTTGTAGCGCCTCCTTTTGCTGCGAATACAGCTGTAAGTCGCTTGGGGTATGTCTATCAGTTTTGCACATCGAGAGACTGACATTTTTTCCCATTCCTCCTTGCAAAACAGCTCGAGCTCAGTGAGGTTGGATGGAGAGCATTTGTGAACAGCAGTTTTCAGTTCTTTCCACAGATTCTCGATTGGATTCAGGTCTGGACTTTGACTTGGCCATTCTAACACCTGGATATGTTTATTTTTTAACCATTCCATTGTAGATTTTGCTTTATGTTTTGGATCATTGTCTTGTTGGAAGACAAATCTCCATCCCAGTCTCAGGTCTTTTGCAGACTCCATCAGGTTCTTCCAGAATGGTCCTGTATTTGGCTCCATCCATCTTCCCATCACTTTTAACCATCTTCCCTGTCCCTGCTGAAGAAAAGCAGGCCCAAACCATGATGCTGCCACCACCATGTTTGACAGTGGGGATGGTGTGTTCAGGGTGATGAGCTGTGTTGCTTTTACGCCAAACATAACGTTTTATGTTTGAAGCCTGAAATGTGGCAAAAGGTCGCAAAGTTCAAGGGGGCCGAATACTTTCGCAAGGCACTATGTGTATATGTATGCATGTGTGTATGGATATATATTTACCCAAAAAATATGGGGGATTAGAAATGATGCAGACAATTACATTGGAAGAAACAATCCGCAATATTAAACTGATCCACCCCTTATTGTTTTATTTAAATTACATGGTTGCTGTGGTGGAATGTTTATTTAGATCGGTGATCAGTTAGCCTGATATCAGATTGTTCTTCTTGAAAAGCCTGTAAACATTTTAAATCAAACTACTATATTAATCTTACTACCTACAATAAAAATTGCATTATTGTGTGCATGTAACCGTACTCAGTGACAGATCATTAAATTCATGTGACCCATTTTTAGAAACAAACAGTACTGGAACACAGCAGAGTTCTGTAGTATAGGTCTAACCCAGGGTAACTCCAGTCCTCAGGGGTCTGATTAGTGCCTCAGTCAACACACCTGACTCCAATAATCAACGACTCCATTTGGAATGTAATTCGTTTAAATCAGCTGTGTTTGCTAGGGATGGCAGGGCAGTGTTACAGAACTCTGGCCCCTGAAGACAGGAGTTGTCCATCCCTGGCCTAGACTACCTGAGTTCATTACATGCAGCATGATAGGATTGCATCTATAGGCAGACAATGAGGCTCACACATAAAAGATTGAAGGAAAAACTGTTTAGCGACAAACTGCTTTAGTTTGAAGTTTCTTTCTAGTGCTTTCGGGGATCCTCTGACAACGCCTCTTCCTTTCATTGTGCCATTTGTAACATTATAGGCCACACCACACCTCTCCCGGTTTTCTATTTTACCCCTCTCTTTCAAATCGGCCCAAATATGACTTCCGGTTTCTATTGTGTGAAATGGCCAGGTGCCAGCAGGCTACTAGCCTCACATGCGACATTAAGGGTTTCAATTCCACCAAAAACACAGTGGACTGGAATCAAAGGCTAGCCTCTCACACCATTGGCCTATAGGGTTCGGCTCGGAGCACTACTCTACACTACCTGTGAAAGAGCTTCTTCTGTCCAATCACAGCAGAGGAATGTTAATTCAAAAACAATGTATTGAATTTCACTGCTTGCTCTGGTTAAGGATTAGTCTATTTATAACCTGAGGGATTTCACCCCCCATGACAACTTCTCTTACAATATAATTGCATTCAGCCAATACACTAAGCCACTGTCCCTATATGAATGGATGCACAACCATGAATTGCAACAGTTACCAAAATAACCATCTCTTATTGAGTTACATTTCTACGTATGGTATTGAAGTAAGCAGCTTCTCGTGATCTCAGCAGTGTAGACCGCTGACAGGGAGGTCAAGCTACAGCTTTACACACAGCACAGCTCACCTTTCACGTCGGGGTCATCAATATGAGGCTCCAGGTTTTCGATCAGCTCTTCCAGCTGTTTCCTATCCAGGACTGGGGCCGAGGCTTTAGCCTTGCCCTGACTGGAGGAGACGTAGCAGGGGGGCTCCTCCGGGACCATCTCCCCCTGCTGGAGCAGCTCCATGTCCAGGTCCATCTCAGCGATGGGCAACCTCCAGAAGTGGAAGGAGTTGTAAAGCTCCTGCTCGGGGATATTGTCCTGAGGACTGACGTAGGGGGACTCCTCCTCTGCTGGTTCAGGGAGGGAGAAGGATGAGGGCGCCAATATGTCTGCTGTTGAGTCGTCCTTCTCGTTAGAGGTTGTGAGTTTCTCATGTGGCTGTGGCTCGTTCTTAGTGCTCTCAGTAGCCACTGAAGGGGCTTCCTCCTCTTCCTGAGCCCCTGCTGTGCTGGTAGAGTCTCCCTCCTTCTCCGAGGGGTCCGAGTTGGGGGCGAGCGAGGAAGCCTCCTTCCCACAGAGGCACTCGGGACCGTCCAGCGCCAAAGCCTCCGCCGTCTGCTCCCCACCCCCCTGCTCTGCCACGTCCATTACACCCATCTCCTCCTCTGTCCGGCAAAACCCCCCATCCTCCCCCTCGCTGTGGTCCCCCTGGGCATGGTTGGAAATGCAGTCCTGTTGTAGACAACCCTCTACGTGGTTGCCATTTGTGCGTACAGGAGAGTCATCTGTGTTAGCGCTGAGGGAAGGGTCTGTAGTGTCCAGGTTCAGTGGTTTCTCTTCAATACTGAGAGAGAGAGACAGAGAGAGAGACAGAGAGAGAGAAAGCATGTTACAAACAAGCAGTACAATACAAGCCCGGTGTATTTCCTTCACTGAAAGAAAACCATTCAAATGAATATTCCCTTTTAGATGCCCAAAATGTCTGCACCTGTTCTGTGAGTGGACACAGTTGCACTCTCCCTCCTCCCCCTCTCTGAAGTACTGGCCCACACTGTTGGGGCTGGCGAACGTGGAGATGAACTGGCCAAGCGACTGGAAGGCAGCCTGACGCACCTGACACACAGTAAAAGAGACAGAGGTCAAGGAACAAACAAGTATGACATGTCAATTACTCTACAGTCATTTAGCAGACACTCTTGTAAAGAGAAGTAGCCAAGTTGTGCATTCAAATAAGGAAGTTGGCCTCTGACATCTTGGTAAAAATATGTCAAGTGAATGTTCCCCGAAGTGGGCTACCTACTACCCACAGGCCCTGCAGTAAAAATTAAATGTATTTACGCTAAAAAGTTAGTTTAATTTTACATTTTGCAGAAGCTCTTATCCAGAGCATGGTGAGTGCATACACTTTAATTTCATATTTGTTCTTACTTGTCCCCCATGGGAATCAAACCCACAACCCTGGCGTTGCAAGTGCCATACTCTACCGACTGAGATACAGTGGACAAGTTAGTTCCCTTCATTAACAGCAAAATACCTAGAGGATTAAGAGTAGAACTCTGGCCCCAGCAGGTCAATGTTTAATGCCTATGCTTAAGTAATTAGTTTCCATTTACGATGTGGGTTGACCAAAATTTCTGCTCGGTGCTCACCCATCGGGAGGGGTCACTGATGAGGCTGATGAAGAGCGACGACAGCTTGGTCCTGCGCACTTCCTGTGAGGTGGACGAGGAAACAGTCATGAAGCACTCAGCGCAGGCCTTCCTCACCCCCCACACGTTGTCCGAGCAGAGCTGGAAAAAGCGGGGCAACTGGGCAGGAAAGGAGAGAGGTGGGGGAGTGAGCGAGATGAAAAGTTTTTTAAAGCGTTTCAGTCGGAGCTTAGAATGCAGTTTCAACGTCACACAAAGCCGAGCTACTGAGTGGAGAGAGAGGACATCAATGTTTCACCCGTTACAATCTCAATGTCACAACACAGAACAATAAGCTGAGAATTCAGAGAAAGAGTTGGGAAAGTGGCAGTTGGGAACGGCATGTACAACAGAAACTTCTGGCTTTTAGATGACTCATTTAAGTAAACCCTGGTGTGTCGCTGGAAGCAAACAAAGTTAGCAAGTCAGTTGGCTGAGAAAGAATGAAACCAAAAGAAGTCAACACGTACCAGGAGTTCCTCTGTTGCCTCTCCTCCAACAACACTGCAAATGTCGCCAAAGTTTGCAGCGCAAACCTGCCAAAAACACACAAAAATGACCTCATCTAAAACAATGATTCCAACCCCAAGCAGATTTAACAATATGTTAAACAAAAAAAAAGTTGAGAAAGTCTGCGTGAGTGTATAGCCACTGCTTGGGGGTGATCTAATCCAGGGTCGTGTTCAGTAAGGCACAACAAAAGACATTTAAAAATGTTAACAGGGGGAAAAAAGGGAAAGAAACATGTGCCCAGTCCAGCTAGTCCCTCCTATTTCAGTCCATTTTCATTTGTTTGGTGCCTTATGAACACAACCCTAGTTTAGTCTCTACTGACCTTGCGCACGTGGAACATCCTGCAGTCGCAGCACATCTCACAGAAGCGGGGCAGGAAGAGGCGCTCGGTGATGTCCTTGCCTACCATGGGGGCCATCTTACAGATTATCTACAGCCACAAAAACAGAGCGTCAAAATACACCGTCCGCCAGGATCCTTCTCACACAGCGCGGTGGTTTGAACTAAAATGTCACAACAAAACTACCTGCGTTCTACAGACAACTTTGAAATACCCTTGGCTTGCACTATCCGCAGAAGGGAAAACATTCATTTGAATGCTGGCTACAGCCTGCTTCTGGAAATCACAGCTATGGTAAATAAAACAAAAGGGGTCAACCTTATTCTACTTTTTGCATTTGATCATATCTAAAAAAGTGGCACAGTAGCTGCCTGATAATGTCATAATGTTGTGTGGGTCATGTTCCCTGACCACCCGTCTCCACACTACTGCACCTTCTATTCTCATATGCATTACACCAATTTTGACCAACAAAGCTACTTAGTAGTGCACTTTATAGGGAATAGGGTGCCATTTCAGGCATCTCCTTGGTCACGTGACTCACGGCCATGGCTTCCGTCTTGACGTCGTCGTTGCTGTCGGGGGCGGTCAGTTCCACCAGAACGGGGCACACCAGGGTCTCAATGTCCCCCCTTTCAATCAGCTCCTGCTCCAGCAGCACCAGCAGAGCCGCCTGGCTGGTCTTCCTGACCTGGCGAGATATCACAATCATTATACAGACGCTATTAATAACATTAGGTAGAATAACATCTATGAGCTTCATTTATTGTCGCTGAATAGATGTTTAACTAACATGTGCCAATGGCTAGAGAAAGCGAGTGAGAGGCAAAAAAAACAAAAAAAACAGAACAAAGTATGTTGAACAATACAACAACAACAAAAAAAGAGGAGAATGTAATGTATTCTTATCACACGCCTCCCTTACCTGGTTGTTCTGGTCAGCCAGGTATCTCACCACGATCGGTAGCAAGTACTTAGAGAAGGCAAACGGAATGGAAGGTCTGTTCTCCTGACAGAAAATGGCGATGTGAGGAACTTGCTCCATTAGTTCTGCTCTTACAGAGGGCTCTGAAAAGAGAAAGGTCAAGACATTTTAAAAACACTTAAGAGGTATTTTAAGGACAGTAGAAAAGGGGGTCAATAAAGCCTGAAGATCAAATGTCTTCAATGACAAAAGGGGCCTGGTTTCATCATCGACAGCAGCACAAGTGTTCAACAATGACTGACACCTGGCTGGATGCCCTGGGACTAGAGGAGGATATCATTTGTCCAAATAAATTGTCTGCAGAAAGACAGTTAAGATAGCTTAACTAAATTCACACCTGAAGTTAAGACAATATTTTAAAGACGCACTAATAAATAGCTGTGAGAAGGATGCTGATGGACGGTGCATTTTGACTCTCTGTTTTACCAGGCGGGGCCAGAATGTCCCCGAAGCACACCCAGCGTATGTGATGCTAAGGGAAAACAGTTGTTTTTATTTTGATGTAGTTGTTTAAAATACATGCCCACTGACTGACTAAGATCCTATATGGTCAGTTTACTCCAGGGTCAAGGGAACTGGTTGCTGCTCTAATGTATGCCTGCACCATTATGCAGGGCTACTGCATTACACTGAAAGACATGCCCTGCACTTACAAGGACACTACATTCAGAGAACTAGAGACCTGACCATTGCACATTTTTTTTAGTTGGGGTAACTTATTATTAGTTATCCCAACTAATAAATGCACAACTCTCAATATATGTTCTAATCCCTATTGGATATGTATAAGCAGTGATGCAGCTTCCTCTATATTCCTTAAAGGTATCCGCACGCTTCCCAGACAAAACAGTTCAGTAGAGTTTGTGTATATTTTATGACATTTTGTGAAGTTTGTTCGTTTTGGGCATAATTTTTTTTTTGGGGGGGGGGGCTGTTCGGGTACACATTTTTTTTAATGGAAGAAAGTCAAAGTTCAGAGCCCGAAGTCTACGCTCCTTCGTATGTGATTGGTCAAAAGTAGAGAAATTTCAATAACGGCTGTCATTCAACGAGGGACGACTCATTTTTATGCAATTTTTTTCATTGAAAAATATGCACCAAACATCTTAGATGTAAAAATTGTGTGACTAAGAGCTCGTCGGCAAGAACGTCAAAATGAATTACAGATTTCTTGAGTCTTAGATTAATTCAGACTATTTTGAGGAAGTGTATACTGGCTACAGCATCTCAAAATGGACAAACATCACTATTGCCGATTTTCCTCGTTTTTCAAGTGAAGGTATTTTAAGGGAGTATGCGAGCTGAACTGAAGCATGCTGACACCTTTAGTCTACCTGCACCTTACAGGGCCAAGGGAGCAAACTGGGACTGGCTGGAAAACTCAGACAAACTTTTCACCTGTATGAAATGGCATCTAGGTGCAGTTAACTACATCCCTCCATCAAAAACACTCATGGGTCTCTCTCCTCTGCACTAGTGGCCAGCCAAGAGAACAGAGACTACTTCTTGACAGAAATAAGGGCATGTCCAGGGCATGCAGACACACACAACCAGTTCATATACACAACAGACAGTTGTCACTACAGTCAGTGGTTAAATATGAAACAAACGCCCCTTATAAACCGACGGGGTCTTACCAGAGTCATCAGCAAGTCTACCCACTCTCTCCAAGACGCCGATACAGTCCCTCTCATCCTCACTCACTGCTTTTAGTGTGTCCAACAAACTTCGTGCCACCATCTGTCTGGGAGTCATAACAAAATGTGATATTTTAAATATTCTATTAAAAAAAAAAAAGAGTCTTCAAAAAAGTGTGAGTTTAAATAACAGTCCATTGGACATTTACCTGTTAAAAATATTTTCACTAGCGACGTATTTATCCAATCTTCCAAGGGGAGTCAGCATCTCATCTTGCGATACAAAATCCAAGGCTGAAGGTATAATAATGACGTCAGACTCTGAGCTGTAGTCATCCACACCAACTATTAGAGACATTGGGAATATTGTGCATGAGAGGCACCCACCACCACGTACCCAGTCAGGCCGGTGAGGGACAGTGATGAGGTGACATGCAGTGGCTGGCAGAAGCTTGTCCCCAATGCTAAATCTATTAGCATATCAACAGTGGTTAGGAGAATGCAGTCCAAGGGGGGGAAAAAAGTGCAAAGGTGAAAATGACAGATTTGGTGAAAGAAACATATGAAGAAGTCCTTGAAATACAGTGAATACACATAGTATACAAGCAGGTGGGGATCTATAGGATGATGGTAGTGCTCTGTAGGTGGACTTGTTGCATGACTGTTCTCGCAATGGTATGGGTATGTTGCAAAATGCACGAATGAAACAAAGCAATCTATCATATTGCAACATAAATACCTAGCTTGTACAATGTATGGTAACTGCAAATCCCAGTTATTGCACAATAGCCAGGCTAGGTGTATAAACTTCCCACTTTCGCTACAATTTATCAGTCACCAAATTGTCTAATATGCATACTGGATAGTCATAGAAAATAGATAGCTGGCTAGTTGTTATATCATAGTAATTTAGATTGGCTGCAAAGACTAGTAAGCCTAATAGTCCAGTTCAGGAAGTGTCAGGCTATAGTCGTAGGGCTTAACTGGGTTCCATATCTGATGTAACAGAAACCTCCCTCCGCTATGGGTGGTAGCTAGCTAGCTGACCTAGCTAGGTTAACAATCCTGCATGCAAGCTTGATGTATTAGGTTGAGAACCTAGTTAGCGAAGGAAGCGAGACGATCATAATCAAATGTAATGCAGTGGTTACGCTGCTTGGCTATCGGAGAGGCTAGCTGGCTGCTTGGCTATCGGAGAGGCTAGCTGGCTGCTTGGCTATCGGATAGGCTAGCTGGCTGCTTGGCTATCGGATAGGCTAGCTGGCTGCTTGGCTATCGGAGAGACTAGCGCGTGAGTGTTAGCTTTTACGAAACGACTTTTGAGAGCATTTAAAAAAAATGTAGGATGTGAATATAACTCACTACACATCGAAGAAGTTAAGTAAGTTGCAAAGAAAGGGGACAGTCCAACTCGTCTACCCAAGGCCCACACAGACCCGTGAACTCCAGAGAGCCGACAAGGCAATCATCGCATGCATTGCACGGCTAGCTAGCAATTTCCAACACTGAAAACACAGGGACAAACTTACATCCGTCCAACTCCTCCTGGGAATCCTCTTGGAGTAAAGATATATCTGTTAAAAACAACCAAAAACGGAATCAAAAGATACTCAATCTATTACTAAATTGTTCTGCTGTATCGACTTTCACTCGAAACTGTTAAAAAAATGGGACGGAATTGTGCATTTTCCCGAAGCTAGCGTAAATAGACTACGTACCCGCCATCTTGTCCTGGTCCTACATTTAAAGCGGTCTGTGCAGATGAGGTAACAACTGGAGGGAGAATACAGGAACTGCCGTGACAAATGAACGAGCGGTCCGGATAGTATAAAATCGGTGAAGAAATCACCACCCCACCAAAGAGGCGTTACGGTTGATAGTAAAGTACAACGCCCAATTATTTGTTTAATATTAATTATACTGAACATAAATATAAACGCAAATTGTAAAGTGTTGGTCCCATGTTTCATGAGCTGAAATAAAACATCACAGACATTTTCCATAAGCACAAAAAGCATATTTCTATCAAATGTTGTGCACAAATTTGTTTACATCTCTGTGAGAATTTCTCCTTTGCCAAGATAATCCATCCACCTGACTGGTGTGTCATATCAAGAAGCTGATTAAACAGTATAATAATTACACAGGTGCACCTTGTGCTGGGGACTCTAAAATGTGCAGTTTTGTCACACAACACAATGCCACAGATGTCTCAAGTTTTGCTGGAGCACTGCAGGAATGTCTACCAGAGCTGTTGCCAAACAATCTAATGTCAATTTCTCTACCATAAGCCACCTCCAACGTTGTTTTGAGAATTTGGCAGTACTTCCAACTGGCCTCACAACCGCAGACCGGTCCTGGCTTCTTGACCTGAGGGATCATCTGAGACCAGCCACCCTGGCAGCTGATGAAACTGTGGGTTTGCACAACCGGAAGAATTTCTGCACAAACTGTCAGAAACCATGTCAGGGAAGCTCGTCTGAATGCCTGTTGTCCTCTCCAAGGTCTTGACCTGACTGCAATTCGACGTCGTAACCGACTTCAGTGGGAAAATGCTCACCTTTGATGGCTACTGGCATGCTTGGAGAAGTTTGTAGTGTCTTAGTCACTATATGTAATTATATGGTTATAGTCGTGGATAAGCGTACCTAAAACACAATGTAATGTTTTTCCTACACATGTAAAAAATAATATACAGTGCCATTCATGCATTTGAGACTAGTCAGCGCTGTTAATTTATTAGCTTAGGTTTTTTTAAAGTTAAATAAAACTCTGACAACTGTATATTTTGGCTCTGTAGGCACCCTTTGAAAAGGAACACATTTCTATTGGGCCAAATGTATTTGAGAATATTTATGTTGCTCATACATACAATTATCTGCTCTCTGGTTCAGGCGAAGAGCGCGGGTTTCGCGGTGATGTGTATTTTGCGCGCTCCCGTAACAACTGTAACTCGTGTGCACGTTTTTTGGCTCTGAACACCGGCTCCTTGGAACAGTTTTCAACAACACAATGTCTAAATTGGAGCAGATCATAGTTATTGAACCGCCGTATGATCTCAAATTTAAAGGTAAGATTAATAATGTTGATGGTTAGCTACCACTTGTAGACGCTAGCTAACGTTACCGACTCCGGGGGGGATGTGTTAGCTTCAACAACCCTACTGAAACCTCTCGCTTACCGCCGCCATTTTGAGATGGCAGCGAGGATTTATGGGCCTGTACCCAGTTAGCTAGCTAGCTATCACTGTACAACATTTTATCGTCATCCGCGGAGGGCGTATGGTCTCTAGT
Source organism: Oncorhynchus nerka (assembly GCF_034236695.1). Lineage (NCBI taxonomy): Eukaryota > Metazoa > Chordata > Actinopteri > Salmoniformes > Salmonidae > Oncorhynchus > Oncorhynchus nerka. The sequence continues at coordinate 13,364,023 of NC_088417.1, forward strand.
GACCCTAGTTAGCTGACTTCTTACTGTGGCATTGACACGGATAACTACTGTAACGTTAGTTTGCTGTCAGTCACTCAGGGATCATTGATAGTTAGCTAACGTTAGCCTGAAATTATAGTCACTGACATGGTTGTTTGGCCATGTAAGTACTATAACATTAACTAGCCTGATAGATAGGTTCAACTAACAAGCAACACATTCTGATTTGACTAGACCAGTCATTACATGTACTATTATTCTCACGGATTTATTTATCTAGCTAGCTAGGGTGACACTGCTAAAATTGCAGTTGTTGAATATGGAAATAGTAGCTAGCTAAAGGAAGCTGATTGACTGACCGCTCATATGCTAGCTAGCTATCCCACTCATTGACACTTTGCACAGTGTCCAGATAGTTCATGCATTGTTATGGTATTTTGTTGACCGCATCCCTAGTGCTCATCACATTGAGAACGAGGTGTAGTTAACTATGTGTAACCGTAGGCTATTTTCACATTATAGTTGGCTATGCTTTTATGCCTTGAGCTACATGTTTATCTGAGCCTAGCCAACAGTTAACACTTGTGTTTTAATGGGTAATTTTACTATATAGAAAATCATTTGCCATAACGTGTAACTAGTCTACGTTGGTTGTCATTTGCGTCTTGTGTGTGCATTGTACAGGTGGCTCCATTGACCCTCAACACCATCTCCTTTCTCTCCAATGCAGGTCCCTTCACAGATGTAGTGACCACAAACCTCAAGCTCAAAAATCCCTCTGACCGAAAAGTATGCTTCAAAGTGAAGACTACGGCACCTCGCCGGTACTGTGTAAGGCCCAACAGCGGCATGATTGAGTCAGGAGCCACTGTCACTGTCTCTGGTAAGGCTTTTGTATTTGCAGACCATTTTCACTGTGTTGCCAAATGTATAATGAGCCCTTTTTGTCAACAACATCAAACAAGAACAAATTATATCCTGTCACTATTTCCACTTTAATTAAATGTATGACTTTAATTTTTTTTTTACTTTTATTGAACTAGGCAAGTCAGTTAAGAACAAATTCTTATTTACAATGACGATCTAGGAACAGTAGCTTAACTGCCTTGTTCAGGGGCAGAACAACAGATTTTTACCTTGTCAGCTCGGGGATTCGATCTAGCAACCTTTCGGTTAATGGTCCAACGTTCTAACCACTAGGCTACCTGCCACCTCAAGTACAGACGAATCAGGCATGTAAATGTCAAATGCATGTATCAGTAGGCCTATATGTATGCATAGTCATGACCCCAGTTTTGACCCCATATCTTCTGTCTCAACAGTAATGCTGCAGCCCTTTGACTATGATCCCAATGAAAAAAGTAAACATAAATTCATGGTACAGACAATCTTTGCACCATCCACTGCTACAGACATGGATGCAGTGGTAAGTTTTCCTGTCCACATTGCTACCAAATACATGTTGTGCTTTATGTTAGTAGCTATGTCACCAAAGGAAAACCTGCTTTTGAATATTTACAGGTTTCAGTACTGCAGGGTTCATCAACTAGATTCAGTGGCTGGTCAGGGGGCTTGATCATAATTACAAATAATTTGTATACTGTTGACCGCAAGAAGCCCAAACAGATATACTATTTCACTAAAACATAGCCATTTAAAATCTTGTTTGCATTTGATATATAATCACATACTGTATCTCTCTTATGCGTGGGAATACTTTGGAACAGATTTCCAAAATTAAAATCACTTGGAGCTGATTTGCTGGTATTTTTAGTCTTATGCCCCCCCCCACCACGTATTTTGTTTTCGCTCAGAATTTAGTGGGCCAAATAAAATAATTTGGTCTGCCAGTTGGAGAATCCTGCAGTACTGTATTCAAAATGCTTTTTATGATTTCTCCAGCAGAGGGCAGCAAATGGCATATTACACAGATATATCAGCATTTCCACATCCTAATGTCTATAGACAAGTAACTGACAGTATTGCATGTTCATTGTTATTCCATCAGCGGTCCCTTTGATCAACTGATCGATCCGTGTTGTTCACCTTATCATCTACTTGTCAATCTCAACTTCTACTTGTTGAATTTCCACAGTGGAAAGATGCAACGCCAGATGATTTCATGGACTCCAAGCTGAGATGTGTGTTCGAACTGCCCACTGACAACGATAAAATGGTAGGTAGTGTGCAGTAAAGTAAAGGCTGGACTTTCCAAAGGAGTGGAAATTCTATCAGCTGCCATATATTTAAGCAATAAGGCACGAGGGGGTGTGATATATATGGACACAGCCCTTCGCCGTGGTATATTGACCATATATCACAAACTCTAGAGGGGCGTTATTGCTATTATAAACTTGTTACCAACGTAATTAAAATACACGTTTTGTCATACCCCTGGTATACGGTCTGATATACCACAGCTTTCAGCCAATCAGCATTCAGGCCTCAAACCACCCAGTTTATAATTGTTTGATATTATACCTCCAATGTTGTACTGTTGTCACGGCCACAGGTCAATGTTGTCAGTCAATGCATCTTTTTCACATTTTCTCCTAGATTCTACTTGGATTTCTCTCCCTCTCCTTGCCCTGTTACTGTTGGTTGTTCCTTTCTCTGCCTTTGCCTAGGTACAGTCATTTGATGGGTGCTAATGATATCATGGATTTTTGATGATTTTAAGTAAATAGCTGCTGTACTAACCAGAATTTCTACCTCAAACTTCCCCAAAGTCACATCTGAAATACTCACCGCTTGTTCCTAGTATGTGATAGGTCCGTTTTGTTTGTTCAACACAGTAAGAGTGTATAACCGTTTATAATACATTGAGTGTCGAATGTTCTACCCTACAATCCAAGCAACCACTAAACAATCCAAAGCTATATACATTATCTATTGGCATGCATGTTGCTTGTGCCCCCCCCCCTCGTGCGATAGCCTAGCGGTAGTACCAGGGAGACTCATGGTAGGGCCATGGGCAGACCCCTCATCACCCCAGGGCCAGAGCAGACCCCCAAGCTCAGCACCAGACACCTGGGTGACAGAGCAGCCTTCACCCCCGGAGAGTACTGCACCCCCCTGGGAACCAGGCACCACCTGGCAGCCCACGACGCCAGCGACCTCCCGGAGTTCATGTCAGCACCCAGCTCAGTGCGAGGCAGGGAGTGGCAGGTTTGTGGCAGGACAGGAAGTTGAAGTTCAGGTGTCGTTTACTCACTGTAGGCCAGGGGTGGGCAAACCTTTTGGCTGAAGGGTCACACTAGGCTTTCAAAATTCAATGGAGGGCCGCACCAAATGTTAGTTTTTTTCTCTTGTTGAAATCAATTTGTGGATTAGAGAAAGGTCTGTTTAAAATATATATATATCATTTAGAAATAACTTCTCATCTACCCAAAATAATTATTCCCCTGCCGTAGCTGGTTGTAATTAGAATAGTAGTTTCAATGAAAACGTATTACCACTTCATACTAATTTCAAACTAATTAACACCATTTATTTATTTATTTTATTTAAGAAAATATTTCCATCTGCTTAACAGTTTCATGAAGTTTGGTCTACTCTAAAGCGTGTTGAGTTTGTGGTTGGAATGTACAGGAATGTCAGGAGGGAAACTAGCCTCTTGTTGACGTTTGTCTTTTCGCCACCTTTTTCCACTTTCCTTGCTTCCAGGATGATGTTGATGCAACCAAAGCTGCCCCCGTCCTCAACTCCAACGCTGACGGCACGTCGGCGCCCAAGCCAATCAGCGCGTCCGTGGACGACTCTGAGATGAAGAAACTGATGGACGAGTGCAAGAGGCTGCAGTATGATGTGGGCAAACTCTCAGACGAGAACAGACAACTCAAGGTATGGTCATAGGTTGTGTGATGTCTAAGATTCAAGTGGTATTAGGATAGTATTATATATTGGCGATATACGAACATATTGTGAAGACAATGTTCTTGTTAAGATGATATTGGTCTCGGCCTATGGCTGTGGCATGTGGGAAAGCTTTGGGGTTCTAACCTACTGGGTTTGTCCTCAGGACGAGGGCCTGAGGATGAGGAAGGCCCACCGGTCAGACAACATAGTCTCCAGCTCGGGCGCCATGATGAGCAAACAGCATTCTTCCAGTTCCCTCCCCTCGCTACTGGTCGTCATAGCAGCCATCTTCATCGGATTCTTCCTAGGGAAGTTTGTCTTGTAGGGGTGGAGCGAGAGAAAAGAAAAGTGAGCCGGCATGGGCTCGTTTGTCTCCAAGGGCCTGGCCGTAGCGCCAGCTCACGGCCTACGTACATATGTTCTGTGTACCCAATCATAAGCAGGCCTCGCCTTTTACAATCTCACATGGTTAGTACACGTGGAAAAACAGAAGAATGAGCTTTCTCCTTTTTTGGGGGTTTTTCCCTGATCTTTTTTTGGGGTGAGGAATCAGGGGAGGGATGTGTTGGGGGAAAATGTAAATTGTACATTTGTCAGAGCATTGATAACAGGTGAGTCGGGGCACTGTGTTTGTGACCTTGGTTGAAATCGGAAGCAAAAAATAAATAAAAAATGAGCTCTCTCTCTCTCTGGTTTTAATAAGAGTTTGAATGTTCAGTGTCTTGTCTGTTATTTTAATGATTTTAAGAAAATGGGATGAAGAAATAGCCTTCCAAACAAAAGACTCTGCTACATGTTGCCTAAACATTCTCATTTTCACTCAATTCTTCTAATCTTAAGTTTTTCTTGAGGTATGTGAAAAGATACAGTATGCTGGGAATATAGGTGACTCCTACTTTTCCTTTTCCCTACTGACATAAACACACAATTATAAAAAATGAATTTTATTATTATTACTATTCTTTCTAGATTTTTTTTTCTTTACACAAATTCTATATCCCTTGTGAGGCAAAAAGATCTACGTTCTTGCAGTCCTGTTCCATGGTATTTAACATTGATGAAAAATAAATAAAATCTTTAACATTCTAGTGGCTTGTCATCTTTGTTTATCTTTTGTCTTTGAGGAAGAGCAAGGCTTCATTTGTATTCGATAACCTCCATTTTGTTAACTCCAAAATCGCAAACTCAGTGTTGAACATGCAAATGTCATTGAAGTGAGCTGCATGAAACATGATACCACAGGCCGGGATTCAATCTGATGGCACTTTGTCGACAATGCAGCTTTTAAAGGCAATCTTTGCGGAGACTGCATTCGTGGTAAACGTTGCATATGTCAGCTCATTTGGAAATGACCAAATAGGTCATTAGGGCCAATCAGCAGTTAAATCTATAACAAAGCCGCCGCCCATCTCTTATTTCAAATGTATAGTTTCAACCATGTTTTGAGGCTATACAGTTTACATTTACAAATATTGGAGTTTAAAAAAGTTATTCTGGGTTCTGATTGGGTATGACAGTTGAACTAAGCTCATGAGGCATTTATAAGTTATAGTCTTCAAGAATCAATGTGTATTGAGGGGCGCAGTGGTCTAAGGCACTGCACCTCAGTGCTAGAGGCATCACTACAGACCCTGGTTTGAATCCAGGCTGTATCACAACTGGCCGTGATTGGGTCACATAGGGCGGTGCACAATTAGCCCAGCCTCATTAGGGATTGGCCGGGGTAGGCCGCCATTGTAAATAAGAACTTGTTCTTAACTGACTTGCCTAGTTAAATAAAAAATATATATAATTAATTTATTTAAGTCCAAAAATGTATGTAGAAACTGTCTATTGCTGATTTAAATGGCACATTGTTGACAAATCACAGTCAGATTGAATCACGGCCATAGACAACTTATGTTGTGTTGGTCACACCATAGGAAAAATGCATTTCTTATTGGACAAGTACAGTACTTCCCAGTTTCACTTCCTGTCAAAGTGTTTTCTTCTTTGTCTACTGAACACGACTCTGAATAATAGAATGTAACAATTCAACATTGCAATTACACATGCTGTATTCAAAGAGTCTGAAAGTCCAATACACAGTCAATGAAGTGCTGCTCCACAACAACAATAACATTCAGCTACTCCGACCTGAGATGCAGAACGGAGATAGCAGCAATAAGCAGTAGTCTAACCATATCCACCATGCCACCACCTCTGTGTCTGCAGCAGCTACTCCACAGTCTTTGGAGCTCGTCAGTTTCCCTCCACTCCGCTGGCCCATGGCCAGCCCCTGCACACTGCACCAGGGGAACCTGGTAGGAGGTGGCTGTCATGTGGGGCTGGTTAGGGCTGGAGCCATCCGTGGGCCTCTGGCCGTTGAAGAGAAGGAGGCGTTTCGCATAGTCTCGCTCTATGCGGAAGAGTTCGTACTCGGTGTGGGGCAGCCGGATGCCCAGGGCAGCACAGCCATGGGTGGGGGTGACATCCTGCTCCAGGCCCTGGCGCCATGAGCCCTCCGCCCCGCACTCCTTGCCCTGGAAGACGTTGAGCAGGGAGGTGGTGGCCCGGTCCATTGGGGTAACCCTCATGTGGTCCACTGAAGACCAAGAGGGAATTAGTCAGGTTGGTTGTTATGCACACTAATAATGGCATGATCATGAGCTGTGATCATTTATATACACTGAACAAAAATATAAATGCATCATGTAAAGTGCTGGTCCCATGTTTCATTACACAGGTGCACCTTGTGCTGGGGACAATAAAATGCCACTCTAAAATTTGCAGTTTTGTCACACAACACAATGCCGCAGATGTCTCAAGTTTTGAAGGGGTGTGCAATTGGCATGCTGACTACCATAAGCCACCTCCAATGTTGTTTTAGAGAATTTTTGCAGTACATCCAACTGGCCTCACAACCGCAGACCACGTGTATGGGGTCGTGTGGGCAAGTCGTTTGCTGATGTCAACGTTGTGAACAGAGTACCCCATGGTGGCGGTGGGGTTATGGTATGGGCAGGCATAAGCTATGGACAACGAACACAATTGCATTTTATTGATGGAAATTTAAATGCACAGAGATACCGTGACGAGATCCTGAGGCCCATTGTCGTGCCATTCATCCGCCGCCATCACCTCACATTTCAGCATGCTAATGCATGGCCCCGTAGCAAGGATGTGTACACAATTTCTGGAAGCTGAAAATGCCCCCGTTTTTCCATGGCCTGCATACTCACCAGACATGTCACCCATTGAGCATGTTTGGGATGTTCTGGATTGACGTGTAAGACAGCGTGTTCCAGCATGTTCCCGCCAATATGCAGCAATTTCACACAGCCATTGAAACTTCACACAGCCATTGAAGAGGAGTGGGACAACATACCACAGGCCACTATCAACAGCCTGATCAACGCCAAGTGAAGGAGATGTGTCACGCTGCATGAGGCAAATGGTGGATACTGACTGGTACTGACCAGATACGGACTGGTTTTCTGATTCTGTGACCAACAGATGCATATCTGTATTCCCATTCATGTGAAATCCATAGATTAGGACCTAATGAATTTACAGTATTTAAATAGACTGAGTTTTTAACTATAACTAGAAATAGTTGCATGTTTTGTTATATAATTTTTTCAGTATATTTAGATTTATTGTGACAGTAACACCTACCTGTGAAGACAAACTCCGTCCCTCCCATTACCCTGGTGGATAGGACCCCGTGGCTGTAGTGACCCGGTGCGTACAGGCTGAACGTTGGGTGTCTGCACACTGGGTCGGCGTAATGCTAGTATTGACCCTCCCAAGTGCAGTTGTGGTCGTGGAAAACAAAATGGCGGGTCAGGAAGAGGATCCCAGGGCGTACCTCGCAGCGCTGGCTCACCCATTGGCCCTCTAGTTTGACGGGCAGGTTGTCTTTGCAGGGCAGGATGGGAGGATGGTGCTCGTCCGCCCCAGCAATGACTCGGCAGACACGGCAGGTACGCTCATGGTTCTGTAATAGTGTTTCAGAATGTTACGTTTTCATATTGTGATTCAAAATAAATTCACACATCTGCAAGAGACTGTAGATGTTGGAATGCATCCCATTTGGATGTTTAACACAAACGTCTGAACTATATTTTAGATTTCTAAGCGGTTTAATGAGTCACAGCATGGTGATAAATATCATCACGAGGCCATATCACTGAAATGTCAACAGACAACCAATCATGATGATGAAAAACACAAACGAGGCCATTCAAACTGTTGTTTGACTGACCCACCCAGCTAATAAAGGAGAAGCATGGCAGACTGTCTTCTCATATGCTACTTGGGAGTGTTCCTGGCACCACTGCAAATGAGATACAATTTTATTTGCCAATACAAATAAAACCTTACAGTGAAATGCTTACTTACAAGCCCTTAACCAGTTTTAAGAAAATAGAGAAAATAAGAGTTAAAGAAAAGATTTACTAAAAAAGTAACATAATAAAATAACAATAGCCTACGGTACGGAGTCAATGTGTGAAGGTACAGGTTAGTCGAGGTCATTTGTTCATGTAGCAGTGGCGGTCAGTGCCGTTTATGATTGACAATTTATTTTTTCAAGAGCATGGCCTTATTTCTATTACAGCATTATTGGATGATTGTCATTCATATTCCCATTCACGTAGTTCAATGTAACATCGATAGGTTTAGGCTACTACATGATACTCAAATTTTCCCTATTCCCATCATGAGGTTGCTACAACCTAGCCTATGAATGAAAGGTTCAAAGATAACATTTTGAGGTGACACATTCAATACCGCCTTGAACACTCTTGCCTGCATCTAGCTTATCTATTCCAACAGTTGCAAATGATAGTTTCTATTGGACAAATTCAAGTATTTATCCCCGTTTCGTTTGCTTCTGTTTAAGAAACATTTTTCAACAGAATCGGCGGAATGAATACACCACTGATCACCCGTAAACACAGTTCACTTTCATAGCAGCCACTTTTTATTCCTTCTCACCTCTATGCACTCTCCTCCTCTCACCTTTTCCCTCCGTTTGTGGACAATGCACAACACATAAGCTGTATGTGACCAGACAAAAAAAACTTTCAAACCATGTCATAACCGCTACACACAGCCTACATCGTTGTCCCCATATTAGCTAAAGTAACATCCTAGTCAACATAGATAATATAACTAACGTGTTAGTAAACCCACTACAATCATGCAGTAACATTACAGTGTATAGTCGGTAAGCAGTTTTGCAGTTACACCGACGGGCCCTGGTGGCAATAAATGTATAAAACGAAAAGTTTACCTTGACTTGGAAGAGTTCCAGTGTTATGTTGGATAGTCATAGCCAGCTAGCTAACATAGCATCCCCCTGTTTGAGCCAGGTGTTTGAGTAGGCTCGACTAGCCAGCTGCATTTGCTAGCTAAGTAAGTGAAACTAAAAGTGAAAAGAAATCACGAAATCTCTCTCTCTCTCTCGCCTCTCCTTCATTTTTGAAGAAATGAATTTGTTGAAAACTGTTCAATTATTGTCTTTCTCTCTCTTTGAGTCAACTACTCACCACATTTTATGCACTGCAGTGCTAGCTAGCTGTAGCTTATGCTTTCAGTACTAGATTCATTCTCTGATTCTTTGGTTGGGTGGACAACATGTCAGTTCATGCTGCAAGAGCTCTGATAGGTTGGAGGACGTCCTCCAGAAGTTGTAATAATTACTGTGTAAGTCTATGGAAGGGGGTGAGAACCATGAGCCTCCTAGGTTTTGTATTGGTCAATATACCAAGAGGAGGATGGAAGCTAGCTGTCCTCCAGCTACACCATGGTGCTACCCCAGAGAGTGCTGTTGAGGCTACTGTAGACCTTCATTGCAAAACAGTGTGTTTCAATCAATTATTTGGTGACGTGGATATATTTAGTATAGTTTTATCTAAAAAGGTTAACTTTTTTAATGTTTTTTCAATTTTGTTTAATTGAAATTCACTTAGGAGGATGGTCCTCTACTTCCTCTTCTAAGGAGCCTCCACTGACATGTAGGTAGGGGTAAAATAACTATGCATAGATAAAAAACAGATCATTTAACATGGGTCTGCCATCCTAGATTGATGGCAGGGATGAAAACAACCACCAAAGGCAAAGAATCAAAAGCTTCTCTCTGGCCTGGAAATGGGGATACTTCTCCTCTCTCTCTTCTCTGGATGGGGCTCTTTGAAAAGCAGTAGGTGCCGTCTGTGCCTTGGTCCCAAGTCCTTCATTAAACAGTATCAGCCACAGGTGCGTGTTTCAAAAGGACATTAGCGGGGAATACAGAGACACAGTTTAATAGACAAATAAAATAAGCTATTTTCACATCCAGAACATCAAAAATATCATCATACGCTATGACTGCCTTCATGGTTTTTGATCCTTGTTTACACTCATTGGGTTGTGAGTACAATCTCGTAAATAAGCTCATCAAGCCCCTGTTATGTGTGGAGCCCTTTTTAGATTGCACTCAGTGGTTGAGCATCAGATTAACGTTATAGCTGAACGTGACTAACTCTATTCATTCAAGGCTGACTGTATCTCCACCACCACTGCATGCATGAGTCACTTTCAACATCAATCACCTCCGCTTTTAACCACAGCTCATTTACATTGACCTGACACTTTATAGGCTGGGAGTTGTTGGTGTTAGTTTAAAAAAAATACATGCTGGTAGATATATAGGTAAATGGGGGGGGGCATGAAAGGGATGAATCCTTTTGTGAGTGGGAGGAAAGGAGGGAGCTTCTGAACTGAAGGCCTGGTTCCATCAGGCCTTCAGTTAGGCTACACTAGTGATGTAGCCTAACTATTTTTTATTCCGGCCTCTGGTCCGGCTCCAGTTTTATCCCTCGGTCCTTGATACAGCCTCAGGCACCAACACTACCACAGAGTAAGGGCAGGAATTCAGAAATTCAGAGCAGAGCATACTGCGCCACTCTTTGCTATTCTCTTTGAAGAGCGCCGGTGGAAAACTAAACAACGGATGATCACTGCAATCCATGGAGCTTCTCTACTGCTGGGTTTGCAGTTTGCACAATTCATATTCTCTCCCATTTCACATAACGTGTCTGTCGTTGTGTACAAAAACATACAGATAATACTGTGATTGTTGAAAGGAAATAGGAATACACAGCCCTGGAATATCACGCATCAATTACTGTACATGTGTGGTTTCATTGCTGTAACAGTTTGTCATCTTTAATACCCACAACACTTTTCAGTTGGTAGGGATTTGACAAACAGATTCACGATTCACAAATACTCGAAAATGATACTATCTGCCCAAAAATCTAAAAGGATTCTCTCTCATGGGGTCTCGGTATGTAAGTGATAATAAGGGGACTCTGACCATCGAAATATAGTAGAATAGATTAGAGCATAAAATATATTATATATCTCTATGTCTGACCTTGGTGTTCTGCAGTGGCGGCTGGTAACTGGAGGGTGTGTGGTGGGTCCTCTGGGTGTGCTCAGTGTGGACGTCCCCCAGGAAGCGCTCCTCGGTGTGGTCATCAGGGAGCCAGACACAATGATGGCGGCGCCGCTCCACACGCACCAGCTGCAGCTCATTCATAGTGAAGCCCAGCCTATGGGCACAGTCCCTCCCCTGCTCCTCCTCACTCCACAGGTCATAGCTGACGTGGGGCTCCCAGGGCTCCCACTTTCCCTCTCCACCTAGGGACGGAGGTCCACAGCTGGGCTTGAGCCACTGGCCGAGGTCCATGGCTGGGCTTGAGCCACTGGCTGAGGTCCATGGCTGGGCTTGAGCCACTGGCTGAGGTCCATGGCTGGGCTTGAGCCACTGGCTGAGGTCCATGGCTGGGCTTGAGCCACTGGCTGAGGTCCATGGCTGCCTCGGGGCTGTGGAACACAACCTGGACGCAGTGAAGCTGATAGTCGGCCTCGGTGCCTCCGCGGACCACCCAGGAGGCCTGGCGCAGGTACAGCTTGCCCTGGGCGAGGAGGGTGTATGTGGGGGAGGAGCAGCGGTTGTCCCGGTAGTGGAACTGGAGGACCTGGAAGGTGTGGTTGTGGTGGAAGAGATAGGACCTGGTGATGAACTCTGACCCAGGCCTGACCTTACAGCTGATGGGGAAAACATTCATGAAATTGGCTTAGTCAAATGATTTGTTATTTCGGTATTATGCAGTGAGTCTGGTGGGTAACTAGAGTCGACCCCCCCACACCTTTAATTGCACCAGTCGATTCAACACCTAAGACTTTACACTAAGAAGTCTGAAGCTGAACCTGTTGTTGTGTCAAGTAGGCTTAGATACAGAACAGTGCTATTATACTGTATCGTGTAGTGAGTGACCTTAACCCAGAGGGGGTTCTTTAATGGAAGCCTCTCCAACATCATCCAGGTAGAATCAGCCATTTCCCAGGGCAGCTGTCTAGACCACTTCGTTTTTTCAATCTTTACTAATTATTATTTATTTTTTCCACCTTTATTTAACCAGGTAGGCCAGTCGAGAACAAGTTCTCATTTACAACTGCGACCTGGCCAAGATAAAGCATAGCAGTGTGAACAGACAGCAACACAGAGTTACACATGGAATAAACAAACGTACAGTCAATAACGCAATAGAAAAAAATCTACATACAGTGTGTGCAAATGAGGTAAGATTAGGGAGGTAAGGCAATAAATAAATGACATGCCACTGGCTTAAAGTGGCATGAGTAAAGCCAGTGTGTCTATGTATGCGGATGGATGACTCAACAATATACACGTCAGCTACTACAGCGAGTGAAATCACTGCTTAACAAAGAGCTGGAGTCAGTTTCAGAATGGGTGGAAAGAAATAATTTAGTCCTTAAATATTTCAAAACTAAAAGCATTGTATTTGGGACAAATCATTCACTAAACCCTAAACCTTCACAAAATCTTGGAATTGAGCAAGTTGAGGTGACTAAACTGCTTGGAGTAACCCTGGATTGTAAACTGTCATGGTCAAAACACATTGATGCAACAGTAGCTGAGATGGGCAGAAGTCTGGCCAAAATAAAGCACTGCTCTGCCTTCTTAACAACACTATTAACAAGGTAGGTCCTACAGGCCCTAGTTTTATCGCACCTGGACTAATGTCCAGTCGTGTGATCAAGTGCCACATGGAGGGACTTAGGAAATGTACAATTGGCTCAGAACAGGGCAGTACGGCTGGCCCTTAAATGTACACGGAGAGTTAACATTAATAATATGCAAGTCAATCTCTCATGGCTCAAAGTAGAGGAGAGATTGATTTCATCACTACTGTTTTTGTAAGAATTATTGACATGCTGAATGCACCGAGCTGTCTGTTTAAAATCGGACACCCATACATACCGCACAAGACATGCCACCAGAGGTCTCTTCACAATCCCCAAGTCCAGAACAGACTATGGGAGGCGCACAGTACTACATAGAGCCATGACTACATGGAACTCTATTCCACATCATGTAAATGATGCAAGCAGTAGAATCAGATTTAAAAAACAGATACAAATACACATTATGCAACACCGGGGACCGTGACGAGACACACACACAGGCACAGACACACGCATACAATTGCTAACACACACACTGTACACACACATACTGTATACATGGATTTTGTATTGTAGATATGTGGTAGTAGAGTAGAGGCCCGAGGGCACACACTTAATGTATTATGAAATGTAATGTCAAGTAATATGTTTTAATTTTTTTATTATTATTATTTTATATTATTATTTTATATAACTGCTTTAATGTTGCTAGACCCCAGGAAGAGTAGCTGTTGCCTTCGCAGGAACTAATGGGGATCCTTAATAAACTCCAGGAAGAGTAGCTGTTGCCTTTGCAGGAACTAATGGGGATCCTTAATAAACTCCAGGAAGAGTAGCTGCTGCCTTGGCAGGAACTAATGGACCCCAGGAAGAGTAGCTGTTGCCTTCGCAGGAACTAATGGGGATCCTTAATAAATCCAAAACCCAAAGCCTAGCAACCTCCGCAAGAAGTTCAGATATCTTAAAATAAGTTAAATAAAGGTTAAATCAAAATTAAAAATATATTTGAATACCATCTGAAGTGTCTACAGCTGCAAGGTCCTGTGTTCAAGCTCCAGTCAGGACTACCCTTTGACATCGCTACAATATATTGACTATACATTCTTACAATTCTGTACTTAATATGGGTTCATAACAAACAGTTTAATTGCGCATGTTACACATTATATTACCTGGTGGATACTCAGGGGCCTGCGATGTTGGGGGGCATATGCACTGAGATCTGGCCTCCACTTTGGAGATGTTTGAGCATGTACTGACACTGAAATTCCACAATAGCAGCGTGCTGATGCTGCTCCCCAAGGTCCCGACACTGGCTCTTATGTCGGAGTGAAGTAGAGAGCCATGACAAATACCTGTAGTGGAGAAAGAGTGATGTTATTATAAACTTTTCCATGAGTTAGATTTTTTACAATTATAAATGCTTTAGTAGCATACCACGCATTTATGAAAAGTTTACTATACAAACATGGCAATAGAGTGAATGCATTGCTAGATCTATTACTACATTCTCAAATATAACAATCATCCACTACGTGTTGTTCATAATTACATGTTCAAATAATAGGTAGGCTACATATAAATTAACATTATATGCTATCGCCCAATATAGATACGGAATAAAAAATAGTTAGGCTACATCACTAGTAAATACTTTAAACCTGAATGTTCCAAACTCACCATTGAAAAGAACAGCAGTAGAGACAATCCATTGTATCAGTAACATTGTTTGTCTTGACTGAGACGACACCTTCTTTGATTTATTAGCTAAGAACCACTCCTATGTCCATTATTAACAAGTATGATTCATTATCAGTTGCCTTTCTTCTCATTTGTTCCTTTCATCACCAACCGTTCATTGCAGAATAATAAAATACATCGCAGAACATTTCGATGTCAATCATTCCCAGAAATGTGGCTTGATGCCCTGATAGGAGTTCATTTCATAATATACTAATAAAGTCGTTGTTCTATCCGACTTTTTTTTATTTAATTTTTTTAAATTGGACGAACATCTCGCTCTGTCGTCTGTCCTTGTCATAGTTGACAGCACACAACAAGTCCTGTTTTCTTTCGTATGAGGGCACTCGTGCTGTGACTCAGTTCCCCCCCAACAAACCGACGAGTCAAACCATATTCTGAACATGATCAAAGTCAACTCCCGGACGAGACAAAATAACCAACTACAGAATAAGAACACCTAGGTCTGCACACACAACAGTGTGCCACTGACAACCTGGAGTATCATGAGGCGATTTTCACTTTCTTTCTGCTTTGGGATCAAATTTCAGACCACTGTTATAAATTATTATGAATGTAAAATATTACACATTCAAAGACATACATGTTCAGGGTATTGCCATACATGAATCCACTGTACAGTGATACAACACACACATCATACAATATCTAAATGTTACATCAGGCTATAGCAATATAAATGCAACATAAATGCATTCGCTATTTACATTGAAATCTCGTGGGTTATGAATAGTTTGGTGGAATATAAATATGCCTTGCTGTTGAGTAGTGAGGCAGATATCTGTCAGCGCGTGGTCAAACATTCCCTCTCGCTCCAATCTAACTGCATTTCCTCAGTGACAGCTACATTAATTATGTATCCGTATGGTTGAATCTAAACATACAAGAAGCCTGCAGCATGAAATCCTGCTCCTGAAGTCAATAGCGAAGTCGAATGAGACACCCAAGCTTTTTATTCTAACGTTGTGAAGTCCAATAGCGAGATTCTGCAAATGGACTACTCTTTCTAAGTTACTGTACAGTCTGTCTTGTATTGCAGTAAGATAATCAATTCATGCACTGAGAGAATATATTATTTGATGCATCGTATCCAGACACATCTGTAAAAATTCATAATCTATTTATCAATGTACCCAATACATTGTCGGTTCTAAATAATTATATTTACAATATCGCTACCATCATTATGGCCAACTTCAGCATCCTTATATTTTGATATTCATCTACTAAGTCGTAGAAGGTCTCACCTTGGTGTGTGTTCTGAGCTGTGTGCTGTGTGCGTGTGTGTGCGTGTGTGTGCAGGAGTGAGAGTCTACTCCTTGTGGTCACAGGCTGTCTGCCTGTGACTGCACTCACACAAAACTGAAAACATGACCGAATACAAACAGTGTAGCTTTTCCCTCCGCAAGGCAATTAAACAAGCTAAGCGTCAGTATAGAGACAAAGTAGAGTCGCAATTCAATGGCTCAGACACGAGACGTATGTGGCAGGATATACAGTCAATCACGGATAACAAAAAGAAAACCAGCCCCGTCGCAGACACCGACATCTTGCACCCAGACAAACTAAACAACTTCTTTGGTCGCTTTGAGGACAATACAATGCCACTGACACGGCCCGCTTCCAAAACCTGCGGACTTTCCTTCACCGCAGCCAACGTGAGTAAAACATTCAAACGTGTTAACCCTCGCAAGGCTGCAGCCCCAGACAGCATCCCCGGCCGCGTCCTCAGAGCATGCGCAGACCAGCTGGCTGGTGTGTTTACGGACATATTCAATCAACCCCTATCCCAGCCTGCTGTTCCCACATGCTTCAAAGAGTGCCACCATTGTTCTTGTTCCCAAAAAAACTAAGGTAACTGAGCTAAACGACTATCGCCCCGTAGCACTCACTTCCGTCATCATGTAGTGCTTTGGTAGACTAGTCAAGGATCATATCACCTCCACCCTACCTGACACCCTAGACCCACTCCAATTTTCTTACCGCCCCAATAGGTCCAAAGATGACGCAATCACACTGCCCTAACCCATCTGGACAAGAGGAATACCTATATAAGAAAGTTGTTCATCGATTACAGCTCAGCATTTAACACCATAGTACCCTCCAAACTCGTCATTAAGCTCGAGACCCTGGGTCTCGACCCCGCCCTGTGCAACTGGGTCCTGGACTTTCTGACGGGTCGCCGCCCCCAGGTGTTGAGGGTAGGAAACAACATCTCTACCCCGCTGATCCTCAACACTGGGGCCCCACAAGGGTGCGTTCTCAGCCCTCTCCTGTACTCCCTGTCCACCCATGACTGCGTGGCCATGCACGCCTCCAACTCAATCATCAAGTTTGCAGACGACACTACAGTGGTAGGCTTGATTACCAACAAGGACGAGACGGCCTACAGGGTGGAGGTGAGGGCCCTCGGAGTGTGGTGTCAGGAAGATAACCTCACACTCAACGTCAACAAAACAAAGGAGATGATCATGGACTATCCACATCGACGGGACAGTAGTGGAGAAGGTAGAAAGTTTTAAGTTCTTCAGCGTACACATCACAGACAAACTGAAATGGTCCACCCACACAGAAAGCGTGTTTAAGAAGGCGCAACAGCGCCTCTTCAACCTCAGGAGGCTAAAGAAATTTGTCTCGTCACCAAAAACACTCACAAACTTTTACAGATGCACAAACGGGAGCATCCTGTCGGGCTGTATCACCGCCTGGTACGGCAACTGCTCCACTTACAACCGGTAAGGCTCTCCAGAGGGTAGCAAGGCTGCAGAACACATCACCGGAGACAAACTACCTGCCCTCCAGGACACCTACAACACCTGATGTCACAGGAAGATCATCAAGGACACCTGATGACAAAAAGATCATCAAGGACAACAACCATCCGAGCCACTGCTTGTTCATCCCGCTGTCATCCAGAAGGCGAGGTCAGTACAGGTGCATCAAAGCTGGGACCGAGAGACTGAAAAACAGCTTCTATCTCAAGGCCATCAGACTGTTAAACAGCCATCACTAACATTGAGTGGCTGCTGCCAACATACTGACTCAACTCCAGCCACTTTAATAATTAGAAATTGGATGTAATAAATGTATCACTAGCCACTTTAAAAGAATGCCACTTTATATAATGTTTACATACCCTACATTACTCATCTCATCTTGCCTATGCTGTTCGGCCATTGCTCATCCATATATTTATATGTACATATTCTTATTCATTCCTTTACACTTGTGTGTATAAGGTAGTTGTTGTGAAATTGTTAGATTACTCGTTGGTTACTACTGCATGGTCGGAACTAGAAGCACAAGCATTTCGCTACACTGGCATTAACATCTGCTAACCATGTGTATGTGGTCAATAACATTTGATTTGAAAATTGCCAGACTCCAGCCACCCAAGTCATAGACTGTTCTCTCTGCTACCGCACGGCAAGCGGTAACAGAGCTCCAAGTCTAGGTCCAAAAGGCTTCTTAACAGCTTCTACCCCCAAGCCTTAAGACTGCTCAACAGCTATTCAAATGCCCACCCAGACAATTTGCATTGACCCCCCAATATTTTAATTTAGTAAATATTTTCTTAACTCTTATTTTCCTTAAAACGGTATTGCTGGTTAAGGGCTTGCAAGTAAGCATTTCATGGTAAGGTTTCATTTCAATTGAAGGAGAAAAATGACGCAGTGAGAGTCGCTGCTTGAACCTCTCAATGTGGTGGTCATATGGTGCGTTGACGACCAACACAAACAAACCCAGATCTGGGAAAGAAGGAATGTCGTTCTGGCTCTGGGGTTCTGAAAACGTTCCACATGTGCAAAGAGATCTTTGTGTGTCGAGTCCCATTGGGTTGTCTCCCCCTGTGTTTCGAAATGAAGCAATTATAATCAGTCATTAATAATAACCCTCATTTAAGAGAGAGAAAAAAGAGGAACCTGCACTGATGATCATTGGAGGATTAGTTTGAAGGAACCAATCCTTCCACATCCATAGATAGTGAACTGCCATAACGTAGACTGATTTAGTCATTAATAATAACCCTCATTTAAAAATGTAGCCCAGAACATTTTAAAAAATGAGTCCAACCATTGGAGGATCAGTAACAAGCATCTCAGTAACAGTTTGAATCAAACCTTCCACATCCATAGATGGCTAACTGCCATTAATAACAAGGCTATGGAAGATCAAGTACACTGGCTGTTGTTCTACAAAGCCCTCTCGCAAACACAAACTTCAAATGAGGACCTAGAACAATGAGCATTCTGACTATGCTTTCTGTTTCCTCCGGGGCTTGCCAAGCTCACAACACTAACAGCGAATGGATGCACCAATCAGGTTCAGAGTAGGATTTTTGTATACTCCCTTGTAGAGAAAAACTGTCCAAACAATGACCAACAAAGTTATGAGAGAGTGATCAATTGGGTCTCAGAGCATTTCGTATTATTCTGTACGTAAATTGGAGATACTCCCTTTAGTATGATATGACCCCTTCACTTTTCCCACATTTTGTTACATTACAGCCTTATTCTAAAATGGATTTTTTTTTTAAATGTCCTCATCAATCTACACACAATACCCCATGATGACAAAGCGAAAGTAATATTTTTGGATAATTTATTGAAAGTGAAAAACAGAAATACCTTATTTACATAAGTATTCAGACTCTTTGCTATGAGACTCGAAATTGAGGTCAGGTGCATCCTGTTTCCATTGATCATCCATGAGATGTTTCTACAACTTGATCGGAGTCCACCTGTGGTAAATTCAATTGATTGGACATGATTTGCAAAGGCACATACCTGCCTATATAAGGTCCCACAGTTGACAGTGCATGTCAGAGCAAAAACCAAGCCATGAAGTCAAAGGAATTGTCCGTAGAGCTCCGAGACAGGATTGTATCGAGGCACAGATCTGGGGAAGGGTACCAGAAAATGTCTGCAGCATTGAAGGTCCCCAAGAACACAGTGGCCTCCATCGTTCTTAAATGGAAGAAGTTTGGAACCACCAATATTCTTCCTACAGCTGGCCGCCTGGCCAAACTGAACAATCGGGGGAGAAGGCCGTACACAAATATATCGTATTTCCAGCTGTTTATAGCTGGTGTACAAAACCGAAAGTAAAAGATGCAAAAGTGAGATTTAAGAACACAGAAGCATAATAATAGCACACATAAAAAAGCTCTACTGCTTCTCAGACATGTTTTCAATTAGATTGATAGATCTAATACATATTTCTATGGGAATTTAGTCAGATTAAGGGGTTTACTAATGAGACAGAGCCCAGTAGGTCAGACTGCTATTGAAAGGTGGAGGACATTTGTAGACTGCAAGGGCCTCTTGAGAGGAGCTGAGAAGTGTTATTTTTCTCATTTTCAGCATGTTAGAATAAGGTCCACACAATACACTTTTGCAATGTTAAATAAAGACTGTTGCATGATTCATTGGTGGCCTATAGCACGTGTACTCAGGCCCGGCTCCAGGCCTAAGCAACATAAGCAGGCGCTTAGGGCCTCCGGCCGCTAAGGGCTCCAACCCCCCCCCCCCCAAATATAAATAATAGGAATGTACTGTTGACAGTTAGAATAGTAGAATGCATAAAATGCAAGTATACAATTTTGTTGTGCATCAGCAGTTTGTCTCTTGTTTTGTCAGTCACTGACAGTCACTAAATTAGCCATGTCAGCTAACAGTTTTTAGACAAGCTAAACTTACAGTAATCATGGCCGAATACCAACCGGGCACAGCACTTGCCCAGGGGCCCTGACCTCCAGAGGGACCTCATTGATTTTGTTAGTCACTCTCACTCAGATTTCATTAACATGGCATAAATCATGGCAAAATGTGTAGAATTGCCAGAATTTAGTTTGAAATGGCAAGAATTACTCTCTGCCTCAGGGAAAAATGGCATTTTTTAATTTTTTTTTATTGATAAATGTTCTCTCATCTACATGGCAAAATGTGTATAACATCAGAAAATGTACTTTAAAAAGTACATTTTTCTCTCCGCCATCAGGAGGGGGTGGCCCCCCAAACAAATGTTCCTTATGGTCCCAAAAGGCTGAATAATTTAACTGTCTGGTATTGTGGTTAAATTACAATTAAGAACTAGGTTGAGCTGCAACAGAGTTTGAGTTAGGAGGCATGAGGATATTCTGTTCAGAAATAAGCTAGTCAGAATTTGCAAAAAAGGGCCAAACAAAAGGGCCACTTTCCATGCGTACAGGGTTACAGTCACTCAGGCAGCAGAAGGAATGCGGTCTAGAGGAATTTGTCCCACATTTCCTGTCTCTGTCTTTCTGAGGAGCTGCACACAGAGTTTTGATGTGGCGCGTTGCAGTCTACCGACCACAGTCCTTTGGGGAACCACATGAGTCTGGCGTCACTAGGGGCTATCGCAGCAGTACTCATGCATATGTAGAGGAAAATAACATTCACATCAGCACTACTGACAAATGTAAAAAGCTTGTCAAACTATGGTGTCTTTTTCACAGACAACACATAAAAAAAGGATGTGTAAATTCACGCACGTTCTTTCGCCTGGTGAGATTTAACCTACGCTAACAAGGCTGGTAAAACACAAGACTCCAATACAGTCGGTATGACTAGAGGCAGGTTGTGAGGATTGCAATCCGAGATGATATAATTGAATTTGCCATGCTAATACAGCCCATCGCAGCGTCAAACTGCATAAGACAATATCAATTTGGGTACATTCTCGCATCTTTAACTTGTTGATATATTGATATTTAGTTCTCTTTATATACGGTTTTAAAATAAACACAATATGTAAAGTCACGGCTGGATATAGGCATCTTTCTTGATATATGACGCTAATATATTCATAACAAACCTCACTTTATCAAACTTTTCAATGTATTTATAAAGCCCTTTTTACAGATGTAACAAAGTGCTATACAGAAACCCAGCCTAAAACCCCAAAGAGCAAGCTCTATTAATCTTAACCCTCAATTTAAAATGGCCTATTATATCTAGATATGAATCATAAGTCATGTTCTGGGATTTACCTCTGCTTCTGTAATGGGAAATTACTAATGTAATTACATTGAAAAAACCCTGAATGAAACATGTAAAGTGCTGGTCCCATGTTTCGTGAGCTGAAATAAAATCCCAGAAATGTTCCACGTGCCCAAATTTGTTAACATCCCTGTTAGTGAGTATTTCTCCTTTGCCAAGAGAATCCAGCCACATGACAGGTGTGGCATATCAAGAAGCCAGTGGAGGCTGCTGAGGGGCATTTCTGCCTGTAATAAAAGTCATTTTGTGGGGGAAAACTCATTGGCTGGTCCTGGCTCCCCAGTAGGTGGTCCTGGCTCTCAAAAGCATGAGCCAGGACCACCTACTTAGAAGACAGGCCCAGTCAATGAGTTTTCCCCCACAATGGCTGCTCTCCTGCCCAGTCATGTGAAATCCATCGATTAGGGCCTAATAAATGTATTTCAATTGACTGATTTCCTTCTATGAACTCATTAAAATCATTGTTACATGTATAATTTTTGAAGGGCCGTAGAAATTCACTCATGAGTAAGGCGTCAACAAACACTTAACATATCAATGAAAAGGTATTTTATTTCACACATTTACAATAGTTAACAAAGGAAACAAATCTTAAACACAAAATGTTCCTCGTCTATTATAACTGATTAATTCTCACTGATGTGCACGTTGTCAAGACAGAAAACAAACACTGCTAGTAACCAACAACAAATAAAGACCTAAGTAGTTTAAATTATAAAGGGAACATAAAATTAAGTAAGAGGAAATGAAACAACGCAAAATCTGTCTAGCTGACAGGGCGACACAGCTCAAAACTGAAAATCTTCTTCAGTCATATCAATAGCCCAAGCAAACTTGTCTCTTTGGGTTTTGTTGTAAATCTTCTCGATTGGCACATTGAATTTCCTACACCTGCCATGAAAATAAATGTAAAAGTCATTCACATGCTACAAAAATACAAAGTGAAAAAAGTATATTTTTAGAGGGCAGCAAGTGTTGTGGAACGGACAGAGGTCAAGGATAAATGTTAGGCTAAAATGGTGGTTACCAGGCTACTGATATCCTGGGGTCCAGGTAGTTGAGTTTGGATGTGCCCAGAGCGATGACCTTGTTCTCCTCCCTGTCAGTCATCTGCAGCTGGAGTTTCTTCAGCTGTTCCTCCAGCCTCTTCACCACAGCCTCCTTCTTCTCAACAAGCCTGGAGAGAGCAGTATAATTATTTATCTGTGCTTGATTGAGCTTGCCTGGCTTAAATTTGACCAACAGAATGATCTGATGTTAAAACAAGAGAGGCTCAGTAGCCTAACAAGCACCGCAGTAGCAATTTGAAATAGCCCTTCCAGCTGCCATTGTAGAAGTAGTTTATAGGTTATGAAAGGTCAAATCCACTGGCTGTTATCCTACAGTGTCAGTAACAGTAGAGTCAAATGACCAACTGCAAGAGTCACTAATTTCACTGGTCAGTTTCAGCCTATCAAAAAGTACTCACTTCCTGGTCCTCTCAGTTCCGCCCCTCTTGTGCTCTTTTTTGGCATCTTTCAGCTCCTTCCTGGCCACATCTAACTGTTGCTGCTTCTGCGCAACCTGGAACAACAAAACAGAGTATGTTAGACAATGATTCACTGATAAAGGGAATTGCTGTACATGCTTATATGGTAATAAAACAAAAAATAATCAAGATAATGGATCTGAACATTAGATAGATGGTTTTAAAATGGCACTATAAGAAGCACTAGCTACTAAATAAACTGTCCAGTGAAAAAAATAAAAATATATATATACACCATTCATACATATTCCAGTTACCTTGTCCTGCAAGTTTTGCATGGATTTCTCAAATGTCTTGGGTGCTGCCCTCTGGTGGTTACAGAGAATGGCCACAGCTCTGTTGGCTCGGTTATAGGACAGCAGCTTCTCCTCCAGACTCATATCAGCTGAGGAGGAAAACAGGCATGTCTTTCAATATTGTACCGTCTTCACTATACATCTGCTTGTTTCACAGCTTCATACAGTTAGAACACAAGTGATAAGGTCCGAGAAGCCAGTGTTGTTTGGAGGATATATTAGCATGGGTGGTGTTAGGCCCGAGACCAAGTCGAGAAAAACAACTAGGGCCACGTATGTCACAGAGGGTAGCCAGAGCAGAGCGGAGAAATCTTGTCAGCTATTATTCTAAACTAGATCTACAAAAAAAAAACCTGCACTGAGTGTATTGATGGTGTAAACTGAAGTGGACTAACCAGTGGTGAGCTTGTTGAGCTGTTCTTGCAGGGTGGTGGAGGCGTTGAAGGTTCGGAACACTTTAGCTGTCAACCCCGGCATGGACTGGTTCAAGTGCTTGTTCAAGTAGGTAGTCTGCCAAACAAACAACAACCATGTGTAACTGTATCTGCAGAGCTAGATAAGCCTACTGTGTGAATCACATAGCTAGCTAGTCATTATTTGGGTGACACTCATTTTAGAGCAAACATGAAATAACCAGGTGCAGGTCTTCAACTTACATTTATTCTATCAAACAGGTCATCCTCAGGTTCCTTGTTTTCCATGAACAGCTTCAGGTTCTTGAAAACCTGTGTACAAATAATGTCTTTGCACATTAGACAGATGTTTAACCCTTGACACCCCATAACAACGGAGGAGTGAAGATGTAACAGATGCTAGACAGTGCTGCTCACCCTGCCTTCCACAGGCACCTCGTTATAATAGCGAATAGAGTCTTTGCCCAGGAAGTCAAACTCCACCATGAA
Organism: Oncorhynchus nerka; assembly: GCF_034236695.1. NCBI lineage: Eukaryota > Metazoa > Chordata > Actinopteri > Salmoniformes > Salmonidae > Oncorhynchus > Oncorhynchus nerka. The sequence goes on from NC_088417.1 coordinate 13,388,393, forward strand.
CTCCTGGCCCCCCTTCTCCTGGTGCAGGGTGATGTGTTCCACTCTCAGAGAGCAGCAGCCCACCGTGTCCGCTGTCTCACTCTCCTCCTTCTCATTCCCCGCTCGCAGGGCCAGCTACATTCACACACACGTTAGTGAAGGAGATGTATACTGTACATGTGGGTACAAGGTAGGGTTGGGTAATATTAGCATATTACCGTCTTGACAGCCACCGCTGATGCCGGTGACATTGTCATGTGGCAGACGACGGTTTAGCCATTTTGAACATGACTGGCGGTGAGCAAGCACGGAGTCGGGCAGCACACAAGTCACGTTCCGAGTAATTACTGTATTTCTATTTGCTATCGCCTATTTCAATGCATTCGGAAAGTATTCAGACCCCTCAACTTTATTTGAAAGCCTTATTCGAAAATGTATTAAATAAGCCACCCCCCCTCAATCTATACACATTACCCAATAATGACAAAGCAAAAACAGGTTAAGAATTTTTTTTTAAATCGAAAACAGAAATCACACAAAAAAAAAAACATTTTTTCTTTCTTCTTATTTAAGTCATAAGCAGATATAAAAAAAATAACTGCAAAAACCATCAATAGTTAACAGCAAAAAAAAAAGTTACATCTAAGACAAAAGTGTTACAGAAGTGTAAAACCACCAAAATTACATTGTACAGTGGTCTGATGCAATAGGATAGAACATTTGGGACAAATTTCAGATGAAATACAGCGCCACAAGCCAATCGGATCTCTCTCACCACAACTCCACATGCACACAAAGCATAGTCCACTACCCAGAGTTCCCTTCATTAGCCAATATTTCACCCACATCACTCTGCTCCACAAAATTCAAAAATGGTCCCCAAACCTTTTCAAAAGTGTTGTTTACGTATATGTTATCTTTTCCATAGTTAGGCAATACATTTCCCTAAGCCATTGGGCAATACTAGGCCTGTTCACACTTTCCCAGGCAAGATTACATTTCCCTAAGCCATTGGGCCAGACATTTCCCTAAGCCATTGGGCCAGACATTTCCCTAAGCCATTGGGCCAGACATTTCCCTAAGCCATTGGGCCAGACATTTCCCTAAGCCATTGGGCAAGACATTTCCCTAAGCCATTGGGCAAGACATTTCCCTAAGCCATTGGGCAAGACATTTCCCTAAGCCATTGGGCAAGTGTTTATACTTGGTTCTTTAGATGAGGTTTGAATGGGTAGAACCCCAGGATAAACACTTTGGGATGGAGAGGCAATTTTACTGATACTATTTGGGATATCATATGTGATACCTCTAGGGTTGCAAAGGGTCGGAATCTTTCCGGTAAATCTCCAGACTTCTTCCATGGGAAATTAAGGCTGGGAATTTTGCTTAAATTCATTAAAGTAAGCTTATAACAGTGAACATTTTTTAGTGGGATACACAAGGAAATTATAGGTCTTGTGGCATATTTTGGTTAAACTATCCCCAAGTCAATGGAATTGCAACCCTCTGCATGCACACTGCATTCTTCCATCACATGTACAGCTGATTCTCAAGATCTTACACACTAATGAGATGCTATTGAGCCCACACTACTACACTGTCTGAGCCAAGGACTACATGCTTTCTGGTAAGTTTTGATTACAATACTGGGTGGGGTGAAAATATGTTATATGACATACATGATTTATTTAATGACTGGTAAATAGTAGCCTACAGCAAAGTGTGTTTAAATCATTTCTAACTTGTTAACAATTTCTGCTAGTTAGTTTTTGCTACCATGTGGGTTTTAGCTTGCTTGAGCCTGCTAACTGAGGAGTGTTAATTCACCTGTTTCATTTTAAATCATTTCTTACAAAGGAGTTGTTTAATCTAACTGCTTAACTATTTGTTTTGTTTTTTGCAATGTTTTTAAAACTTTTTTTTACAGGAAAATGCCACAGGCACTATCTGATGTGTGGAGACATTTCACTGCAGCTAATGTAGAAGGAAAAGCTGTGTACATTTGCCAAATCATGTGAAGAATGCAACAAAGATGCAGAATCATCTGGCCAAGTGCATAAAGTTCCCTCAGCGCTCACAAAAAAAGGCTTCCCATCTAGTACAAGCTGAAGTCTGTTGTATAAAGTATAGGTCAAACTGCTGTCCAATGTATTCTGTAAAACTTGTATCTTGCAGCCATTTAGGTTGGAAGCACCATTTAGGTGGGTCACCTACTAAAATAGAATCGGAATATATAAGAGATGCTGGAGCATGGTCAGAGATGAAAATGTTATCATAAAAACAATATTCAAAATTTAGAGCATAATGCTGCTGAGAACATAATAATAGTTGATTTGGGAATAGGTCTAGTGAGTGCTAGAGTAACAGGAGTATTCCACATCATCTGGTTATTTTCTTTCCAAATCTCTATTAAGTTTAAATCCTTCAAAAAAATGCTGTATGGTTTTCCTAGATCAGGTGTGGGAGTAGTTTGAACCTGAGGTGCGATCTTTAACAGGATCTAAAGTGCAATTAAAGTCTCCTGCAACAATATAATTACAAGGAAGTGTGGAAAGGTTTAAAACCAAATCATTAAAGAATTTAGAGTCATCTTCGTTGGGACCATATGCATTAAATTAAAACTGCTCGGACAGCAAGGTATTCCATATAATAATATATCTGCTGGCGGGATCACAAATTGTTCGCAATATCTGATATGGAATGGACTTATGGATAAGAATAATAACTCCCTTTGCAGTGACCTGCCCAGGCCTCCTCTTGCATATCTTAGGAATGTCGCCAGATAATAGATGTGATTCTTGCAAAAATATGATCTTCGCCTGAAGTTGTTTAAATCTAGTTATTACCCGTTTTATTTAATCCCCTACAGTTCCAGGGTGTAAATTTAACCTTAACACTATGAGTCATCAAATTTACCAGGGTCACTTGAACTAAAACATTGCCCCATAAGAGCACCTGAGATCAGCAATAATATACCAATAGTCCTCTGTTACCACCATAAACAAAAACACAAAGGACGCTTTAAAGCACGTCACAACGTACAAAATCACCTGCCTAACAATCAACCACGAACGTGTGATTAACCCTCTTACCCCAAAGTCTTTAACAGACCTCCCCCTCCCAGTGACACTCCGTATAAGGAGCCAGCTCCGCCTCTGCAGTTTTTCCCACTTTGTACACCTTCTGCCCCGCCATTTTGTCATTATTATTATTATTATGTTCACCATTTAACAAAGAACCAAAACAAAATACCAGGAGTGAGCCAGAAAATAAGACCTCGGTGATCTAACCTCCTATAGGCCTAAATAAAACAAACCCGCACCAGGATGTTCCGATGCATAAAATAAAAGTTTCATGGTACATACATTTATAATAAGACTTACTTGTAAACTGGCCATGTTATTATAGTAGAATAGACAGTGCTACCATGTTACTAGATAACTAACACGGTGAACTGGCTTAAACTTTAAATACCTGTTAAGACAAAACCGAAAGCAACAGTACAAAAACAAATCCCCCAAAATAGATCAAAGTTTAACTTCACGTTGTGCTATTGCCTCTTCTTCAGCGTTGCTCCGATTCCACACGTCTGCCTAGCTTCTCAAGAAACTGCTTCCCCTGGTGTTTCAGGCGCACTGGAAAGATGATTCCATACCGGATAGCCTTAGCCCGTAGCCGCTTGACACTGTCCAAGTGTTTCTACTGCTTGTGGATTTCCATGGAGAGATCTGGGAAGAACATTTCTCTGCAAGAATCGGCAAGTTCCCTCACTTTCGCCAAGGCTGCATTCACCACATGCATCTTATCTGTATAGTTTAAGAATTTCATTACCAGAGCCCTCGGGGGTACGTTGTGGTCGGATTGTGGGCCAGAAATCCAATGAGCTCTCTCAATGATCAAAGGAGAGCAGAGTGGCTCCATTTTCAGAGACTCGGGAAGCCACAGCTATAGGAATGAGCAAGCATCGCTCCCCTTTCCCCTCCCTGACCAAGGGCAGTCTTCCCCAATTGCGCAGTTTGGCCAGGAGGCCTCATCTAGGATGAGTCTTGGTGGTTCCAAACTTCTTTAATTTAAGAATGATGAAGGCCACTGTGTTCTTGAGGACCTTCAATGCTGCAGACATTTTTGCACCCTTCCGCAGATGTGCCTCGACACTCTATGGACAATTCCTTCGACCTCTTGCCTTGGTTTTTGCTGACATGCACTGCCAACTGTGGGACCTTACATAGACAGCCTTTCCAAATCATGTCCAACCAATTTAATTTACCACAGGTTGGCTCCAATCAAGAAACATCAAGGATGATCAATGGAAACAGGATGCACATACTTATGTAAATAAGTTGTTTTTTTGTGTGCAAAAAAATAAATAAACAAAAAACGGTTTCTACTGTCATTATGGGGTAGTGTGTAGATTGATGAGGGATAAAAATAAAAATATATTTTTTTAGAGTAAGGCTGTAATGTAACAAAATGTGAAGAAAAAAAATCCAGGAGTCTGAATACTTTCCAAATGCACTGAATGTTATACAGAACGCAAGAGAGGAACGTAGTCTAGACAAAACTGAGAATTCCACCAAAGCAGCGCAAAATGTCCATTCAGAAAATACTCTCTCAGATGCATGGGCCTAAACCTATTAATTGCTTTTATAAACAGACATTTCCTAACTATCTTGCATCTGGCCGTTTAAAAAAAGGTAGGCTATATTCCCTTCAATAGGTTTTGAATATGACTTTGGGCTTTACGATTTCATCATTGTATGCATGCATGGCTTTCTCGTCATACAATGAATGAATCTGAAGTTCCAACTCCAAAAGTCGTTTGAATAGCCTATAAACTATTAGCAAGGGGGCAGAAAATGAACCGTCTAAAAATGTAAGGTAGCAAGGGAGTGAACAAACATCAACAGCCTATAGAAACACAGAATGAAAAGTTAAAAATCAAGTTTAAGCTCATTTAGAAATAAATTATCTGTGTGGGGTGGAAAAAAATCCTGACCCTCCACGCGAGGTTGAAAACCAAAACGGCCAATAACCTATCCTCCTACTAGGCACATCATGAAAGCTTTAAGACAAGTAAAAATTATGAACAGTAGCCTATTTCCCAAATATTCTAATAACCTAAAGAAGTTCTGTCCTAAAGTTGCCGCTTTCAAAAAGAACAAGAATGAACAGAGTCTACAGGGGTGGGGGGGATACCATAGTACATCACCATATTCTGAGTACATAATCATGATTGAACAAATAAATAATTCACCCAATCCTAGTACGTACACATGAGTGTTCTACAATATGTGTTTGAGATGACCTAAAAGGGCTTGCAATTTTGTTAACCACACTGCGGTAAGATAGTTGTGAGGTCTGTACCTTGTCGATGAAGTAGAGAGCCACTCCTCTCTGTCTGGTCTTCATCTCTCGGTTCTTCCAGTCCTCACGGTACAGCCTCCTGATGGTCTCCACCTTAAGCTTGAGTTTACGAGCCACCTCGTACTTCTGCCAGTCCTTCTCCCCCTGAGCACAGAGAGAAAAACAGTCTAAGGCAAACTCTGAACTACTGGCTTGATATGTACGCCATCTTTTTACTGAGTTCAGTCTTCAGACTCTTCTCAAAAGTTTGGGTTTGTTTTTCAACTAAAACAACCCCACTGAGGTAAACGAAGGTGAAGAGAAAGGCTCCGTACCTTGAGTTTGGAGCTGGGGTTGAGCATGACGTACTTGAAGTTTCCCTGGACGTTCTCCACCCAGGAGGCTAGCCAGGTCACTGTGTTGTCATGCTGCACCTTCCTCCACCTGTGGCCCTTTGGGGCAACCGGAATATTGGAGCCTCTGGAAAAACAACCAAAACACTATTTATTTAGCTTATTGCCTTTCGGCACATATTTGCCGTTTAAATTGACTAGTTAGGCCACTAATTCCCAATTGGGCGTTCCATAAAGTTATAGTGAGGTTGTTTGTTCCTAGTGCTCTCCCGGGGGCCCTCACTTGCTGCAGTTGATGGTGATTTCCTCTGGCTGGATCCTCTTCTTCAGCTTGCCCATCTTGGGGTGTTCTCCCCGGCCACGGAACAGCCCCGGAGGCTCCACACGGAAGTTCCCGATCTTCTCCCGGTGACCGTCCAGCTCACAGAAGCCATACTCCTCCGTCAGCTTGTTGTTCTCCTCTTTCAGGACCTAACAGAAGCACAATCCAAAGACTTTCAGATTTGCAATGATAGTGTGACCTCAAAAAATAATATATATTTTGGGGGATTCACTTGGATATGCAGAATGAAGTACCAACAATTAAATTCAAAGCAAGTGGAACAATATACTTCAATACTTACATAATGTTATAGATGCAGCTCTAAGCTCGATACTTGGCTAAGTTACCTGTTTCTGTTCTTTAGTCATAGCCTTCTTCTCCTCAGACTTATCCAGGAAGTACTTGTTGATGTGTGTGAAATCACACTTCGACAACTTCTTGATCTGTTCCCTCTCCTCTACTGACATTTCCTGTTAGGTAAAATCCTGATGAGCTCAATATCAACCGCTACATTGACCATCATTCTTACACACACACACACAAAATGCTGCTTAAAAACTGTGGTTGTTCATTGCAAAACGCAAGTCTCGACTCAAGGCTATACTTAATCAGTGAGACTAACCTCTCTCCAGTCTGTGAAGAAGTTCTCCTGGAAGGAACTCTTGGTTGTGTACTCATGGTCCAGCATCTTGGCGTAAAACGTGGCTACTTCCTCAGCAGGCAAAGTCAATTTTACAGGGTTCCCTATGAATCACAGAACGTTGAATGTTAGGTCTGCTTTGCTGTAAAGCTACAACGAGACAGGAAAACTATGAGGATGAGTAAGATGGATTCATGTAGGGTGGTAACTCACCATTGTAAAAGAAAGACACGTTATTTGGTAATGGTTCGTATTCTGGTGGGAAAAATGGACCTTTGTGTTCCAACGTGGTCCATTTGTTCCCGTTGTTGGAATTACCTTCCTCCCACCTGACAACAAGCGTATCGCAATTTAATTACAGTACAGAAAGACAGAAAAGGTTTCAAATCTAATACAAGTGAGACAATGCAACATCGCCATACCAGATCTAGCAAAAGTAATGTTACCTAACGTACCCCTTTACATTAACAATGTGTGGCTAGCTAGGATTACGCTTCCAAAATGGCATTACCCTGGCTGTCTGCACTGTTTTGACAAATATAACGTTACTTAGCTATACTATTCATGCGTGGTTTGGAGTAAGCTACTGTAAGATCAGCTATTTGCCAGCTTTAGCCATCGTTTACTCACCTGGCTTTGGGCTCATGCTTAATCTTTACATTACTTCGGTAAAATCGTAATGAGTAAACCGCAGAACAACTTCTATTAAATTTCACCGACTGATATATAAAGTTTGCAAAAAAAAAGCTGTATTTGTTCATTCCAGATTACCAAGAATGAATGAGATTCACAGGCGCCAAGGACTTTCATAACGCTGTCAAAACAATATACACGTGTGTTGAACTATTAATACTGTCCCCCTAGAAACAAACGATTGTTAACGGTTCCGGCTACAAATGAGCGTAATATTATGTCAACCACTATAACGGGGAAAATGTTCTAAAAACAAATATAAATTCAGTCAAATATGATGCTTGCCCATTACATGCAATACAGAGTAAATAATTGCGCAATTACCATTTCCATGTACTGTCCTCCCCTTCTTTTTTCCCACCCTTCTTGGTCTTCCCATCATCTCCATCTTTTTTCTTCTTCTTAGATTCCTCTTTTCCCTCTGGCTTATTTTTACGTTTCTTTTCATCGGTTGTCTTTGTGTCTTTACCACTTCTATCTTTTTTCTCCCTTTCTTTCTTGGCATTCTCCTTTTTTACGGCAGTTTCTTTTTTACTGTCACCTGTCGGTAGAACATCAGTTTCACATGAATCTTTGCTCTTCCTCTTTTTAGAGTTGCCATCGGAACTACAGAGAAAATAAAATGAGACTTTAAGCATGACTTTCAAATGAAAACTATTTAAATGGCAAGATAAAATGCTTTAAAATAAAGCTTTGTGGAAATGTACTATAAAATCCACCATAACACAAAGCATGGCACATATTTGATATTGTCATTAAATTGAACAACGCAAAAAAGTTGGTTCACTCTGAGCATAGCATATTCTGAGTATGAAGCATTTTTTACTGTGGAACTTAATGATGTTCACCTGTTAGCTGATATTTCACCAACTTTTCTCTCGTCTGTCCCGTGGTGTCCCTTTTTGCTACTTTTAGATTTGTGCTACATTGACATAATAGGTGAGAAACAAGGCAAGCAACATCACCAACAACATTGATAATTGAAAATAACAATAAATAGTTAGTCAGTTACCTTGTGTTTGTTATCTTTTTGTGAATCCCCAGTTTTCTTGGATTTTTTGTCAGACCTAGTTAAAGAGAGAAAGGCAATTTACCCCAAACCAAGTGACCGTTTTTGTCAATAAATAAACTCATCGTGTAATAAAGGGTCAATTGTAGCCTACCTCTCCATATCTGAATGCTCAATTGGTGCAAACAAGTCAACTTCCTGTAACTCAGTCTTGGTCACTTTCCTCTCATCTGATTTCGTGTGCTTGACAGAGATATTGTTGTTTAAGTCAACCCTAATAAATAAAATAAAACAAAATCACCACCTTTGCTTTCCCTCCGTTCACATTCAAGAATATACTTTCACTTTTGGGGTGAATAATTTGAACATCAGAGAAAAACGTACTTCTTTTCAGAAGGTAGTGATGCATCCTGTGAGAGAAAGACAGAAACCCCACGAATAAACATGACTTAAAATGTTTTGCTAATACAGGGATATGCAGGAACTAGGCCTGTGTATATCATGTTATAGCAGAGAGGAAGAGGTGAAGCGAGAGGTTTCTCTCATACCAAAAATCTGTCCAAAATAAGACCCATGCATTTCTATGGGCTTATTTAGGACCTAAACTTGTCGCCTGCCTTCCCGCCTTTGGGATGACTCCCATTGTTAGGGCGGAGACATGAGCATCTTGTCATTATGTACAGATCTCTGGTGATGGTTCTTACCATGGCTACACTTTTGGTCTTCACATCTGCATGGTCGTTCTCCGAGACAGCTTTTAAGCCCCCAGAACTGATAAAGGAAAGACAGAAACAAATGCATTGTTAAAACAAGATGAAATCAGATGATCGCTTAACAAGTTGACCACTGATTTAAACAAAACAGAACACATCGGAGAATACTACACCCTTCATTGTGAATGAAGACATGTAAGTGGGAGATTGTAATTTAAGGGCGATTTCACATATCCCCTGTATGAAAATGAATCCTAATAGATCTGTCCATACTCACCTTGTGATCTTCGGCTCCTGCAGAGGTTTACGAGGATGCTTAGAACTGGAGTGCTTCGCCTATAAAATAAAATTATCATCAGACATGCATACGGATGAATGGTCTATTTTACTGTAAGGCGTGTGTGTTAGTGATTGATTAGGAATGCCTGGCGTGTATCATGCGATATAATCGAGATGGTGTGTGGATCTCATGCATGCTGCCTCCGTCTGGTCTTAACTTTCATATAGTTGACGTTCCACTCTCCAAACACTCCAAATGGTGCATTACATTACCTTGTGCTTCAGCTCGGTTTCCTCTTTTTTGTCCCTTTCCCCATCCTTACTCCTCTTCCTGTGTTGGACCATAGGGAAGTGTGAATTTAGCTTTTCATAATAATCCTGATTTATATTCATATAAAAACAATGACCTCTTTGTAATGGATAGGCTCTATTCTACTACCTTGTCACTGAGAATAGTAACCTCAACGATACACATCCACCCCCAAACCCAATTCTATCATGATGACAACCTGACCTAGGACCAGTGGTTTGAGGTATCTTCAGGAAACTCACCTGTCTGTTGGGCTCTCATCAATCTTAGACTCTGATGCTGTTCTTTTCCTGCTGGATGTTTCGGCTCCTCCATGCCCTTCATTGTCTTCCAGTTTCATCACTCAAATTCGACCGTAGGTAGCGTTAACAATTAAGTCTTTAAAGTAGACAATGTTATATCAAGTTGGATTGTACCTGTATATAATTATAATATTGTAAAGTTTCAATTCCACACCATTTTAAACACACATGAGGTCGAATTACGGATGGTTATTTGTAGATCAATTTACAATGTCACGATTTCACTGATTGGAGGGTTGATAATCTGGCAATATTACTCGAAGTTCGTCGACAAAACACGTTCATAAAATTGTCCAATTATTTTATTTCATTTGAAAAATGCTAACATATCTGAAAGTATTTGCATTCTTTACCTGTAAACAGAGTTGTCCGTGTTCTCAATTCACAATCGTGTCCATTACACTCTCGATGAGATTGAGAACTCATGACACCTGAAAGTTTTCAAGTACCAAAAGCGACCTACTGCGCATGCTTGAACGCCCAGGGTCAACCATAAATCCAGCCAAATAACATATTGACAAACATTTACAACGAATAGTGTATGTTTAAAACTCGCTCAAATATAAAGTTATTAGCAAGGTCAGCAAATAGATCATTAAAAAATGTGACACAGTGACAATAGATCTACCATAGCCTAGTCTTGATGATCACACTTTAATACATTGATGGAAAAAAGTCCCCAATTGTCATACTGTAGTAAAAGTATAGATACCTTAATAGAAAGTTACTCAAGTAAAAGTGAACGTCACCCAGTAAAATACTACTTGAGTAAAAGTCTAAAAGTATTCGGTTCTAAATATACTTAAGTATCAAAAAATAAATGTAATTGCTAAAATATATAGTATTTAGTATATATATATATATATATATATATATATATATATAGTATATAGTATCAAAAGAAAAAGTATAAATCATTTCGAAATTCCTTATATTAAGCAAAGCAGACTGCACCATTTTCTTGTTTTAAAAACGTACTGATAACCAGGGGCACAGTCCAACACTCCGACATCATTTACAAAAGATGCAGATCAGAGGCAGCAGGGATGACCACATGTTGATAAGTCTGTGTAGTAGACCATTTTCCTGTCCTGCTAAGCATTCAAAATATAACAAGTACTTTTGGGTATCAGGTCAAATGTATATAACAAGTACTTTTGGGTATCAGGTCAAATGTATGGAGTAAAAGTACATTATTTTCTTTAGGAATGTCGTGAAGTAAAAGTAAAAGTTGTCATAAATATAAATAGTAAAGTACAGATTCCTCAAAAAAATACTGAAGTAGTACTTTAAAGTATTTTACCTTAAGTACTTTACAACACTGCATTAATAGTGGTGTTGGGGAAGCTACTCTGAAAATAAATCAAATATAGTTAACTAAAGTCCAAACTACTTAGTGATGAATTAGCATATCTAAATCTCAAGTCATAGACTACAAATTGCAAGAAAAGATCACTCTGGATTCAGATGTTTTTAACAGAATGTGTCATTTAGCCTATTAAAAAGAAAAACTGTTTCAAGGGAGAATTAGGCAGGTCTGATGCTGAAAAATAAAGAAAATTCTTGCCTACTTCCCCTATATTTTATTTAAGCAAAAAAAGTAGTGTAGTTCCAGTAGTTAGCTACACCGCTACATGGCAAAACAGTAGTGTGTAGTTCCAGTAGTTAGCTACACTGCTACATGGTAAACCAGTAGTGTATAGTTCCAGTAGTTAGCTACACCGCTACATGGTAAAACAGTAGTGTGTAGTTCCAGTAGTTAGCTACACTGCTACATGGCAAAAAATAAATTAACTACTGAAAACCCAACCTATATTTTCATTTAGTTCAACTACCAAAAAGCTACTGCAAAATGTAGTTAAATGACTAGTTGAACAACATGTAGTTCACTACTTCCCAATACTATATATTTTTTGGGACATGTCAATCCATGCAAACATAGGCTAGTCTACACAAATTAAAGCTATAATGTGTTTCCAAAAATAATGTAAAAGACAATAGATTGATGATTTGTTGGCAGTTGAGGCTACCATGTTTATTAAAGCAACACATATTTCGATGTCAATTACAGTAAGACTTGTGTATGTGATGCTGTAGAATAGTTAACCATAAAAAATGTTGTGGTTAATAACATTTTTTTCCATACATTTTTACAAATCAAACATTTAATTTCCAGTTTTTCTTGATAAAACCAGTACTGTATAACAGCAGTAATATATTGACAACCAAAACCGAGTAGAGGCTGTAGTCGTAGCATTTATATCCATAACGCTGCCATAACATTTACACAAACATATTTTGATTAATACCCCCAAAAATGAGTTAACCATTACAATATAATCAAGTGCGAGAAAGCCTAAATCACGTGAAATAAATCAAAAAATAAATGAATGCAGTCAAATCCTATCTTTTTTCACTATGTTCTCGAGAAAAATGATCAACATCAAATCTATCTGATTATTGGAGTTTGTCGGCCTCCCAAAAAGAAAATACAAAATGAAACATCATCAAAACACTCAGATTGTTCTCAAGATGTCCATGACCAGTAAGGTAATGTCACAAAACGTTGTGTGCTATGAACACGCTATGGAGTCCAGTTGTTGCTCGGCCTCAGCGGCCATGGCTGCTGCCTGTAGCTGTTCAGTTTCGGTCTGCAGGGCGCTGGGCGGCATCTGCTTCCTCTCGCTGTGCATGTTGTTTTCATGTCTCTTTAGGTCTGAGGCTTTAGCAAAGGCCTTGGTGCACGAGCTGCAGACGAAAGGCTTCTCGCCCCTGTGGCGCCTCTCGTGGTCCTTCAGGTGGGACTTGTGCTTGAAGGCCTTGTCGCACATCTGGCAGCCGAAGGGACGCTCGTTGCTGTGGACCCGCTCGTGCTTCTTGAGGTCAGGCGCTCGGATGAAGGACTTGCCACACACGTCGCAGCGGTAGGGCTTGAAGCCTGTGTGGATCTTCAGATGCTCCTTCAGGTGAGCCTGGGTAGTGAAGGCTTTGCTGCAGATTTCACAAATGAACGGACGTTCGGCCGAGTGCAGCTTTTCGTGTTTCCTCAAACGGTTCTCGTCGATGAAGGTCTTTCCACAGATCTGGCAGGCGAGCTGTTCCCGTTGGCCGTAGAGGAGGTACTCAAACTTCATGTCCGTCGTGGCTGTGGTCCAACCGGGGGGCTGCTCGTCCTTCACCTCGCCGATGCTGTCAGCGAACGCTAAGGTTGTTGTGGTGTGACCCGCCAGGTCTTTTTGCTCCGTGTCAATGGGTTCCACGTCCTGGTCGTAACAGCTCACCTTGTGCACGTCCTCATTGGCAGGAGGCCATTCCGTCACTCTCAATGCCGTGTTGGGCGATTTGTCCAAGTCGTGATTGGTCATTGGCTCTTCCACAAGGTCGTCAGTAGGAGTGTCGTCATGGTCACCTAGCACCTGCAAGTCGTTATCCTGGCCCAATGTAGGGTCATCAGTAGGGAGAGCCATTTTGAGAATATCACAGGGAAAGGGTTTGTCATTTTGGCCGTTCCTTTCTTCAGTGGACATGTCACGCTTCTGTGAACAGAGTTTGTCCAGAAAACGGATTCCGAGTATTTGGCCTGAAGAAATCATCAAATTCACGTCCTTTATCTTCACAGAAATCTTGGCCGTGTACATGTAGTTCAACACCTCCTCGAAGATGTCTGAGCGGATGAAGTCGATTTCTATGACTGAGGAGTTGTCGACTTCATGCTTCTTGAACAGCTTTTTGAAGTAGTTGCTACACGCTGCCAGTACACAGCGGTGCGCCCTGAACTTCACATCTTCAACCACCACCGCGATGTCACAGTGTTCACCCTCCAACCGTTGCTCATTCAGTATCTTCAGGAAGATGGTCTTGTGTTCATCATCCATGTACTTCACGGTCTCTGACATCTTGGATTGATATTCTGGAACAATATAAAGAATGTGGTTAGATGTCTGTGGATACATTTCACTCGGAACCATTGGGAAATAAGCCTAAAGCAATCTGGTCATAATATCCTAAAACATTAACCACATTGCGAATGATTAGCTCCTTTTTATAGTTTACTAGGCAAGTCAGTTAAGAACAAATTCTTATTTTCAATGACGGCCTAGGAACAGTGGGTTAACTGCCTGTTCAGGGGCAGAACGACAGATTTGTACCTTGTCAGCTCTGGGATTTGAACTTGCAACCTTTCGGCTACTAGTCCAACGCTTTAACCACTAGGCTACCCTGCCGCCCCGCTCCCGCACTGTGTGTGTCATGACCCGATATATGGATGACACCATCATGGCTGAATAATGGGGGCTGACTTAAAAAGCTATGTTTTGTTTTAACATTTATTATCATATCAACCTAATACATGTAGTAATCTATGTGGATAGGAAAGCGTTACTAGTAGCCTATATGCAATGATATGTATTCAGTTTTAGGATTTGTATGTATTGTTAGGTATTACTACACTGTTGGAGCTAGAAATATAAACATTTCGCTGCACCTGCTAAACATGTGTACGTGACCCATAGCATTTGATTTGATTATTTAGATAACTAGTTTACCATCCCCTCCCGACATGGATCACATGACCAGAGGGAAATAGGCACATTGTTGAATCATTTCATGTTTTTTTATTTTTTATGAAATATAATCAATAAATCAAGGTTTGTGGTGGCCAAATGATTTTAGTACATTCAATCTAGGCAGATACAATCGCCCATCAATTGAATGTCTTAGACTTTGATCATTTTCAACCCAGAAAATCATAAATTATATAACGTTGCAAATTTAAATTGGCTACATTATGAATGCATGCTTGCATAGCAATACATCTCAATGTCGTATAGCCAATTCATTGGCAAATTAATTTGCATGCATACAGTAAACCGATTGGGAAAGCTAGCAATATAGCTTTAGATTTGGGGGAGTGTAACTAACGTTAGCTAGCCTATTTTGCTCACCTTTAGCTAGCTATTAGCTATGCTTATACACGTATTGTTTTCAACAGAACATGAATACGATGTTGCTTTTGGTTGTAAAATCGTAATTTATGTCAATGACAACACAACAATCTGTCTCATTCTGAACGGTGGGGAGAGAAGGGTTGTGTATCTGACAAGCACGCGAGGAAGCGCCCGTAACACTAACATGGAAAATGCCCGAGCAGCCATGAACTCTCCTGAAATGACGAACTCGAGCTTTTGCTGAAACCGTGAGCGCGCAGGCATCTTGGTTAAACATTATGCAATATTTCGGAAATCGATCTGATTCGCTAAAAAAAATACGTTTCTTACCTGTAGTACAATATGTCGTCCCCTTGAGAACGTCTCCGATATATGTCAAGCAGTCAAAAGGGAATAATACACTTTGTGTGTTGTTGGCCTGAGGACGAGCATAAGCGGAAGGACGCGCTGCGCCAGCACGGAACTGCAGCATGCAAGTGACTATGCGCGTACGTACGTCAATTGTAAATGTTTCCGCCTGCGCTCAAAGCGTAAATACAACACAAAAGCAGAAACCACACTGTGCTTACGCAAATTACTGATAAGAAGTCTCTGGAGCGCGAACCTAGAAGGAAAACGGGAGTAGATTTGGGGCGCGAAAGCTACTGTCACGAGCGGGAAGCGAGTGCGCTTTTTATAGAGATTCTACAGAGCGATTCAACAATTATTCCGTGCAATCCAGAGTCCTTGGTAGTCCCTACCCCCATTGAAATTCATATTTAAAATGGTTAAGGTAAGGTTCAAGGTTAGGGCTAGATAAGGATTATGGTTAGGGTTTAGGGTAGGGACGTCTCAAGGATCTCTAATAGCACTGACCCTCAATCATTTTAGCCAGTTTCACCCACTGAGCCGAACAGGTGTGCACGTTCGGCACGGAGTGTCAAACTGGAGCGTTTGACATGGCCCACCGATAATAATTTGATGGAATACCCCATCAAATATTGATTTTACAACATCGTTTTAATAATTAATGATCCATATCGAGAAACTATATATATATTTTTTTTACAAGGAATGTAGCTAATAGGCTAATTTTTCCATTTTCTTATGGTCCTCAATTGTAATGGGATGTTGGATATCGGCTATTAATGATGCCATGGTTCCCTTTAGCGGTATTCTAAATGTATATGCCCAAATTACAATAAAGCAATTTTCTTTCAGTCTCTACTGCAATGCAATAATTAATGCTAATTGGAGATGCCACCTGGCATAATGATTCCCTGTTTTATATCCCAGAGATGTTAATGTAATATTTCTGTAAATGTCATTTGGTTATTTAACAATGCTGCACATCTCTTGAAGGTTTGGATTGCACCATCAATAGATAATTGTCATGGTTTGTGTTCAGAGTTAGAATAGTGAATGTGATGCTTATACAGCCATTGGCAGTGGGCACTATGGCCCCATCTGCTTCATGCCAGAGCAGCTGTGCCTTCACACAGTTGACTTCATGTTCCATTGGTGTAGTTGCACTTTGAATTAGAGGAAAGACAGATTCAATATGCTCTGAAAGGTCAAATCTGTAATTGAAAATACATTGTGGCTACTGGGTAGTCAACAACTGCCTTTGCCTAATGATCCGTTTCAAATACTCAAAACTATTTTGCAAAGCCGAAGACACATTTCTATATAATGTATAACTTCAGCAAAAACACTTAACACTAGTACAGTACTGTACACTCCAACACATTTATGGTTCAAAAGGCTAACTTCACGACAAACAGTTATAATCATCCAGCATCCTTTGAGCAGGGGGATCACAAAGCAGCTGAGGTAGCACTCCTAGGTAGCACACTCCTACTCCGAGATGCTTCTTGAGTAGACGCCCTAGTTTCTGACTGGTTAGGTCCCTCTAGACAATACTGTTGTGGAACTGAATTATCATATTACATTTCAGTTTCCCCACCAAAACACTGCTTCTCAAATGCGTAATTCAAAGTAACTGTCTTGTTGATGGACATTTGGCTTGGTTAGGAACATTACTAGTCTGTCACACACAACCAACGTGATTTACACCTTAACTTGCAACACATGACTGTAACCGGACTCTGCACTTGTGTTCAGTGAAAGTACAATCAGCCATTTTGTCATGCCTTTCCTTCTAATGGTGTCCCTTTTGTTAAATAACTAGTAGCTTGTTAGAAGAAAAAAGAGAGTAGTGGGCTAGTCTCACTCTGAACTGGTTGGGATACTGTAAATGGCTTCACTGTAGAGTTTATGAGAGCACAACCACCAATACATTTTCAGCGAATGACAAAAAAAATAAAAAATAGATCCAATAAACTGTATTTATCCATTTATTTATCTTGTGGGAAACACATTCAACAAGGACGGTTTTCACAGCTGATGATTTGAAGAGGTGGGATCAGAGGCATCATGATCCCAATATCTCTGAGGGCTCACTGATGACCGTGCTTTTACACCTGCATTGTTTGCTGTTTGGGGTTTTAGGCTGGGTTTCTGTACAGCACTTTGAGATATCAGCTGATGTACGAAGGGCTATATAAATACATTTGATTTGATTTTGATTTGATATATAATGTCTTAATATTCATTCTATAAGACACTGCTAATTATGTATTCTCATCCCAGTGGATGATATTGAGGGGGGCATGTGCCACCCGATAGTGCCAGCTCAAGTTCGATTGGGCATGATGCCTCTGTGTGGGAGAAACCAAGCACACAAACACACACTGCAGGCTTGTACTTGAGGTTGTTGTCTGCCCATTCTGCACAGTTTTAAGGCTTGGATGTGCCACACAGGGATGAGGAGGATTCTGGGTAGGACTTAAAGGAAACCCCCCCACCCCTCCCTAAAAAAAAAAAAACATTTTTAAAATTTTATTAGTCCATTGTTGACATAGTCCCAAAATGTTTTGCTTGTCAAAAATCAAGTTTTCAAGATATGTAACTTTCAAAATACAGAAATCATCCCTGTATGATGCATTTTGCACCCTGTGACGCAACACGCAGCACCCTGTGATGCAAAATGTTTCATACAGGGATGATTTCTGTATTTTCAAAGTTATATATCTTGAAAACTTGATTGCTGACAAGCAAAACATGTTGGGACTGTGTCAACAATGGACTAATGAAACAAATACCAAAATATTGTTTTTGGGTGGAGTTTTCCTTTAAGAATGTGTCTAAACAATTATGTATCTAAAATTGCATCATATTCCCTATATAGTACACTACTTTTGACCAGAGCCCATATGGAATAGGGTATAATTTCAGATACAAGCCAACAAGAAAGTATAATCCACAGTGTGAAGACACATACTGTATAATAAGGGGTTTCTTAATCACCTCAGAGGTCACAGTAATGGAGTCTGTTGAACTTTTCCTGCTAACTAACGCTTCTACAATATTTTGCCTCATCATCCTCATCCTCACCTTGTAATTAATGAAAACCAAATAAGCATATTTACAAGTAAAAACAACAAAATCATCTTCGAGCATGAATGACCTACTAAGCAAATGCATGTACCAGTACCATAGATATTATTGTTGTCTTTTTAAAGGGAATAATCTTTGTAAAATTGGATAAAATCATCATTTGGGATAAATAAGGGGACTTCTGACAAGATGAATGCCACATCTATTGCGTGGATAAATATTGTGCCATCATAGCCTACTATTATACATGTTTCCAAGTGAGCAGTTTGATAATAAATACAACATAATGATCTATACTATCCTAACTCTCATCACATACATTCTTAAACCTTTGAGTCTGAGTTTACAGGTCAAGTAAAACATGTAGAACTTTTGATATATTGTTATTTTTTCTTTTACAAAAATGCAGAATTGTTCCCTTTTCATGCAGTATACATGTTCCTATGAAGGTAGCTTTGGAGGTCTGTGTTTGCCAGTAGTGATGGTGAGTGAGTGAGGGAGTGTGGGTGGATGAGGTTAGTTCAGTAGTGGTTGGATGCAGTATTAGTGTCTGCTACAGTGGGGTGCTGTCTGTTGGCAACGCCACTATCCTGCTTGCGTCCCGTACTCTGAACAGCATGAAGTAACGTTAACAGAATGCTCCCGAAACGTTGGTGAACCCGGTGACCCCGTCACACCTGAAAGAGAGAGAGTATCGTTACAGAGCACGTGCTTAGATGAAACAGATGAACACTCCCATTCTTGTTGAAGGTACATATTTTTTCAGAAGGATGGAAAAAAGGAAATGTTTTATGTTATTGCAGCTGTTATGATTGAAGATAAGAAGAATAGCATGAGAGGTCATGTGAATTTCAGAGGTCGTGTGAATATCAGAGGTCATGTGAATTTCAGAGATCGTGTGAATATCAGAGGTCGTGTGAATATCAGAGGTCGTGTGAATACCAGAGGTCGTGTAAATATCAGAGGTCGTGTGAATGGCAGAGGTCGTGTGAATGGCAGAGGTCGTGTGAATGGCAGAGGTCGTGTGAATGCCAGAGGTCGTGTGAATGCCAGAGGTCGTGTGAATGGCAGAGGTCGTGTGAATACCAGAGGTCGTGGGAACACCAGAGGTCGTGGGAATGGCAGTCAATGGTTTGTTTGTTATCAGCAGAAGAACCTTTTTCATCTAAACCAACACTTATCAGACACAGATTCAGACAAGCTGCATGCTAAGACATGACCATTTATTTTAAAGGGTTAATAGACTAGACAGCCTCTGCCAAGCAATATGTCTCTACTACAGCGTACAGAAACTTTGACAATAAGAAATGTAAACTGGTGTCTCTCTTGAGCATCATGCCCTAATAACCAGAAAGAGGGAAAATAATGATATAATGTAGACCAACACACTCATCAAGTAACCCCTCGTTTGATAGGAATGAGACAAACTGGCAGTATGAAAACCAGTACGCTCTGAACACGACCAGAGATAACAGAGATAATTATATAGACAATCAAAACCAAACGTGAAATTTAGACATGACAGTAAGAAATAAATAGCAAACACACAACGTTTTAATTGCTTATTGTCAATAATGGTATGAGAAGCTGAAAGGAAATGCAAACATTAGCACCAATAACATTTCCAGAGCAGCCATCACAGGCACAGAAGCCAGCCATGGAAGGCTATAGAGATACTCCATACAGTATATATAGAGACTCCATACAGTATATATAGAGACTCCATACAGTATATATAGAGACTCCATACAGTATATAGAGAGACATCATACAGTATGTAGAGAGACTCCATACAGTATATATAGAGAGAGACTCCATACAGTATATAGAGACTCCATATAGTATAAATAGAGAGAGACTCCATACAGTATATAGAGAGACTCCATACAGTATATAGAGAGACTCCATACAGTATATAGAGACTCCATACAGTATATAGAGAGAGACACCATACAGTATATAGAGAGAGACACCATACAATATATAGCGAGACTCCATACAGTATATAAACAGACTCCATACAGTATATAGAGAGACTCCATACAGTATGTAGAGAGAGAGACTCCATACAGTATATAGAGAGACTCCATACAGTATATAGAGACTCCATACAGTATATATAGAGACTCCATACAGTATATAGAGAGACCTCATACAGTATATATAGAGAGAGACTCCATACAGTATATATAGAGACTCCATACAGTATATAGAGAGACTCCATACAGTATATATAGAGACTCCATACAGTATGTATGTATGTATATATATATATATATATATATATATATATATATATATATATATATATATATATGAGAGAGAGAGACTCCATACAGTATATAGAGAGACTCCATACAGTATATAGAGAGACTCCATACAGTATATAGAGAGACTCCATACAGTATATAGAGAGAGACTCCATACAGTATATAGAGAGAGACTTCATACAGTATATAGAGAGAGACACCATACAGTATATAGAGAGACTCCATACAGTATATAGAGAGACACCATACAGTATATAGAGACTCCATACAGTATATATAGAGACTCCATACAGTATATATATAGACTCCATACAGTATATAGAGAGACATCATACAGTATGTAGAGAGACTCCATACAGTATATATAGAGAGAGACTCCATACAGTATATAGAGAGACTCCATACAGTATATAGAGACTCCATACAGTATATAGAGAGACCTCATACAGTATATATAGAGAGAGACTCCATACAGTATATAGAGAGACTCCATAAAGTATATATAGAGACTCCATACAGTATATATAGAGACTCCATACAGTATATAGAGAGACTCCATACAGTATATATAGAGACTCCATACAGTATGTATGTATGTATGTATGTATGTATGTATGTATGTATGTATGTATATATATATATATATATATATATATATATATATATGAGAGAGAGAGACTCCATACAGTATATAGAGAGACTCCATACAGTATATAGAGAGAGACTCCATACAGTATATAGAGAGAGACTCCATACAGTATATAGAGAGAGACACCATACAGTATATAGAGAGACTCCATACAGTATATAGAGAGACTCCATACAGTATATATAGAGAGAGACTCCATACAGTATATAGAGACTCCATACAGTATATAGAGAGACCTCATACAGTATATATAGAGAGAGACTCCATACAGTATATAGAGAGACTCCATACAGTATATATAGAGACTCCATACAGTATATAGAGAGACTCCATACAGTATATAGAGAGAATTCCATACAGTATATATATAGACTCCATACAGTATATAGAGAGACTCCATACAGTATATAGAGAGACTCCATACAGTATATAGAGACTCCATACAGTATATAGAGAGACTCCATACAGTATATAGAGAGACTCCATACAGTATTTTACATTTACATTTAAGTCATTTAGCAGACGCTCTTATCCAGAGCAGTATATAGAGAGACTCCATACAGTATATAGAGAGAGACTCCATACAGTATATAGAGAGAGACTCCATACAGTATATAGAGAGAGACACCATACAGTATATAGAGAGACTCCATACAGTATATAGAGAGACACCATACAGTATATAGAGACTCCATACAGTATATAAACAGACTCCATACAGTGTATAGAGAGACTCCATACAGTATATATAGAGAGAGACTCCATACAGTATATAGAGAGACTCCATACAGTATATAGAGAGACCTCATACAGTATATATAGAGAGAGACTCCATACAGTATATAGAGAGACTCCATACAGTATATAGAGAGACTCCATACAGTATATAGAGAGACTCCATACAGTATATATATATAGACTCCATACAGTATATAGAGAGACTCCATACAGTATATAGAGAGACTCCATACAGTATATATAGAGACTCCATACAGTATATAGAGAGACTCCATACAGTATATAGAGAGACTCCATACAGTATATATATAGACTCCATACAGTATATAGAGAGACTCCATACAGTATATAGAGAGACTCCATACAGTATATAGAGACTCCATACAGTATATAGAGAGACTCCATACAGTATATAGAGAGACTCCATACAGTATATAGAGAGACTCCATACAGTATATAGAGAGCGACTCCATACAGTATATAGAGAGAGACTCCATACAGTATATAGAGAGAGACACCATACAGTATATAGAGAGACTCCATACAGTATATAGAGAGACACCATACAGTATATAGAGACTCCATACAGTATATAAACAGACTCCATACAGTATATAGAGAGACTCCATACAGTATATATAGAGAGAGACTCCATACAGTATATAGAGAGAGACACCATACAGTATATAGAGAGACTCCATACAGTATATAGAGAGACACCATACAGTATATAGAGACTCCATACAGTATATATAGAGACTCCATACAGTATATAGAGAGACATCATACAGTATGTAGAGAGACTCCATACAGTATATATAGAGAGAGACTCCATACAGTATATAGAGAGACTCCATACAGTATATAGAGACTCCATACAGTATATAGAGAGACCTCATACAGTATATATAGAGAGAGACTCCATACAGTATATAGAGAGACTCCATACAGTATATATAGAGACTCCATACAGTATATATAGAGACTCCATACAGTATATAGAGAGACTCCATACAGTATATATAGAGACTCCATACAGTATGTATGTATGTATGTATGTATGTATGTATGTATGTATGTATGTATGTATGTATGTATGTATGTATATATATATATATATATATGAGAGAGAGAGACTCCATACAGTATATAGAGAGAGACTCCATACAGTATATAAAGAGACTCCATACAGTATATAGAGAGACACCATACAGTATATAGAGACTCCATACAGTATATAAACAGACTCCATACAGTATATAGAGAGACTCCATACAGTATATATAGAGAGAGACTCCATACAGTATATAGAGAGACTCCATACAGTATATAGAGACTCCATACAGTATATAGAGAGACCTCATACAGTATGTAGAGAGACTCCATACAGTATATATAGAGAGAGACTCCATACAGTATATAGAGAGACTCCATATAGTATATATAGAGAGAGACTCCATACAGTATATAGAGAGACTCCATACAGTATATAGAGAGACTCCATACAGTATATAGAGACTCCATACAGTATATAGAGAGAGACACCATACAGTATATAGAGAGAGACACCATACAATATATAGCGAGACTCCATACAGTATATAAACAGACTCCATACAGTATATAGAGAGACTCCATACAGTATGTAGAGAGAGACTCCATACAGTATATAGAGAGACTCCATACAGTATGTAGAGAGAGAGACTCCATACAGTATATAGAGAGACTCCATACAGTATATAGAGACTCCATACAGTATATATAGAGACTCCATACAGTATATAGAGAGACTCCATACTGTATATATAGAGAGACTCCATACAGTATATAGAGAGACCTCATACAGTATATATAGAGAGAGACTCCATACAGTATATATAGAGACTCCATACAGTATATAGAGAGACTCCATACAGTATATATAGAGACTCCATACAGTATGTATGTATGTATATATATATATATATATATATATATATATGAGAGAGAGACTCCATACAGTATATAGAGAGACTCCATACAGTATATAGAGAGACTCCATACAGTATATAGAGAGAGACTCCATACAGTATATAGAGAGAGACTCCATACAGTATATAGAGAGAGACACCATACAGTATATAGAGAGACTCCATACAGTATATAGAGAGACACCATACAGTATATAGAGACTCCATACAGTATATATAGAGACTCCATACAGTATATATAGAGACTCCATACAGTATATAGAGAGACATCATACAGTATGTAGAGAGACTCCATACAGTATATATAGAGAGAGACTCCATACAGTATATATAGAGACTCCATACAGTATATAGAGAGACCTCATACAGTATATATAGAGAGAGACTCCATACAGTATATAGAGAGACTCCATACAGTATATATAGAGACTCCATACAGTATATATAGAGACTCCATACAGTATATAGAGAGACTCCATACAGTATATATAGAGACTCCATACAGTATGTATGTATGTATGTATGTATGTATGTATATATATATATATATATATATGAGAGAGAGAGACTCCATACAGTATATAGAGAGACTCCATACAGTATATAGAGAGACTCCATACAGTATATAGAGAGAGACTCCATACAGTATATAGAGAGAGACTCCATACAGTATATAGAGAGAGACACCATACAGTATATAGAGAGACTCCATACAGTATATAGAGAGACTCCATACAGTATATATAGAGAGAGACTCCATACAGTATATAGAGACTCCATACAGTATATAGAGAGACCTCATACAGTATATATAGAGAGAGACTCCATACAGTATATAGAGAGACTCCATACAGTATATATAGAGACTCCATACAGTATATAGAGAGACTCCATACAGTATATAGAGAGACTCCATACAGTATATATATAGACTCCATACAGTATATAGAGAGACTCCATACAGTATATAGAGAGACTCCATACAGTATATAGAGACTCCATACAGTATATAGAGAGACTCCATACAGTATATAGAGACTCCATACAGTATTTTACATTTACATTTAAGTCATTTAGCAGACGCTCTTATCCAGAGCAGTATATAGAGAGACTCCATACAGTATATAGAGAGAGACTCCATACAGTATATAGAGAGAGACTCCATACAGTATATAGAGAGAGACACCATACAGTATATAGAGAGACTCCATACAGTATATAGAGAGACACCATACAGTATATAGAGACTCCATACAGTATATAAACAGACTCCATACAGTGTATAGAGAGACTCCATACAGTATATATAGAGAGAGACTCCATACAGTATATAGAGAGACTCCATACAGTATATAGAGAGACCTCATACAGTATATATAGAGAGAGACTCCATACAGTATATAGAGAGACTCCATACAGTATATAGAGAGACTCCATACAGTATATAGAGAGACTCCATACAGTATATATAGAGACTCC
Source organism: Oncorhynchus nerka (assembly GCF_034236695.1). Classification (NCBI taxonomy): domain Eukaryota; kingdom Metazoa; phylum Chordata; class Actinopteri; order Salmoniformes; family Salmonidae; genus Oncorhynchus; species Oncorhynchus nerka. The sequence continues at coordinate 13,413,826 of NC_088417.1, forward strand.
ATACAGTATATATAGAGACTCCATACAGTATATAGAGAGACTCCATACAGTATATAGAGAGACTCCATACAGTATATATAGAGACTCCATACAGTATATAGACTCCATACTGTATATATAGAGAGACTCCATACAGTATATAGAGAGACTCCATACAGTATATAGAGAGAGACTCCATACAGTATATAGAGAGACTCCATACAGTATATATAGAGACTCCATACAGTATATATAGAGACTCCATACAGTATATAGAGAGACTCCATACAGTATATATAGAGACTCCATACAGTATATAGAGAGACTCCATACAGTATATAGAGAGACTCCATACAGTATATATATAGACTCCATACAGTATATAGAGAGACTCCATACAGTATATAGAGAGACTCCATACAGTATATAGAGACTCCATACAGTATATAGAGAGACTCCATACAGTATATAGAGAGACTCCATACAGTATATAGAGAGACTCCATACAGTATATAGAGAGCGACTCCATACAGTATATAGAGAGAGACTCCATACAGTATATAGAGAGCGACTCCATACAGTATATAGAGAGCGACTCCATACAGTATATAGAGAGACTCCATACAGTATATATATAGACTCCATACAGTATATAGAGAGACTCCATACAGTATATAGAGAGACTCCATACAGTATATAGAGACTCCATACAGTATATAGAGAGACTCCATACAGTATATAGAGAGACTCCATACAGTATATAGAGAGACACCATACAGTATATAGAGACTCCATACAGTATATAAACAGACTCCATACAGTATATAGAGAGACTCCATACAGTATATATAGAGAGAGACTCCATACAGTATATAGAGAGAGACACCATACAGTATATAGAGAGACTCCATACAGTATATAGAGAGACACCATACAGTATATAGAGACTCCATACAGTATATATAGAGACTCCATACAGTATATATAGAGACTCCATACAGTATATAGAGAGACATCATACAGTATGTAGAGAGACTCCATACAGTATATATAGAGAGAGACTCCATACAGTATATAGAGAGACTCCATACAGTATATAGAGACTCCATACAGTATATAGAGAGACCTCATACAGTATATATAGAGAGAGACTCCATACAGTATATAGAGAGACTCCATACAGTATATATAGAGACTCCATACAGTATATATAGAGACTCCATACAGTATATAGAGAGACACCATACAGTATATATAGAGACTCCATACAGTATGTATGTATGTATGTATGTATGTATATATATATATATATATATATGAGAGAGAGAGACTCCATACAGTATATAGAGAGACTCCATACAGTATATAGAGAGACTCCATACAGTATATAGAGAGAGACTCCATACAGTATATAGAGAGAGACTCCATACAGTATATAGAGAGAGACACCATACAGTATATAGAGAGACTCCATACAGTATATAGAGAGACACCATACAGTATATAGAGACTCCATACAGTATATAAACAGACTCCATACAGTATATAGAGAGACTCCATACAGTATATAGAGAGACTCCATACAGTATATATAGAGAGAGACTCCATACAGTATATAGAGACTCCATACAGTATATAGAGAGACCTCATACAGTATATAGAGAGACTCCATACAGTATATAGAGACTCCATACAGTATATAGAGAGACCTCATACAGTATATAGAGAGACTCCATACAGTATATAGAGAGACTCCATACAGTATATATAGAGACTCCATATAGTATATAGAGAGACTCCATACAGTATATAGAGAGACTCCATACAGTATATATATAGACTCCATACAGTATATAGAGAGACTCCATACAGTATATAGAGAGACTCCATACAGTATATAGAGACTCCATACAGTATATAAACAGACTCCATACAGTATATAGAGAGACTCCATACAGTATTTTACATTTACATTTAAGTCATTTAGCAGACGCTCTTATCCAGAGCAGTATATAGAGAGACTCCATACAGTATATAGAGAGAGACTCCATACAGTATATAGAGAGAGACTCCATACAGTATATAGAGAGAGACACCATACAGTATATAGAGACTCCATACAGTATATAGAGAGACACCATACAGTATATAGAGACTCCATACAGTATATAAACAGACTCCATACAGTATATAGAGAGACTCCATACAGTATATATAGAGAGAGACTCCATACAGTATATAGAGAGACTCCATACAGTATATAGAGAGAGAGACTCCATACAGTATATAGAGAGACTCCATACAGTATATAGAGAGACTCCATACAGTATATAGAGAGACTCCATACAGTATATATATAGACTCCATACAGTATATAGAGAGACTCCATACAGTATATAGAGACTCCATACAGTATATAGAGAGACTCCATACAGTATATATAGAGACTCCATACAGTATATAGAGAGACTCCATACAGTATATAGAGAGACTCCATACAGTATATATAGAGACTCCATACAGTATATAGAGAGACTCCATACTGTATATATAGAGAGACTCCATACAGTATATAGAGAGACCTCATACAGTATATATAGAGAGAGACTCCATACAGTATATAGAGAGACTCCATACAGTATATATAGAGACTCCATACAGTATATATAGAGACTCCATACAGTATATAGAGAGACTCCATACAGTATATATAGAGACTCCATACAGTATATAGAGAGACTCCATACAGTATATAGAGAGACTCCATACAGTATATATATAGACTCCATACAGTATATAGAGAGACTCCATACAGTATATAGAGAGACTCCATACAGTATATAGAGACTCCATACAGTATATAGAGAGACTCCATACAGTATATAGAGAGACTCCATACAGTATATAGAGAGACTCCATACAGTATATAGAGAGAGACTCCATACAGTATATAGAGAGAGACTCCATACAGTATATAGAGAGAGACACCATACAGTATATAGAGAGACTCCATACAGTATATAGAGAGACACCATACAGTATATAGAGACTCCATACAGTATATAAACAGACTCCATACAGTATATAAACAGACTCCATACAGTATATAGAGAGACTCCATACAGTATATATAGAGAGAGACTCCATACAGTATATAGAGAGACTCCATACAGTATATAGAGAGACCTCATACAGTATATATAGAGAGAGACTCCATACAGTATATAGAGAGACTCCATACAGTATATAGAGAGACTCCATACAGTATATAGAGACTCCATACAGTATATAGAGAGACTCCATACAGTATATATAGAGACTCCATACAGTATATAGAGAGACTCCATACAGTATATAGAGAGACTCCATACAGTATATATAGAGACTCCATACAGTATATAGAGAGACTCCATACAGTATATAGAGAGACTCCATACAGTATATAGAGAGACTCCATACAGTATATATAGAGACTCCATACAGTATGTATGTATGTATGTATGTATATATATATATATGAGAGAGAGACTCCATCCACACAGACGGTATCATTATACTATAGTTGACTGTGGAGAGGGAGAGGACTGTGGAAAGCTGAAACTGCCCCAGGTTAGTTCAGCAAGCTGAGCATCGAGCAGCACTATGGGGAAGCCGGTGACTGTAGACAGCACAAGAAGCATAGGAAGGATGTGGAGGGAATGGAGGGGGTTGCTTGTCAGTGTCCTGCCAGCCAGACCCAGCCGTCACAGACCGACCGACGTGGTCCCCTTACCTGCGGTCACTCTTCGCCCTCCTCGGGCGTCATCTCAGTCTCTTTGTGGACCACTACTTTGGTCACTGACATGTCAGGGTGCTGCTTTTTGGCCTCCTTTATGGCCTGAGCCAAGGCCTACAGACAGACAATATGCCAAACACCCCATGAGGGAAACAGAGAGGAAGGTGGAATGGGCATGATCAGAATCACAAGGGCAAGGGTTGGACTAGTCACAGTGTGGTTGGGTATACCTCCTTAACAGTGTGATTGGGTATACCTCCTTAACAGTGTGATTGGGTATACCTCCTTAACAGTGTGATTGGGTACACCTCCTTCACAGTGTGATTGGGTATACCTCCTTAACAGTGTGATTGGGTATACCTCCTTCACAGTGTGATTGGGTATACCTCCTTAACAGTGTGATTGGGTATACCTCCTTAACAGTGTGATTGGGTATACCTCCTTAACAGTGTGAGTACAGCCTATTTAGTAGCTGTAAGGACACTTAGGATGCGTGCTAGAGGACACACAGTGTAAGAGGGAACTAACAGTATATCCTTTTACCTCGTCATGGTCAATGTCTGCATCACCCGAGATTACGATTCTCTTCTCGATCCTGGTTTCCGAGATGCCTCCTTTCACAGTCTGGAAAAAATGGCATTGAATTTGAGGTACATTTCACACATGGAACAACTAAGCCAAAATGAACCCACAGCTGTAGTATTGGAAGCACCAAGCTTGAAACCAACTGAGCCAATGGAACCACCTAATTAATAGTGAAATTATATGCACCACTAACAAACCAGTGGAATCCATAACCCTGCCCTATTCACTCAGATAGTATGCTACCCATGCCACTGCCCTATTCACTCAGACAGTATGCTACCCATGCCACTGGGTTATTCACTCATACAGTATGCTACCCATGCCACTGCCCTATTCACTCATACAGTATGCTACCCATGCCACTGGGTTATTCACTCATACAGTATGCTACCCATGCCACTGGGTTATTCACTCATACAGTATGCTACCCATGCCACTGCCCTATTCACTCATACAGTATGCTACCCATGCCACTGGGTTATTCACTCATACAGTATGCTACCCATGCCACTGGGTTATTCATTCATACAGTATGCTACCCATGCCACTGGGTTATTCACTCATACAGTATGCTACCCATGCCACTGGGTTATTCACTCATACAGTATGCTACCCATGCCACTGGGTTATTCACTCATACAGTATGCTACCCATGCCACTGGGTTATTCACTCATACAGTATGCTACCCATGCCACTGGGTTATTCACTCATACAGTATGCTACCCATGCCACTGGGTTATTCACTCATACAGTATGCTACCCATGCCACTGGGTTATTCACTCATACAGTATGCTACCCATGCCACTGGGTTATTCACTCATACAGTATGCTACCCATGCCACTGGGTTATTCACTCATACAGTATGCTACCCATGCCACTGGGTTATTCACTCATACAGTATGCTACCCATGCCACTGGGTTATTCACTCATACAGTATGCTACCCATGCCACCGGGTTATTCACTCATACAGTATGCTACCCATGCCACTGGGTTATTCACTCATACAGTATGCTACCCATGCCACTGCCCTATTCACTCATACAGTATGCTACCCATGCCACAGGGTTATTCACTCATACAGTATGCTACCCATGCCACTGCCCTATTCACTCATACAGTATGCTACCCATGCCACTGGGTTATTCACTCATACAGTATGCTACCCATGCCACTGGGTTATTCACTCATACAGTATGCTACCCATGCCACTGGGTTATTCACTCATACAGTATGCTACCCATGCCACTGGGTTATTCACTCATACAGTATGCTACCCATGCCACTGGGTTATTCACTCATACAGTATGCTACCCATGCCACTGGGTTATTCACTCATACAGTATGCTACCCATGCCACTGGGTTATTCACTCATACAGTATGCTACCCATGCCACTGGGTTATTCACTCATACAGTATGCTACCCATGCCACTGGGTTATTCACTCATACAGTATGCTACCCATGCCACTGGGTTATTCACTCATACAGTATGCTACCCATGCCACTGGGTTATTCACTCATACAGTATGCTACCCATGCCACTGGGTTATTCACTCATACAGTATGCTACCCATGCCACTGGGTTATTCACTCATACAGTATGCTACCCATGCCACTGGGTTATTCACTCATACAGTATGCTACCCATGCCACTGGGTTATTCACTCATACAGTATGCTACCCATGCCACCGGGTTATTCACTCATACAGTATGCTACCCATGCCACTGGGTTATTCACTCATACAGTATGCTACCCATGCCACTGCCCTATTCACTCATACAGTATGCTACCCATGCCACTGGGTTATTCACTCATACAGTATGCTACCCATGCCACTGGGTTATTCACTCATACAGTATGCTACCCATGCCACTGGGTTATTCACTCATACAGTATGCTACCCATGCCACTGGGTTATTCACTCATACAGTATGCTCCCCTGCCACTGGGTTATTCACTCATACAGTATGCTACCCATGCCACTGGGTTATTCACTCATACAGTATGCTACCCATGCCACTGCCCTATTCACTCATACAGTATGCTACCCATGCCACTGGGTTATTCACTCATACAGTATGCTCCCCTGCCACTGGGTTATTCACTCATACAGTATGCTACCCATGCCACTGGGTTATTCACTCATACAGTATGCTACCCATGCCACTGCCCTATTCACTCATACAGTATGCTACCCATGCCACTGGGTTATTCACTCATACAGTATGCTACCCATGCCACTGGGTTATTCACTCATACAGTATGCTACCCATGCCACTGGGTTATTCACTCATACAGTATGCTACCCATGCCACTGGGTTATTCACTCATACAGTATGCTACCCATGCCACTGGGTTATTCACTCATACAGTATGCTATTCCCATGCCACTGGGTTATTCACTCATACAGTATGCTACCCATGCCACTGGGTTATTCACTCATACAGTATGCTACCCATGCCACTGCCCTATTCACTCATACAGTATGCTACCCATGCCACTGCCCTATTCACTCATACAGTATGCTCCCCTGCCACTGGGTTATTCACTCATACAGTATGCTACCCATGCCACTGGGTTATTCACTCATACAGTATGCTACCCATGCCACTGGGTTATTCACTCATACACTCCACTGGGTTCTTCACTCAGTATGCTACCCATGCCACTGGGTTATTCACTCATACAGTATGCTACCCATGCCACTGCCCTATTCACTCATACAGTATGCTACCCATGCCACTGGGTTATTCACTCATACAGTATGCTACCCATGCCACCGGGTTATTCACTCATACAGTATGCTACCCATGCCACTGGGTTATTCACTCATACAGTATGCTACCCATGCCACTGGGTTATTCACTCATACAGTATGCTACCCATGCCACTGGGTTATTCACTCATACAGTATGCTACCCATGCCACTGCCCTATTCACTCATACAGTATGCTACCCATGCCACTGGGTTATTCACTCATACAGTATGCTACCCATGCCACTGGGTTATTCACTCATACAGTATGCTACCCATGCCACTGGGTTATTCACTTATACAGTATGCTACCCATGCCACTGGGTTATTCACTCATACAGTATGCTACCCATGCCACTGGGTTATTCACTCATACAGTATGCTACCCATGCCACTGGGTTATTCACTCATACAGTATGCTACCCATGCCACTGCCCTATTCACTCATACAGTATGCTACCCATGCCACTGGGTTATTCACTCATACAGTATGCTACCCATGCCACTGGGTTATTCACTCATACAGTATGCTACCCATGCCACTGCCCTATTCACTCATACAGTGTGCTACCCATGCCACTGGGTTATTCACTCATACAGTATGCTACCCATGCCACTGCCCTATTCACTCATACAGTATGCTACCCATGCCACTGCCCTATTCACTCATACATTATGCTACCCATGCCACTGGGTTATTCACTCATACAGTATGCTACCCATGCCACTGGGTTATTCACTCATACAGTATGCTACCCATGCCACTGGGTTATTCACTCATACAGTATGCTACCCATGCCACTGGGTTATTCACTCATACAGTATGCTACCCATGCCACTGGGTTATTCACTCATACAGTATGCTACCCATGCCACTGGGTTATTCACTCATACAGTATGCTACCCATGCCACTGCCCTATTCACTCATACAGTATGCTACCCATGCCACTGCCCTATTCACTCATACAGTATGCTACCCATGCCACTGGGTTATTCACTCATACAGTATGCTACCCATGCCACTGGGTTATTCACTCATACAGTATGCTACCCATGCCACTGCCCTATTCATTCATACAGTATGCTACCCATGCCACTGGGTTATTCACTCATACAGTATGCTACCCATGCCACTGGGTTATTCACTCATACAGTATGCTACCCATGCCACTGGGTTATTCACTCATACAGTATGCTACCCATGCCACTGCCCTATTCACTCATACAGTATGCTACCCATGCCACTGGGTTATTCACTCATACAGTATGCTACCCATGCCACTGCCCTATTCACTCATACAGTATGCTACCCATGCCACTGGGTTATTCACTCATACAGTATGCTACCCATGCCACTGGGTTATTCACTCATACAGTATGCTACCCATGCCACTGCCCTATTCACTCATACAGTATGCTACCCATGCCACTGGGTCGTTCCACGAAAACTAGTCCCTTTTGGGTAGATGAACTTGGTGAAGTTTAATTTGAACATTCTGTCATAAAGATAACATGTTCAATTTAATAATAAAAAAAACAAAAACAAACGTACTACAGTAAGTGCCAAATATAGTAACAGGGTTGACAATTTCATTTTAAATCAGTAAATCCCCTTGTGATAGGGGGAATGGAAGATGTAAATCCCCTTGTGATAGGGGGAATGGAAGAAATCCCTTGATGGAAGAGTGATAGGGGGAATGGAAATCCCCTTGTGATAGGGGAATGGAAGACGTAAATCCCCTTGTGATAGGGGGAATGGAAGACGTAAATCCCCTTGTGATAGGGGGAATGGAAGACGTAAATCCCCTTGTGATAGGGGGAATGGAAGACGTAAATCCCCTTGTGATAGGGGGAATGGAAGACGTAAATCCCCTTGTGATAGGGGGAATGGAAGACGTAAATCCCCTTGTGATAGGGGGAATCAACAAAAAAGGAAATTGTAAAAAATGTAATAAAATGCCTGTCTATCTATTGGTAACAGGGTTTAATTGTAATGCTCAAACTGCTTTGTTTTACAACACAAAATACCAGAAAATGGCCAAAAAGAGTAGAACCAGCTCACCTGCTTTTACATAAAGACTAGAACCAGCTCACCTGCTTTTACATAAAGACTAGAACCAGGTCACCTGCTTTTACATAAAGACTAGAACCAGCTCACCTGCTTTTACATAAAGACTAGAATCAGCTCACCTGCTTTTACATAAAGACTAGAACCAGCTCACCTGCTTTTACATAAAGACTAGAACCAGCTCACCTGCTTTTACATAAAGACTAGAACCAGCTCACCTGCTTTTACATAAAGACTAGAACCAGCTCACCTGCTTTTATATAAAGACTAGAACCAGGTCACCTGCTTTTACATAAAGACTAGAACCAGCTCACCTGCTTTTACATAAAGACTAGAACCAGCTCACCTGCTTTTACATAAAGACTAGAATCAGCTCACCTGCTTTTACATAAAGACTAGAACCAGCTCACCTGCTTTTACATAAAGACTAGAATCAGCTCACCTGCTTTTACATAAAGACTAGAACCAGGTCACCTGCTTTTACATAAAGACTAAAACCAGGTCACCTGCTTTTACATAAAGACTAGAATCAGCTCACCTGCTTTTACATAAAGACTAAAACCAGGTCACCTGCTTTTACACTATGATTTGACTATTAGATGTTCAAGGTTTATTTTTTGTAATTTTTTTAAGGAATAGTTTCATCTTATTAAAAGGAGAGTTCAGTTCATGTAACAGGGTTGACCTTAAAATGAGGGACAGACGTACATGAATCACTTATCACAAAAAAAAAAAAAAATCATTAGAAATTACTTTGTCAAAGAAATAAAATAACTTGGGCTTTACAAGGACGGTGAAAACTAGGAGGAGTTTAAGTGGGTTAAAGTCTTCCTAAAAAGTCACAATGCTGTGGTTAAGTCACAGAGGGACATGTCAAAATGCTGTGGTTAAGTCACAGAGGGACATGTCAAAATGCTGTGGTTAAGTCACAGAGGGACATGTCAAAATGCTGTGGTTAAGTCACAGAGGGTGCACTGAGGGACATGTCAAAATGTTGTGGTTAAGTCACAGAGGGACATGTCATAATGCTGTGGTTAAGTCACAAAGGGTGCACTGAGGGACATGTCATAATGCTGTGGTTAAGTCACAGAGGGTACACTGAGGGACATGTCAAAATGCTGTGGTTAAGTCACAGAGGGGGTACTGAGGGACATATCAAAATGCTGTGGTTAAGTCACAAAGGGTGCACTGAGGGACATGTCATAATGCTGTGGTTAAGTCACAGAGGGTGCACTGAGGGACATATCAAAATGCTGTGGTTAAGTCACAGAGGGTGCACTGAGGGACATGGTATAATGCTGTGGTTAAGTCACAGAGGGTGCACTGAGGGACATGTCATAATGCTGTGGTTAAGTCACAAAGGGTGCACTGAGGGACATGTCATAATGCTGTGGTTAAGTCACAGAGGGTGCACTGAGGGACATATCAAAATGCTGTGGTTAAGTCACAGAGGGTGCACTGAGGGACATGTCATAATGCTGTGGTTAAGTCACAGAGGGACATGTCAAAATGCTGTGGTTAAGTCACAGAGGGACATGTCAAAATGCTGTGGTTAAGTCACAGAGGGTGCACTGAGGGACATGTCATAATGCTGAGGTTAAGTCACAGAGGGACATGTCAAAATGATGTGGTTAAGTCACAGAGGGGGTACTGAGGGACATATCAAAATGCTGTGGTTAAGTCACAAAGGGTGCACTGAGGGACATGTCATAATGCTGTGGTTAAGTCACAAAGGGTGCACTGAGGGACATGTCATAATGCTGTGGTTAAGTCACAGAGGGTGCACTGAGGGACATGTCAAAATGCTGTGGTTAAGTCACAGAGGGTGCACTGAGGGACATGTCATAATGCTGTGGTTAAGTCACAGAGGGTGCACTGAGGGACATATCAAAATGCTGTGGTTAAGTCACAGAGGGTGCACTGAGGGACATGTCATAATGCTGTGGTTAAGTCACAGAGGGTGCACTGAGGGACATGTCATAATGCTGTGGTTAAGTCACAGAGGGTGCACTGAGGGACATGTCATAATGCTGTGGTTAAGTCACAGAGGGACATGTCAAAATGCTGTGGTTAAGTCACAGAGGGTGCACTGAGGGACATGTCATAATGCTGTGGTTAAGTCACAGAGGGTGCACTGAGGGACATGTCATAATGCTGTGGTTAAGTCACAGAGGGTGCACTGAGGGACATGTCATAATGCTGTGGTTAAGTCACAGAGGGTGCACTGAGGGACATATCAAAATGCTGTGGTTAAGTCACAGAGGGTGCACTGAGGGACATGTCATAATGCTGTGGTTAAGTCACAGAGGGTGCACTGAGGGACATGTCATAATGCTGTGGTTAAGTCACAGAGGGACATGTCAAAATGCTGTGGTTAAGTCACAGAGGGTGCACTGAGGGACATGTCATAATGCTGTGGTTAAGTCACAGAGGGTGCACTGAGGGACATGTCATAATGCTGTGGTTAAGTCACAGAGGGGGTACTGAGGGACATGTCATAATGCTGTGGTTAAGTCACAGAGGGACATGTCAAAATGCTGTGGTTAAGTCACAGAGGGTGCACTGAGGGACATGTCATAATGCTGTGGTTAAGTCACAGAGGGACATGTCAAAATGCTGTGGTTAAGTCACAGAGGGACATGTCAAAATGCTGTGGTTAGGTCACAGAGGGACATGTCAAAATGCTGTGGTTAAGTCACAGAGGGACATGTCATAATGCTGTGGTTAAGTCACAGAGGGACATGTCAAAATGCTGTGGTTAAGTCACAGAGGGACATGTCAAAATGCTGTGGTTAAGTCACAAAGGGTGCACTGAGGGACATGTCAAAATGCTGTGGTTAAGTCACAGAGGGACATGTCAAAATGCTGTGGTTAAGTCACATAGGGACATGTCATAATGCTGTGGTTAAGTCACAGAGGGTGCACTGAGGGACATGTCAAAATGCTGTGGTTAAGTCACAGAGGGTGCACTGAGGGACATGTCATAATGCTGTGGTTAAGTCACAGAGGGACATGTCAAAATGCTGTGGTTAAGTCACAGAGGGACATGTCAAAATGCTGTGGTTAGGTCACAGAGGAACATGTCATAATGCTGTGGTTAAGTCACAGAGGGACATGTCAAAATGCTGTGGTTAAGTCACAGAGGGACATGTCAAAATGCTGTGGTTAAGTCACAAAGGGTGCACTGAGGGACATGTCAAAATGCTGTGGTTAAGTCACAGAGGGACATGTCAAAATGCTGTGGTTAAGTCACATAGGGACATGTCATAATGCTGTGGTTAAGTCACAGAGGGTGCACTGAGGGACATGTCAAAATGCTGTGGTTAAGTCACAGAGGGTGCACTGAGGGACATGTCATAATGCTGTGGTTAAGTCACAGAGGGACATGTCAAAATGCTGTGGTTAAGTCACAGAGGGTGCACTGAGGGACATGTCAAAATGCTGTGGTTAAGTCACAGAGGGTGCACTGAGGGACATGTCGTAATGCTGTGGTTAAGTCACAGAGGGACATGTCAAAATGCTGTGGTTAAGTCACAGAGGGTGCACTGAGGGACATGTCAAAATGCTGTGGTTAAGTCACAGAGGGTGCACTGAGGGACATGTCAAAATGCTGTGGTTAAGTCACAGAGGGTGCACAGAGGGACATGTCAAAATGCTGTGGTTAAGTCACAGAGGGTGCACTGAGGGACATGTCAAAATGCTGGATTTTGGCACTAAGTCTTCATTAATATAAAAAATCGGATGTATTTATTTGTCCATGCGGTCTATATTAAAGGGCACTTCATTTAATATATCAGGCTTTTAAAATGCAATATTGGTGTCACGTATACTCCCTCTCCGGCCTCTTGGTCATCAGGCTGCCGATTATCCCACACACCTGTCACCATCGTCTTGCGCACCAGCGCCTCATGACACTCACCTGGACTCCATCACCTCCTTGATTATCTTCCCTATATATGTCCCTCCCCTTGGTTCATTCCTCAGGTGTTATTGGTTCTGTTTTCATGTTGGTGTGATGTTTGTGTTAAGTGTTTAATGTATTAAAACACTCACACCCTGAACTTGCTTCCCGACTCTCAGTGAACTCGTTACAGAATAACACCTCATCTAAGGGAAGCATCAGGGAGTGTTTAATGTATTAAAACACTCACACCCTGAACTTGCTTCCCGACTCTCAGTGAACTCGTTACATAATAACACCTCATCTAAGGGAAGCATCAGGGAGTGTTTAATTTTTTTTTATTATTACAGGCTCTCATGCCTCAACCAGATCGCCAGGCTACCTTGCCTCAGCTGGCTCGTTGGGCTCTCATGCCTCAACCAGATCGCCAGGCTACCTTGCCTCAGCTGGCTCGTTGGGCTCTCATGCCTCAACCAGATCGCCAGGCTACCTTGCCTCAGCTGGCTCGTTGGGCTCTCATGCCTCAACCAGATCGCCAGGCTACCTTGCCTCAGCTGGCTCGTTGGGCTCTCATGCCTCAACCAGATCGCCAGGCTACCTTGCCTCAGCTGGCTCGTTGGGCTCTCATGCCTCAACCAGATCGCCAGGCTACCTTGCCTCAGCTGGCTCGTTGGGCTCTCATGCCTCAACCAGATCGCCAGGCTACCTTGCCTCAGCTGGCTCGTTGGGCTCTCATGCCTCAACCAGATCGCCAGGCTACCTTGCCTCAGCTGGCTCGTTGGGCTCTCATGCCTCAACCAGATCGCCAGGCTACATTGCCTCAGCTGGCTCGTTGGGCTCTCATGCCTCAACCAGATCGCCAGGCTACCTTGCCTCAGCTGGCTCGTTGGGCTCTCATGCCTCAACCAGATCGCCAGGCTACCTTGCCTCAGCTGGCTCGTTGGGCTCTCATGCCTCAAGCAGATCGCCAGGCTACCTTGCCTCAGCTGGCTCGTTGGGCTCTCATGCCTCAACCAGATCGCCAGGCTACCTTGCCTCAGCTGGCTCGTTGGGCTCTCATGCCTCAACCAGATCGCCAGGCTACCTTGCCTCAGCTGGCTCGTTGGGCTCTCATGCCTCAACCAGATCGCCAGGCTACCTTGCCTCAGCTGGCTCGTTGGGCTCTCATGCCTCAACCAGATCGCCAGGCTACCTTGCCTCAGCTGGCTCGTTGGGCTCTCATGCCTCAACCAGATCGCCAGGCTACCTTGCCTCAGCTGGCTCGTTGGGCTCTCATGCCTCAACCAGATCGCCAGGCTACCTTGCCTCAGCTGGCTCGTTGGGCTCTCATGCCTCAACCAGATCGCCAGGCTACCTTGCCTCAGCTGGCTCGTTGGGCTCTCATGCCTCAACCAGATCGCCAGGCTCTCATGCCTCAGCCGGCTCGTTGGGCTTTCATACCTTAGCCGGATCGCCAGGCTCCCCTGGCTCGTTGGGCTTTCATGCTTCAGCCGGATCGCCAGGCTCCCCTGCCTCAGCTGGCTCGATGGGCTTTCATGCCTCAGTCGGATCGCCAGGCTCCCCTGCCTCAGCTGGCTCGTTGGGCTTTCATGCCTCAGCCGGATGGCCAGGCTCCCCTGCCTCAGCTGGCTCGTTGGGCTTTCATTCCTCAGCCAGATCGCCAGGCTGCCCTGCTTCCACCGGATCGCCAGGTTCCCCTGCCTCAACCGATCTGTTAGGTTCCCGTGCCCCAGCTGACTCGACAGGCTCCGGTGCCTCAGCTGGCATGACAGGTTCTCGCGCATCAGCAGGGGTGACCGGCCTGCTCCTGATCCCCGGGTTCGTCCCCTTTGACGACGTCCTGCGGCTATAGAGCCTAGTGTCGGGGAGGGGGTACTGTCACGTATACTCCCTCTCCAGCCTGCTGATTATCCCGCACACCTGTCACCATCGTCTCGCGTGCCTCATGACACTCACCTGGACTCCATCACTTCCTTGATTATCTTCCCTATATCTGTCACTCCCCTTGGTTCTTTCCTCAGGTGTTATTGACTCTGTTTTCATGTCGGTGCGTTTGTTTGTGTTACATGTTTATTGTTTTGTTTATTTATTAAAACACCCACTCCCTGAACTTGTTTCCCGACTCTCAGCGCACTCGTTACAATTGGTGCACAATTTAAACTTAAAATATCAAAGGGACACAAAAGGGACTCATGGATAAAGCTGAGGTGAATGACAGTGGCACCCCTCTGAGTGTGTAGTAAATACCTTGGTGATATGTGTGGTTGTGGTGGTGCTGGTGGTGTCTGAGGTGATGGTCTGGGCGCTCATCAACACCCCCGCCTCGGGATCAGCGTCAGCCTGGAACAACACAGACACAATTCATCATCTCAATTGGATGGAAGAACAGGGTCGTATTCCTTAGGCACCAAATGTTGTAAAACGGACTGAAACACGGAGGAACTACTTGGAGGTTTTTTGTTGCAATTAGAGTTTTACAACATTTTCCATTGTGTGCCCTAATGAGCACTACCCAGGTCAAAAATATACACATTGGAGTATATGAGAATATCCAGAATAGAGCATGAGACATAAGTTAGACGAGAGGGCCTTTACCTCTAGGGCCTCTAGTGACTGGTATGTGACAGTTTTCATTTCCGTGTGTATTACAGGGACCTGCTGGGTCACATTGACCACGTCTGCCCTGTTGAAGGTCAGGACCTCTGGAGCCTCCAGCACAGACAACTGAGATAGAGAGAGAGATAGAGAGATAGAGAAGGACAGCGTGAGAGCAAGTGGGATAGATACAGAGAGTGAAAGAGGGAGGGATAGAGAGAGAATTAAAGAGAGGGATGGAGAGAGAGGGAGAGAGAGAGAGAGAGAGAGAGAGAGATAGAAACAGAGAAATAAAGAGAGATAGAGAGGGATTGAGAGAAATAAAGACATGGATGGAGAAAGAGGGATAGAGAGAGGGAGAGCGAGAGAGAGAGAAAAGGATAGAGAGGGAGAGGGAGAGAGAGAGAGAGAGGACAGAGTGAGAGCAAGTGGGATAGATACAGAGAGTGAAAGAGGGAGGGATAGAGAGAGAAATAAAGAGAGGGATGGAGAGAGAGAGAGAGAGAGAGAGATAGAAACAGATAAATAAAGAGAGATAGAGAGGGATTGAGAGAAATAAAGACATGGATGGAGAAAGAGGGATAGAGAGAGGGAGAGCGAGAGAAAAAAAGGATAGAGAGGGAGAGGGAGAAATGAAAAGGGTGCAGAAAATGAGATTTCACCCTTATATTTATTTATGCACACACACAGGCAATCACATTTGCATGCTCGCACACAATTACAATGTCACCGTCTGTCTACAGGACACACAAGCAATTAATGAATGAATTGAAAGGTCATAGAAATAGGAAAGGGAAAGTACTGAAGGACTGGCTGTTCATGAGGACCATCCTCTCTCTGATAGAATATTTATAAAATTATCAAAATGAATCTAATCAAAATGATAACATAAAATCCCAAAATTAAATAGCAGAGATGTTGTTATAAAATAAATAGTCGTTTCTTATATATTTATGATGAAAGAGGCTACGACACTTAGTGCATCATCCTGGACCATTCACTAAGAATTCATCACAGTTCACCACAGAGTAAGTCTTATGTGAGATTGTGGAAGCATATTAATTCATTTAGAAGGAAGCCAAATGGGTCTACCTGGCAGGATTGTATTTATAAACTCAAACGGTTCACATAATTGAAAACGTCTGTGGACCGATAGACAATAACCCTGCAACAGACCGCAGATCTATTCAATCTGTGCTTCTCATAGACGTGTGTCCATAAAACATTCTAATTCATTGCTGCTCATGATTGCCACAAAGGTAAACTACAGTGAGTAAAACATTAAAAACAGCTGCTCTTTCCATGACATAGACTGACCAGGTGAATCCAGGTGAAAGCGATGATCCCTTATTGATGTCACTTATTAAATCCACTTCGATCAGTGTAGATGAAGGGGAGGAGACGGGTTAAAGCCTTCTAGCAACTGAATATTAGGAAGGTGTTCTTAATGTTTTAAGATACTCAGTGTATCTGAACATTGAGGAAATAAAGCAACAACAAGTCAGGAAGAAATAAACCGTTTCCACAAATGATACTGTGTGTATATGTGCAGCTCGAAAATATGATAGTGTTTATAGTGGCGCTGTGTGAAAAAAACACAGGCCTGCATACACACAATCACACACGTAAGAAGTCCCTCTATGCAATCTTCAACCGTTTTCAATACCTCCCTGGCTGATAGATACAGTAGCATACAGTATGTACAGCCTGCCTGACCATGGTAATGCTTTCCAATAGAAAACCCAGTGGGCAGAAACAGGGACAGGAAACAGGGAAAAGGACAGTCTCCCACCTGCACATCACTGAACACACAGCAGCACATGCTGGCTGACTGCTACTATTGGCAAAGAGGAGGGTCAGGACTGGGGGAGTTGGGTAGCTGATTCTGTGGTAATACGGCCAAGGTTGGTATAAATTGCATGCTTCCTGCTTATTGGCACTACTAGCTAATGGGAGGCCAAGATTGGGATCATTTGGGGAGAATCTTTCCAGTGATATTACAGGGGAATGGGAAGGCAAGACTGCAACAGATTGAGCACTTTCTAAATAGCATGGGCAACAAGGAATATGAGAAGGGGGTAGCTTTTCCAGTGCTATTGTAGGCAAGTAGGAAGGACAGTTAAGGATAGTTTAGGGGGGTACTCATGGAGAGGTACTACAGGTCAATGGGGCAACTAGGGAACATTTTGGGGCTCTTTGGGGTGTTACCTCCGAGTGAGCCCTTGCAGCAGCTACCTCCCCACTGAGACTCTGCCAGGACGCTCCAATAGGAGAGGTGTGCACGGGGGAGGGGGGCACGAAGCACCCTCTCCAGTCTGGGCTGTTCTCCTTCTCCGCTTCCTCCTCTGAGACTGACCCTGCTGACTCCTCTCCCTCTGACTGACTGTCCAGCCCAAGGCCTAGGCTTCCACCCAAGCCTGGGGCTGGAGTTTTCTCCTCGGCCTCCGCCTGCTTCACCGCCGCCCCTATAGCCTTGTCCACGGCGGCCTTGGCTGCGGCAGTCAGGGCCGGCCCCGCCGAGGCTACGCTAGTGGCATCACTAGTGTCGCTTGGCGTGTCTGAGTCGTCAGAGTGGTCATCATGCATGCTCAGCCCTTTAAACCCCAGCACGGACTGAGGCCTATCGTCCTCTATCCCTTCCAGTGAGTCTGTCTCTACCTGCTCAGTCTGATGCTCTGCCTGGTTCTCCATGTTGTCAGGCTGGTGGTCAGACTGTTCTGGCTGTGCCAACTTCAACTCAGGCTGGTCCTGGTCCTTTTCTTGTTGGGAAGATACCACCTCTGTCTGCAGCACGATCCGCTCCACCTTCTCTGTTGTCTAACAAAGGAAACAAACAAGACATAACCAACAGTCTTCTTGAACCTTCAATATGGATTGAATCTACAGTAGTATGGAAGCAGATTAAAAAATAGCATGAATCTGTAGGGTGTCCAATCAAAAACACATCTTTTGACCAATGAGTAAACTAATGTTAATTGTGCAGATAGTCCTCTAAGAAAAACCAATGGTCCAAACCTCATGTCTCTATCATAATCCATTCAAAAGTCATTGGAGTTTTTACCGTTGTCAGATGGCTAAGATTAGAGAGGCCAGAGGGAGGGAAAGTGGTCAAAAATCAGGAAAACTGCATTGTGTCAGCTAGGCTGGATGCCGTGCAAGAATTAAGGCTATTGGCTACCTGACAGGCTCACTTTCTCCCTGAACTGGTCATCTTTCTTCTCGAATCCGCAGGACATAAAACAATATAGAGGTAAGATAGATATTGATTTTGAGACATGACATGTAGTATTTTTATATTTTAGTGTACACTTTATTTTAATTTGAAATTCCTGTTATTATTAGAAGATTTCTCACAAAAAACAAGCATATCTCTATAAATTTCAACGGAGCACTGAGTGTATACCAAGCTTTTCATTTTCAAAGCCTTTTACATTTAACTCAGCTCGTGTCATGCTAATTTATCTTTTTTGCGACCCTCGGAAACAACTTTGAAGACAACCACAAGATATAAAATCCGCAACAGTTGTTATTAGAAACCTGCACCTCCATGTCAACAGTTGTTATAAGAAACCTGCACCTCTATGTCAACAGTTGTTATAAGAAACCTGCACCTCTATGTCAACAGTTATAAGAAACCTGCACCACTATGTCAACAGTTGTTATAAGAAACCTGCACCTCTATGTCAACAGTTATAAGAAACCTGCACCTCTATGTCAACAGTTATAAGAAACCTGCACCTCTATGTCAACAGTTGTTATAAGAAACCTGCACCTCTATGTCAACAGTTATAAGAAACCTGCACCTCCATGTCAACAGTTGTTATAAGAAACCTGCACCTCTATGTCAACAGTTGTTATAAGAAACCTGCACCTCTATGTCAACTGTTGTTATAAGAAACCTGCACCACTATGTCAACAGTTGTTATAAGAAACCTGCACCTCTATGTCAACTGTTGTTATAAGAAACCTGCACCTCCATGTCAACAGTTGTTATAAGAAACCTGCACCTCTATGTCAACAGTTGTTATAAGAAACCTGCACCTCTATGTCAACAGTTATAAGAAACCTGCACCTCTATGTCAACAGTTATAAGAAACCTGCACCTCTATGTCAACAGTTGTTATAAGAAACCTGCACCTCTATGTCAACAGTTATAAGAAACCTGCACCTCCATGTCAACAGATCTTGGTGCTTATTATTGGATGTTAGAGGAAAAGTCCACACTGAACGATTTAGAATGTGAATAATTATATTTGTCTTTTGGTAAAAAAAAATTTAGATCATGGAAGGAAGTGAAATTTCATCACCAAAGCAAGTTGTCAGCCACTCTGGGTGGATGACCTAGAATCTGCTTCCATACAGTAGGGACGGGTTACTTCATATGTTAGTACCGATGTGATCTTTCTGAATGCATGTTTAAATCATTTAACATGCTGTGCATTGGATGATTGCTTTGTTCCCCACTTTCAAAATGACCTAAAGGTATCAAAATGACCTAAAGGTGGAGAAGAGTTGCAAAATCAAATATGCCGGGTGGGTAACACTCTCACATTCCTCCTCAATAAGGCCCCAGGACCATGTGGTGCCTCTGTCTAGACAAAACATTCCACCTCAACAAGGCCCCAGGACCATGTGGTGCCTCTGTCTAGACAAACCATTTCTCCTCAATTAGGCCCCAGGACCATGTGGTGCCTCTGTCTAGACAAAACATTCCTCCTCAACAAGGCCCCAGGACCATGTAGTGCCTCTGTCTAGACAAAACATTCCTCCTCAATAAGGCCCCAGGACCATGTGGTGCCTCTGTCTAGACAAAACATTCCACCTCAACAAGGCCCCAGGACCATGTGGTGCCTCTGTCTAGACAAAACCATTTCCTCC
Source organism: Oncorhynchus nerka (assembly GCF_034236695.1). Lineage (NCBI taxonomy): Eukaryota > Metazoa > Chordata > Actinopteri > Salmoniformes > Salmonidae > Oncorhynchus > Oncorhynchus nerka. The sequence goes on from NC_088417.1 coordinate 13,434,371, forward strand.
TCAATTCCTCCTCAGGCCCCAGGACCATGTGGTGCCTCTGTCTAGACAAAACATTCCTCCTCAACAAGGCCCCAGGACCATGTAGTGCCTCTGTCTAGACAAAACATTCCTCCTCAATAAGGCCCCAGGACCATGTGGTGCCTCTGTCTAGACAAAACATTCCTCCTCAACAAGGCCCCAGGACCATGTAGTGCCTCTGTCTAGACAAAACATTCCTCCTCAATAAGGCCCCAGGACCATGTGGTGCCTCTGTCTCTGTCTAGACAAAACATTCCTCCTCAACAAGGCCCCAGGACCATGTGGTGCCTCTGTCTAGACAAAACATTCCTCCTCAATAAGGCCCCAGGACCATGTGGTCCTAGACAAACCATTTCTCCTCAATAAGGCCCCAGGACCATGTGGTGCCTCTGTCTAGACAAAACATTCCTCCTCAATAAGGGCCCCAGGACCATGTGGTGCCTCTGTCTAGACCAACCATTCCTCCTCAATAAGGCCCCAGGACCATGTGGTGCCTCTGTCTAGACAAAACATTCCTCGTCAATAAAGCCCCTGGACCATGTGGTGCCTCTGTCTAGACAAAACATTCCTCCTCAATAAGGCCACAGGACCATGTGGTGCCTCTGTCTAGACAAAACATTCCTCCTCAATAAGGCCCCAGGACCATGTGGTGCCTCTGTCTAGACAAACCATTCCTCCTCAATAAGGCCCCAGGACCATGTGGTGCCTCTGTCTAGACAAAATATTCCTCCTCATAAACCTGTCCACTGTTTTAATGGCCGGCAGGAAGGATGGACGGACAGGGGACAGAAAAGCCTGACAGACAACACAGTGGCTACACAGTGGCTACATTTCCTCAACAACAAACACAACAGTGACAAACAGTACAGATACTGAACAGGTATTTTGCAAAAGAGATGTGATCTCAATGATAACCTGTATAAAAGGTTAAAAAAATCCTTTTAACAACTCAGATATGCATGCACTACAACTGCTGTCATCACGTTTGTTGAGTTGTATATCATCTATATGGTATAAGAGGCCACCTTAAACACGGTCTGACTAAAGGCAGGCGAAGCAGTCCAGACCCGCGTGCTGGTCTGATCTCTGGCCGACTGTAAGAGAGCGGTGAGCTCCGGGGACATCTCCTCAAAGGTGGGCTTTGGCTGAGCAGACAGAGAGATGGGGAGAGTCAACACAACAGGAGTAGAAGAGAGACACACACACACAGTTAGATACTGTACGTACATAGGAGGAGAGACAAAGAGACAGGTCTTTCACACAATGCCCAGACACAAGCTCGGGGGACGGGGGGGTGGATGGGATTATTCATAAGAGCATTGAGGTGATGATTGATAGCGAAGAAAGGTAAACTTAGAGGATTGGGTTTGAGAAAATTGGGTTTGTCAAATTTGATTCTAAAGTATTCAAAAATAATTATGTCAATCACAACCTAAATTGATTTCCTTATATAAGACAATGCAAGAATTACAAAGGTTTCATCAAATTGGTTTCCAACTATTTTAATCCAGTTTGTGTGCTATACTATGCAACTCGGAGCAATGCAATTTCTTTTACAGAGCACATGTGTAGAAACACCATCCTGTGACATGTCAATCACTGAACTCGAGTTGTTTTTCTCTTGAGAATGCCAGTCATAAAGGCAATAGGTGAGACAGACAAGAGGGTCTTGTGTGTCGGAGGGTCTCCTCTTATGAATAGGGCCAATATCATCATGTCAGATCAAGCTGCAGAGAGGTCAGAGAGCGCAAACCCAGGGAAGTCAAAGTAAAAGTGGCAGGGCTGAAGCAATCAGTGTCATACCAACCATAGTATACCGTACCATAAGCCATAGTGGAAAGCATTCATTTGGTGTGGCTAGCAGCATGGGGACCAGCTTAAAACAAAACACGATTTTCATTTACAAATTGAAATGAAAGAGGTAAACAAATGCCAGTACCCATTGAGCAGCAAGTTTGGTTAAGGCATGCAGATAACAAATCACACCAAATACAGTGGCAAAGGGATCAACTAAACAGAGCAAACTATAGAAAGAAAAAACAGACTCCCATGCAATTCCCATGAACATTCAGTCGAGTGCAAAACAGCGCCGGGTCCAGCCTTGTTGCAGTGGATAAGACGACCAAACAGGCTGGGGCGGAAGTGGCCTGAGGATAAAGTGGGGGTTTGGGGGGGGGGAGTGGCTTGAGGATAAAGTGGGGGTTTGGGGGGCAGAAGTGGCTTGAGGATAAAGTGGGGGTTTGGGGGAGGGGTGGCTTGAGGATAAAGTGGGGGTTTGGGGGGAAGTGGCTTGAGGATGAAGTGGGGGTTGGGGGGAGGATGAAGTTTGGGGGTTTGGGGGGGGGCGGAAGTGGCTTGAGGATAAAGTGGGGGTTTGGGGGGAGTGGCTTGAGGATGAAGGGGGTTTGGGGGGAAGTGGCTTGAGGATAAAGTGGGGTTTGGGGGGGGAGTGGCTTGAGGATGAAGTTTGGGGGTGGCTTGAAGGGGGGTTTGGGGGCGGAAGTGATAAAGTGGGGTTTGGGGGGGAGTGGCTTGAGGATAAAGTGGGGTTTGGGGGGGTGGCTTTGGGGGGTGGGGGTTTGGGGGGTGGCTTGAGGATAAAGTGGGGGATTAGGGAGAGGGAGGAAGTGGCTTGAGGATAAAGTGGGGGTTTGGGGGGGGAGGAAGTGGCTTGAGGATAAAGTGGGGGTTTGGGGGGAGTGGCTTGAGGATAAAGTGGGGTTTGGGGGAGTGGCTTGAGGATAAGTGGGGTTTGGGGGGGAGTGGCTTGAGGATGAAGTGGGGGTTTGGGGGGCGGTGGCTTGAGGATGAAGTGGGGTTTGGGGGGAGTGGCTTGAGGATAAAGTGGGGTTTGGGGGGAGTGGCTTGAGGATAAAGGGGGTTTGGGGGATAATAAAGTGGGGGTTTGGGGGGGTGGCCTGAGGATAAAGTGGGGGGGAGAGGAAGTTGGGGTGGGGGGGGGAAAGTGGCTTGAGGATAAAGTGGGGGTTTGGGGGGGGGGCGGAAGTGGCTTGAGGATAAAAAGTGGGGGTTTAGGGAGGGGAAAGTGGCTTGAGGATAAAGTGGGGTTTGGGGGGGGACGGAAGTGGCTTGAGGATAAAGGCTTGAGGATAAAGTGGGGGAGGGAGTAACTTGAGGATAAAGTGGGAGGTTAGGGAGAGGGGGGAAGGAAGTCACTTGAGGATAAAGTGGGGTTAGGGAGATGGGGGTAGAGGAAGTCACTTGAGGATAAAGTGGGGGGTTAGGGAGAGGGGGGGAAGAGGAAGTAATTTGAGGATAAAGGGAGGGTTAGGGAGAAGGGGGAAGGGGTTTCAGGTATTTGGGGGTTCATATCATCCTACCACTTTGGAGGGCGATGGGGTTCTGGAAAGATGGGGGTTTTTGGGGGCATCTTCATTGGGGACTTGGCCATTGGGGACTTGGCCATTGGGGACTTGGCCATTGGGGACCGTGGAGAGGGGGTGTGTGAGGCGCAACAGGGGTGGTGCTCCTGTCTCCCAGAAGAAAAGTCTCCCGGCTTTCCTGCTGTCAGCTCTCGATCACTGATGTCCTGGCTGGATCGGATGGACACTTCCGCAGGCGCCCAGGCCACCGGCTGGGCTCGGATGGAGTGGCCTCCTGGATGGTGATCATGGAGGGTCCCATTCCCTCAGATGGAGGGGGTCCTTGCCTCCTGGATGGTGATCATGGAGGGTCCCATTCCCTCAGATGGAGAGGGGGTCCTTGCCTCCTGGATGGTGATCATTGGGGGTCCGATTCCCTCTTCAAGTGGAGGATCTCGTACTCAGTCGACACCGGGATGGTGGTGGTGGATTGGTCTGGGCTCCCTGGCGAACACCGCAGGAACGGTGGCCTTCTTTGGCCTGCGTCGTCAGGATCTTGCCTGACATGGTGTCGTAGGATTTGCCCAGGGTGTTCTTCTCCTCCATCTCCTCGGCCTTGGACGCTAGTTCACTGTTGAAGCTCTCGTATGGTTTGCCAAACTCTTTGATGCTGGCGCCACCGAGAGCACTCCTTCAGCCACAGTGTTAGGATAACTTTAAGTTGACAATGTTTCTCTTTTCGGCTACCTTAGGAGGGACTTTGCTTACTATTACCCACCCGTCAGAGGGAGTCCTACATACAAGATTACAAAGACTGGGATAGCCAGTTCAATGGGGGAATAGGACTTCCAATGGCAGTCCCAAGAAGAGCAATAAGGAAGCCAGTTTAGACTTGAAGGAACATAGATCATAAACAGCATGAACATAGACAGCAACATATACAATATATATGCAAAAGTATGTGGACGCCCTTTCAAATGAGTGGATTCGACTATTTCAGCCACACCCGTTGCTGACAGGTATATTCAATCGAGCACACAGCCATACAATCTACATAGACAAACATTGGCAGTAGAATAGCCTTACTAAAGAGCTTAGTGACTTTCAACGTGGCACCATCATAGGATGCTACCTTTCCAACAAGTCAGTTCATCTAATTTCTGCCCTGCTACAGCTGCCCCAGTCAACTGTAAGTCCTGTTATTGTGAAGTGGAAACGTCTAGAAGCAACAACGGCTCAGCTGCGAAGTGGTGATGAATCACGCTTCACCATCTGGCAGTCCAACGGACGAAAATGGGTTTGGCAGATGCCAGGAGAATGCTACCTGCCCCAATGCATCATGCCAACTGTCGAGTTTGGTGGAGGAGGAATAATGGTCTGTGGCTGTTTTTCATGGTTCGGGCCCCTTAGATACAGAGAGTGGAAATCTTAACACTACATCATACAATGACATTTTAGACGATTCTGTGCTTCCAAACCTGTAGCAACTGTTTGGGGAAGGCCCTTTCCTGTATCAGCATGACAATGCCCCCCATGCACAAAGGTAGTTCCATACAGAAATGGTTTGTCGAAATCGATGTGGATGCACTTGACTGGCATTCACAGAGCCCTGACCTCAACCCCATCGAACACCTTTGGGATTAATTGGAACGCCGACTGTGAGCCAGGCCTAATCGCCCAACATCAGTGCCCAACCTCACTAATGCTCTTGTGTCTGAATGGAAGCAAGTCCCTGCAGCAATGTTGCAACATCTAGTGGAAAGCCTTCCCAGAAGAGTAGAGGCTGTTATAGCTGCAAAGAGGGCACCAACTCCATATTAATGCCCATGATTTGGGAAGGAGATGTTCGACTAGCAGGTGTCCACATACTTTTGGTCATGTATTGTATCACAGTTGTTAGTTAATAGTGTATGGTTAAAAACGGTCTCTCCGTATAGCTCATTCAAGGGTTTTTCTTTATTTGTACTATTTTCTACATTGTAGAATAATAATGAAGACATCCAAACTATGATAATAACACGTATGGAATCATGTAGTAACCAAAAAAAGTGTTAAACAAAAAGATTCTTCAAAATAGCCACCCTTTGCCTTGATGACAGCTTTGCACACTCTTGGCATGCTCTCAACCATTCTCTCAACCAGCTTCATGAGGTAGTCACCTGGAATGCTTTTACAACAGTCTTAAAGGAGTTTCCACATATGCTGAGCACTTGTTGGCTGCTTTTTCTTTACTCTGCAGTCCAACTCATCCCAAACCATCTCAATTGCGTTGAGGTCAGTTGATTGTGGAGGCCAGGTAATCTGATGCAGCACTCTATCACTCTCCTTCTTGCTCAAACAGCCCTTACTATGCCTGGAGGTGTGTTGGGTCATTGTCCTGTTGAAAAACAAATGATAGTCCCACTAAGCGCAAACCAGATAGGATGGCGTATCGTTGCAGAATGCTGTGGCAGCCATGCTGGTTAAGTGTGCCTTGAATTCTAAATAAATCACTGACAGTGTCACCAGCAAAGCACCCCCACACCATCACACCTCCTCCTCCATGCTTCACAGTGAGAACTACTCACGAGGAGATCATCTGTTCACCTACTCTGCTTCTCACAAAGACACAGCGGTTGGAACCAAAAATCTCAAATTTTGACTCATTAGACCAAAGGACAGACTTTCACTGGTGTTTCTTGGCCCAAACAAGTCTCTTCTTATTATTAGTGTCCTCTAGTAGTGGTTTCTTTGCAGCAATTCGAACCATGAAGGCCTGATTCACACAGTCTCCTCTGAACAATTGATGTTGCGATGTGTCTGTTACTTGAACTCTGCGAAGCATCTGTGAAGCATTTATTTGGGCTGCAATTTCTGAGGCTGGTAACTCTAATGAACTTATCCACTGTAGCAGAGGTAACTCTGGGTCTTCCTATCCTGTGACAGTTTCATCATAGTGTTTGATGTTTTTTGTGACTGCACTTGAAGAAACTTTCAAAGTTCTTGCCATGTCTTAAAGTAATGATGGATTGTGGTCATCTTTCTTCTCGAATCCGCAGGACATAAAACAATATAGAGGTAAGATAGATATTGATTTTGAGACATGACATGTAGTATTTTTATATTTTAGTGTACACTTTATTTTAATTTGAAATTCCTGTTATTATTAGAAGATTTCTCACAAAAAACAAGCATATCTCTATAAATTTCAACGGAGCACTGAGTGTATACCAAGCTTTTCATTTTCAAAGCCTTTTACATTTAACTCAGCTCGTGTCATGCTAATTTATCTTTTTTGCGACCCTCGGAAACAACTTTGAAGACAACCACAAGATATAAAATCCGCAACAGTTGTTATTAGAAACCTGCACCTCCATGTCAACAGTTGTTATAAGAAACCTGCACCTCTATGTCAACAGTTGTTATAAGAAACCTGCACCTCTATGTCAACAGTTATAAGAAACCTGCACCACTATGTCAACAGTTGTTATAAGAAACCTGCACCTCTATGTCAACAGTTATAAGAAACCTGCACCTCTATGTCAACAGTTATAAGAAACCTGCACCTCTATGTCAACAGTTGTTATAAGAAACCTGCACCTCTATGTCAACAGTTATAAGAAACCTGCACCTCCATGTCAACAGTTGTTATAAGAAACCTGCACCTCTATGTCAACAGTTGTTATAAGAAACCTGCACCTCTATGTCAACTGTTGTTATAAGAAACCTGCACCACTATGTCAACAGTTGTTATAAGAAACCTGCACCTCTATGTCAACTGTTGTTATAAGAAACCTGCACCTCCATGTCAACAGTTGTTATAAGAAACCTGCACCTCTATGTCAACAGTTGTTATAAGAAACCTGCACCTCTATGTCAACAGTTATAAGAAACCTGCACCTCTATGTCAACAGTTATAAGAAACCTGCACCTCTATGTCAACAGTTGTTATAAGAAACCTGCACCTCTATGTCAACAGTTATAAGAAACCTGCACCTCCATGTCAACAGATCTTGGTGCTTATTATTGGATGTTAGAGGAAAAGTCCACACTGAACGATTTAGAATGTGAATAATTATATTTGTCTTTTGGTAAAAAAAAAAATTTAGATCATGGAAGGAAGTGAAATTTCATCACCAAAGCAAGTTGTCAGCCACTCTGGGTGGATGACCTAGAATCTGCTTCCATACAGTAGGGACGGGTTACTTCATATGTTAGTACCGATGTGATCTTTCTGAATGCATGTTTAAATCATTTAACATGCTGTGCATTGGATGATTGCTTTGTTCCCCACTTTCGGGTATCAAAATGACCTAAAGGTGGAGAAGAGTTGCAAAATCAAATATGCCGGGTGGGTAACACTCTCACATTCCTCCTCAATAAGGCCCCAGGACCATGTGGTGCCTCTGTCTAGACAAAACATTCCACCTCAACAAGGCCCCAGGACCATGTGGTGCCTCTGTCTAGACAAACCATTTCTCCTCAATTAGGCCCCAGGACCATGTGGTGCCTCTGTCTAGACAAAACATTCCTCCTCAACAAGGCCCCAGGACCATGTAGTGCCTCTGTCTAGACAAAACATTCCTCCTCAATAAGGCCCCAGGACCATGTGGTGCCTCTGTCTAGACAAAACATTCCACCTCAACAAGGCCCCAGGACCATGTGGTGCCTCTGTCTAGACAAACCATTTCTCCTCAATTAGGCCCCAGGACCATGTGGTGCCTCTGTCTAGACAAAACATTCCTCCTCAACAAGGCCCCAGGACCATGTAGTGCCTCTGTCTAGACAAAACATTCCTCCTCAATAAGGCCCCAGGACCATGTGGTGCCTCTGTCTAGACAAAACATTCCTCCTCAACAAGGCCCCAGGACCATGTAGTGCCTCTGTCTAGACAAAACATTCCTCCTCAATAAGGCCCCAGGACCATGTGGTGCCTCTGTCTAGACAAAACATTCCTCCTCAACAAGGCCCCAGGACCATGTAGTGCCTCTGTCTAGACAAAACATTCCTCCTCAATAAGGCCCCAGGACCATGTGGTGCCTCTGTCTAGACAAAACATTCCTCCTCAATAAGGCCCCAGGACCATGTAGTGCCTCTGTCTAGACAAAACATTCCTCCTCAATAAGGCCCCAGGACCATGTGGTGCCTCTGTCTAGACAAAACATTCCTCCTCAACAAGGCCCCAGGACCATGTAGTGCCTCTGTCTAGACAAAACATTCCTCCTCAATAAGGCCCCAGGACCATGTGGTGCCTCTGTCTAGACAAAACATTCCTCCTCAATAAGGCCCCAGGACCATGTGGTGCCTCTGTCTAGACAAAACATTCCTCCTCAATAAGGCCCCAGGACCATGTGGTCCTAGACAAACCATTTCTCCTCAATAAGGCCCCAGGACCATGTGGTGCCTCTGTCTAGACAAAACATTCCTCCTCAATAAGGGCCCCAGGACCATGTGGTGCCTCTGTCTAGACCAACCATTCCTCCTCAATAAGGCCCCAGGACCATGTGGTGCCTCTGTCTAGACAAAACATTCCTCGTCAATAAAGCCCCTGGACCATGTGGTGCCTCTGTCTAGACAAAACATTCCTCCTCAATAAGGCCACAGGACCATGTGGTGCCTCTGTCTAGACAAAACATTCCTCCTCAATAAGGCCCCAGGACCATGTGGTGCCTCTGTCTAGACAAACCATTCCTCCTCAATAAGGCCCCAGGACCATGTGGTGCCTCTGTCTAGACAAAATATTCCTCCTCATAAACCTGTCCACTGTTTTAATGGCCGGCAGGAAGGATGGACGGACAGGGGACAGAAAAGCCTGACAGACAACACAGTGGCTACACAGTGGCTACATTTCCTCAACAACAAACACAACAGTGACAAACAGTACAGATACTGAACAGGTATTTTGCAAAAGAGATGTGATCTCAATGATAACCTGTATAAAAGGTTAAAAAAATCCTTTTAACAACTCAGATATGCATGCACTACAACTGCTGTCATCACGTTTGTTGAGTTGTATATCATCTATATGGTATAAGAGGCCACCTTAAACACGGTCTGACTAAAGGCAGGCGAAGCAGTCCAGACCCGCGTGCTGGTCTGATCTCTGGCCGACTGTAAGAGAGCGGTGAGCTCCGGGGACATCTCCTCAAAGGTGGGCTTTGGCTGAGCAGACAGAGAGATGGGGAGAGTCAACACAACAGGAGTAGAAGAGAGACACACACACACAGTTAGATACTGTACGTACATAGGAGGAGAGACAAAGAGACAGGTCTTTCACACAATGCCCAGACACAAGCTCGGGGGACGGGGGGGTGGATGGGATTATTCATAAGAGCATTGAGGTGATGATTGATAGCGAAGAAAGGTAAACTTAGAGGATTGGGTTTGAGAAAATTGGGTTTGTCAAATTTGATTCTAAAGTATTCAAAAATAATTATGTCAATCACAACCTAAATTGATTTCCTTATATAAGACAATGCAAGAATTACAAAGGTTTCATCAAATTGGTTTCCAACTATTTTAATCCAGTTTGTGTGCTATACTATGCAACTCGGAGCAATGCAATTTCTTTTACAGAGCACATGTGTAGAAACACCATCCTGTGACATGTCAATCACTGAACTCGAGTTGTTTTTCTCTTGAGAATGCCAGTCATAAAGGCAATAGGTGAGACAGACAAGAGGGTCTTGTGTGTCGGAGGGTCTCCTCTTATGAATAGGGCCAATATCATCATGTCAGATCAAGCTGCAGAGAGGTCAGAGAGCGCAAACCCAGGGAAGTCAAAGTAAAAGTGGCAGGGCTGAAGCAATCAGTGTCATACCAACCATAGTATACCGTACCATAAGCCATAGTGGAAAGCATTCATTTGGTGTGGCTAGCAGCATGGGGACCAGCTTAAAACAAAACACGATTTTCATTTACAAATTGAAATGAAAGAGGTAAACAAATGCCAGTACCCATTGAGCAGCAAGTTTGGTTAAGGCATGCAGATAACAAATCACACCAAATACAGTGGCAAAGGGATCAACTAAACAGAGCAAACTATAGAAAGAAAAAACAGACTCCCATGCAATTCCCATGAACATTCAGTCGAGTGCAAAACAGCGCCGGGTCCAGCCTTGTTGCAGTGGATAAGACGACCAAACAGGCTGGGGCGGAAGTGGCCTGAGGATAAAGTGGGGGGTTTGGGGGGGGAGTGGCTTGAGGATAAAGTGGGGGTTTGGGGGGCAGAAGTGGCTTGAGGATAAAGTGGGGGTTTGGGGGCGGAAGTGGCTTGAGGATAAAGTGGGGGTTTGGGGGGAGTGGCTTGAGGATGAAGTGGGGTTTGGGGGAGTGGCTTGAGGATGAAGTGGGGGTTTGGGGGCGGAAGTGGCTTGAGGATAAAGTGGGGGTTTGGGGGGGAGTGGCTTGAGGATGAAGAGGGGGTTTGGGGGGGAAGTGGCTTTGAGGATAAAGTGGGGTTTGGGGGAGTGGCTTGAGGATAAAGTGGGGGTTTGGGGGAGTGGCTTGAGGATAAAGTGGGGTTTGGGGGAGTGGCTTGAGGATGAAGTGGGGGTTTGGGGGGGGGGAGTGGCTTGAGGATGAAGTGGGGGTTTGGGGGGCGGAAGTGGCTTGAGGATAAAGTGTGGGTTTGGGGGAGTGGCTTGAGGATAAAGTGGGGTTTGGGGGAGTGGCTTGAGGATAAAGTGGGGGTTTGGGGGGTGGCTTGAGGATAAAGTGGGGGATTAGGGAGAGGAAGTGGCTTGAGGATAAAGTGGGGTATTAGGGAGAGGGGGAGGAAGTGGCTTGAGGATAAAGTGGGGGTTTGTGGGGGGGGGAGTGGCTTGAGGATAAAGTGGGGGGGGGGGGAGTTTGGGATAAAGGGGGTTTGGGGGGAGTGGCTTGAGGATGAAGTGGGGTTTGGGGGGGAGTGGCTTGAGGATGAAGTGGGGGTTTGGGGGCGGAAGTGGCTTGAGGATAAAGTGGGGGTTTGGGGGGGGAGTGGCTTGAGGATAAAGTGGGGTTTGGGGGAGTGGCTTGAGGATAAAGTGGGGGTTTGGGGGGTGGCCTGAGGATAAAGTGGGGGATTAGGGAGAGGAAGTGGCTTGAGGATAAAGTGGGGTATTAGGGAGAGGGGGAGGAAGTGGCTTGAGGATAAAGTGGGGGTTTGTGGGGGGTGGAAGTGGCTTGAGGATAAAGTGGGGTTTAGGGAGGGGGGCGGAAGTGGCTTGCGGATAAAGTGGGGGTTTAGGGAGGGGGGGAAGTGGCTTGAGGATAAAGTGGGGGTTTAGGGAGGGGGGCGGAAGTGGCTTGAGGATAAAGTGGGGGTTTGGGGGAGGGAGTAACTTGAGGATAAAGTACTTGAGGATAAAGTGGGAGGTTAGGGAGAGGGGGAAGAGGAAGTCACTTGAGGATAAAGTGGGGGTTAGGGAGATGGGGGTAGAGGAAGTCACTTGAGGATAAAGTGGGGGGTTAGGGAGAGGGGGGGAAGAGGAAGTAATTTGAGGATAAAGTGGAGGGTTAGGGAGAAGGGGGAAGGGGTTTCAGGTATTTGGGGGTTCATATCATCCTACCACTTTGGAGGGCGATGGGGTTCTGGAAAGATAGGACACAGGGCTGGGGCTCAGACGCAGATCGACCATTTGAGGCTTGGGCATCTTCATTGGGGACTTGGCCATTGGGGACTTGGCCATTGGGGACTTGGCCATTGGGGACCGTGGAGAGAGGGGTGTGTGAGGCGCAACAGGGGTGGTGCTCCTGTCTCCCAGAAGAAAAGTCTCCCGTAGCTGCTTCCTGCTGTCAGCTCTCGCGGCATCACTGATGTCCTGGCTGGATCGGATGGACACTACGGTCCGCATGGCGCCCAGGCCACCGTCGCTGGGCTCGGATGGAGAGGGGGTCCTGGCCTCCTGGATGGTGATCATGGAGGGTCCCATTCCCTCAGATGGAGAGGGGGTCCTTGCCTCCTGGATGGTGATCATGGAGGGTCCCATTCCCTCAGATGGAGAGGGGGTCCTTGCCTCCTGGATGGTGATCATTGGGGGTCCGATTCCCTCTATGGGCGGGAGACTCAAGTGGACCGACACTGGCATCTCGTACTCAGTCGACACCGGGATGATCTTCACAGTGGTGGTGGATTGGTCTGCTGCCCTCTTCAGCTCCCTGGCGAACACCGCAGGAACGGCTACCGCCGCCTCCCCGCCATCTTTGGCCTGCGTCGTCATGGTGACGATCTTGCCTGACATGGTGTCGTAGGATTTGCCCAGGGTGTAGGTCTTCTCCTCCATCTCCTCGGCCTTGGACGCTAGTTCACTGTTGAAGCTCTCGTATGGTTTGCCAAACTCTTTGATGACGACGACACCACTGGCGCCACCGAGCACTCCTTCAGCCACAGTGTTATCGACGGCCATAACTTTATAGTTGACAATGTTTCTCTTTTCGGCTACCTTAGGAGGGACTTTGCTTACTATTACCCACCCGTCAGAGTCCTACATACAAGATACATACAAAGACTGGGGTTAGCCAGTTCAATGGGGGAATAGGACTTCCAATGGCAGTCCCAAGAAGAGCAATAAGGAAGCCAGTTTAGACTTGAAGGAACATAGATCATAAACAGCATGAACATAGACAGCAACATATACAATATATATGCAAAAGTATGTGGACGCCCTTTCAAATGAGTGGATTCGACTATTTCAGCCACACCCGTTGCTGACAGGTATATTCAATCGAGCACACAGCCATACAATCTACATAGACAAACATTGGCAGTAGAATAGCCTTACTAAAGAGCTTAGTGACTTTCAACGTGGCACCATCATAGGATGCTACCTTTCCAACAAGTCAGTTCATCTAATTTCTGCCCTGCTACAGCTGCCCCAGTCAACTGTAAGTCCTGTTATTGTGAAGTGGAAACGTCTAGAAGCAACAACGGCTCAGCTGCGAAGTGGTGATGAATCACGCTTCACCATCTGGCAGTCCAACGGACGAAAATGGGTTTGGCAGATGCCAGGAGAATGCTACCTGCCCCAATGCATCATGCCAACTGTCGAGTTTGGTGGAGGAGGAATAATGGTCTGTGGCTGTTTTTCATGGTTCGGGCCCCTTAGATACAGAGAGTGGAAATCTTAACACTACATCATACAATGACATTTTAGACGATTCTGTGCTTCCAAACCTGTAGCAACTGTTTGGGGAAGGCCCTTTCCTGTATCAGCATGACAATGCCCCCCATGCACAAAGGTAGTTCCATACAGAAATGGTTTGTCGAAATCGATGTGGATGCACTTGACTGGCATTCACAGAGCCCTGACCTCAACCCCATCGAACACCTTTGGGATTAATTGGAACGCCGACTGTGAGCCAGGCCTAATCGCCCAACATCAGTGCCCAACCTCACTAATGCTCTTGTGTCTGAATGGAAGCAAGTCCCTGCAGCAATGTTGCAACATCTAGTGGAAAGCCTTCCCAGAAGAGTAGAGGCTGTTATAGCTGCAAAGAGGGCACCAACTCCATATTAATGCCCATGATTTGGGAAGGAGATGTTCGACTAGCAGGTGTCCACATACTTTTGGTCATGTATTGTATCACAGTTGTTAGTTAATAGTGTATGGTTAAAAACGGTCTCTCCGTATAGCTCATTCAAGGGTTTTTCTTTATTTGTACTATTTTCTACATTGTAGAATAATAATGAAGACATCCAAACTATGATAATAACACGTATGGAATCATGTAGTAACCAAAAAAAAGTGTTAAACAAAAAGATTCTTCAAAATAGCCACCCTTTGCCTTGATGACAGCTTTGCACACTCTTGGCATGCTCTCAACCATTCTCTCAACCAGCTTCATGAGGTAGTCACCTGGAATGCTTTTACAACAGTCTTAAAGGAGTTTCCACATATGCTGAGCACTTGTTGGCTGCTTTTTCTTTACTCTGCAGTCCAACTCATCCCAAACCATCTCAATTGCGTTGAGGTCAGTTGATTGTGGAGGCCAGGTAATCTGATGCAGCACTCTATCACTCTCCTTCTTGCTCAAACAGCCCTTACTATGCCTGGAGGTGTGTTGGGTCATTGTCCTGTTGAAAAACAAATGATAGTCCCACTAAGCGCAAACCAGATAGGATGGCGTATCGTTGCAGAATGCTGTGGCAGCCATGCTGGTTAAGTGTGCCTTGAATTCTAAATAAATCACTGACAGTGTCACCAGCAAAGCACCCCCACACCATCACACCTCCTCCTCCATGCTTCACAGTGAGAACTACTCACGAGGAGATCATCTGTTCACCTACTCTGCTTCTCACAAAGACACAGCGGTTGGAACCAAAAATCTCAAATTTTGACTCATTAGACCAAAGGACAGACTTTCACTGGTGTTTCTTGGCCCAAACAAGTCTCTTCTTATTATTAGTGTCCTCTAGTAGTGGTTTCTTTGCAGCAATTCGAACCATGAAGGCCTGATTCACACAGTCTCCTCTGAACAATTGATGTTGCGATGTGTCTGTTACTTGAACTCTGCGAAGCATCTGTGAAGCATTTATTTGGGCTGCAATTTCTGAGGCTGGTAACTCTAATGAACTTATCCACTGTAGCAGAGGTAACTCTGGGTCTTCCTATCCTGTGACAGTTTCATCATAGTGTTTGATGTTTTTTGTGACTGCACTTGAAGAAACTTTCAAAGTTCTTGCCATGTCTTAAAGTAATGATGGATTGTCATTTCTCTTTACTTATTTGAGCTGTTCTTGCCATAATATGGACTTGGTCTTTTACCAAATAGGGACGTCTTCTGTATTCCACCCCTACCTTGTCACAACACAACTGATTGGCTCAAACGCATTAAGGAAAGAAATTCCACAAATGAACTTTTAACAAGGCACACATGTTAATTGAAAATGCATTCCAGGTGACTACCTCATGAAGCTGGTTGAGAGAATACCAAGAGTGTGCAAAGGTTGACTGGTACTGCACAGGGTCAAATGAGTCACATTGTCATCCACTGCTGACAATGAATAACATACCCAGCAAACCGGGAACATTCCCAAAATACTAGCTAAGATTCCCATTAACTTATAGATAGGGTTTTAACCAACATTAGGATGATAACATCCCAAAAACATTCACATTTTTGAAAACAAAATCTATTTATTTTCTTATTTTTCTTTTTTAATTAAATATCCTTGGAATGTTCTCCTAAAATTCACTAAAATGTTGTACACAACATCTGTAACAACCATCACAGAACATTCTCCAAACGTTCCCATTAGGTTTCCAGGTAATATAATAACACAACGAACCAGTAATGTTTCCAGTAAATGTCCCCACAATGTTCCCAACAGACTGTTCCCAGAAACATTCTAGGAACCTTTAAAGAACAGACAAAATGTTTTCTAAAACGTCAGGCGAACGTTTTATACAAACATTCTATAATCATCAAGAGAACATTCGCCGTGGCCTAATGAATGTTCTGGGAACTGTCACAGAACTAATTAAATGTTGGTTTGCTGGATAGGAACCTAGTCCTACACACCCAAATGGATCATAGGTTAAATGTGTAAGACTCGTCAATAATTCATTGGCGTAGCTGGCTCTAATCTAGCCAAGCAGCAGAGATGAAGGTTTTCTAATCACACAGAGATACCTGAACCAAGAGATACTTGTATGTAGTGACAGCTTGGCTACCTACCACAGTAGTCTTAGTATCCACAGGGCTGTGCGTGATGTCCTCCTCAACGCTACCGCCTGCAGCCATGGCTCTCTCTCTCTCATCCTCTCCCTCATCCTCTTGGCTCTACATGAATGGAAAAGAAAAAGAAAAAAGGGAAACAAACGAACAGCATGAATGAACTAGAATTGAAAGTAGCTTTGAGGTGTGTGTGTGTGTGTGGTCTGCATCCTATTGCTGGCACCATTACTCATTACAGAGTGTGTGTGATATTTACTCATTGTGTTTGATAAGAGTGTGTGTGATATTTACTCATTGTGTTTGATAAGAGTGTGTGTGATATTTACTCATCTTGTTTGATAAGAGTGTGTGTGATATTTACTCATTGTGTTTGATAAGAGTGTGTGTGATATTTACTCATTGTGTTTGATAAGAGTGTGTGTGATATTTACTCATTGTGTTTGATAAGAGTGTGTGTGATCTGAGATTTCACCAGCGTGTGACTACAGGACTATAGTATCTCTCCAAACGTAGTCACACTGTGGGGTTGATATCGGACATGTGGGTCCAGTAGCTCCCAAATAAAGAATGAAACAAGGTAGCAAGACTCGACTGCATGGTAAAACTGTCTCCTTTCCACACTTAATTTAACCCCAAGTCATCCACCACATTGCTCTTGGAGATCTCCTTGGAGCGGAACTGCTGCGGTGCTGAGACTTAATTTAACCACATCCCAACAGTCATGAAAATAAATACTGGCCGAAGTATGCCGTCGTTGCTGCTACATTAATGAATAAAATATCTCCTTTCTCTGGTTACGCCATCATTGCCATTCTCCCGACTGCTTGATGTTCCCACACACACACACACGCACACACACAAACTCCATGCAAAAGGGAGCAGGGTTTCTTCTCCCTAATCCTCCCTCTCTTTTGAAGTCCCTGCATGCTTCTCCATATATATATATATATATATATATATATATTAGTGCACTAAAATGTTTAGCCGAGAAGGATGTTTCCAATGGTTTCCTTCTGTTTCTCCCTCCCACCTCCGTTTGGCAAGGTTACAGCACAAGGATTTATGACTCGTTCACTGGCCACACTGCTACAAATCACTCGAGTCCTATTCTGATGTCCCACTGTTAATTGTCCCCTGCTCCTTTCAACGCTTGCTCCTTTTATCTACTTTTGGCTTCAATGGTTGGATAAGGTAGCTTACACTTCTTTTCTTTTTGCTTCGTCAAGGAGCCGCATCTGAATCACTTCCTTTTACCGTGGCTTAACTTCCATTGAAAAACAGCTTGATGCTTGGTAACTATTTGACAACACCACTGGAGAAGAAAGGTAGGTGTCAAATGTTATAATGAGGCAGCGATTCTTTCACAACAGTTGTTCTTCTATCTCCAGTAGCTGGATGTTAAGCACCGTCCTCCACCTGCATGGATTATTGAGCAGGTTTTCAAAGGGAGGCGGTTAGAGGCCCCAGTCTCCAGAGACTTGACATGGAGAGGAAGGATCTCATTCATCTCTTTCCCTCTAAACAACCTGAGCTCACACTCTAGCAGACACATCTCAACCACCTCACACTCTAGCAGACACATCTCAACCGTCTCACACTCTAGCAGACACATCTCAACCACCTCACACTCTAGCAGACACATCTCAACCTTCTCACACTCTAGCAGACACATCTCAATCTTCTCACACTCTAGCAGACACATCTCAACCTTCTCACACTCTAGCAGACACATCTCAATCTTCTCACACTCTAGCAGACACATCTCAACCTTCTCACACTCTAGCAGACACATCTCAACCTTCTCACACTCTAGCAGACACGTCTCAACCACCTCACACTCTAGCAGACACATCTCAACCGTCTCACACTCTAGCAGACACATCTCAACCTTCTCACACTCTAGCAGACACATCTCAACCACCTCACACTCTAGCAGACACATCTCAACCACCTCACACTCTAGCAGACACATCTCAACCTTCTCACACTCTAGCAGACACATCTCAATCTTCTCACACTCTAGCAGACACATCTCAACCTTCTCACACTCTAGCAGACACATATCAACCTTCTCACACTCTAGCAGACACATCTCAACCTTCTCACACTCTGGCAGACACATCTCAACCTTCTCACACTCTAGCAGACACATCTCAACCTTCTCACACTCTAGCAGACACATCTCAACCACCTCACACTCTAGCAGACACATCTCAACCACCTCACACTCTAGCAGACACATCTCAACCTTCTCACACTCTAGCAGACACATCTCAATCTTCTCACACTCTAGCAGACACATCTCAACCTTCTCACACTCTAGCAGACACATATCAACCTTCTCACACTCTAGCAGACACATCTCAACCTTCTCACACTCTAGCAGACACATCTCAACCTTCTCACACTCTAGCAGACACATCTCAACCTTCTCACACTGTAGCAGACACATCTCAACCTTCTCACACTCTAGCAGACACATCTCAACCTTCTCACACTCTAGCAGACACATCTCAACCTTCTCACAATATAGCAGACACATCTCAACCTTCAAATCATAGCCTATCAAAGGTGAATTGTTATTTCTCTTTAGATCAGGGTTGTGTATGTACATCCAGCAGGTTTTCTAACCTGATTCAGCTCATCAAGGAGCTAATGAGCAGCTGATTAGTAGAATCAGGTGTTAGTGCAGGAATGGAACAAAAACCTGCACACTGGCCACCACTGGATTATATGCCACTAGATTTCTCATGTTGATGTTTCCGCCCAGTGAAGTTCTACTAAATGTTTTGTAGAAAATGGAGGGTCTCTAAAAGGTACGTTGATGTCCCCCTGTCTCTCTCTCTCTCCATTCTGTCCCTCTCTGATTAAACAATGAACTTACCGGTACCTCGTCGAGTTCCAGGGGTTCGATCATGGGGGCCTCGTCGAGGCGCGGCGAGCGCAGGGGGGACGATGACAGCCTCTTCTCCCATTCGGTAAGGCCAGCCGAGTCGGCGCCTGTCTCCAGGAACGATCTCTTGAGCTCACTAATGTTGGTCGTGTGTTTCAACAGCTCCTCCGGGGTACCCACTGTGTCCTGAGGAGCAGGAAGAGAAGTAATCTTACTGATAATGATACACTACTGTTACTGTTAGGGTTAGTTACCGTTAGGGTTAGTTACCGTTAGGGTTAGTAACCGTTAGGGTTAGTAACCGTTAGGGTTAGTTACCGTTAGGGTTAGTAACGGTTAGGGTTAGTTACCGTTAGGGTTAGTTACCGTTAGGGTTAGTAACTGTTAGGGTTAGTAACCGTTAGGGTTTAGATGTTACATGTGTATGGATGTCAAGTCAATATAGCAGTGTTGTGTTATGTTGTTGTTTCAGATTGTGAAATATGTTTCATGTCCATGAATTTAAAAAAATACTGAACATAAAATTCCATGGAAAACAAGGATGCCACTGGACGCTAAGCGCAAGCTAAAAACCAACAAATGAATGAGATAGTGAATGCAATAGAAAATCAACTGTGTTTTGTGAGACAAATTACACATCTGAATCTTTGGGAGAGCAGCTTGTGTGCTGCTATTCAAGTAGCATGGCTAAGTATCACCGTGGTGACAGATTACATTTGTCAATGTCCTTTACTTTTATGCGTGTTTGTATTATGTTCACAGCTGCAGTATAATGAGCTGTATAATGTCATAATCTATCCGAAACAGGCCTTCTTTTCAAATGAATTATCTGCATTTTGCAGCGAATCCTAACTTTCACTTAAGTAACATTTTCACTTAGTCTCCCATTGACATCAATGCATGACTAAATGGAAGTTAGGATTTGCCCCTTTTTAAGGAAGCATTCATAGATATCAATATAACTCAACATCCTCTTACTCGCTATCTAGCAATAACTTCCACCTGGCATATGCTGTTAATCCAGTATGTATTACATCAATAAAACTAAATCTCAAAATAAAAGTTAGCATGTTAGTGAATAAACATCAGACATTAGTTCAAAACAACATGGTATCATTAGTTAAAACTACCTGTTACAAACCCCTCATGTTGTCTGTTATAACAGCCACCTGTTACAAACCCCTCATGTTGTCTGTTATAACAGCTACCTGTTACAAACCCCTCATGTTGTCTGTTATAACAGCTACCTGTTACAAACCCCTCATGTTGTCTGTTATAACTACCTGTTACAAACCCCTCATGTTGTCTGTTATAACTACCTGTTACAAACCCCTCATGCTGTCTGTTATAACAGCTACCTGTTACAAACCCCTCATGTTGTCTGTTATAACATCTACCTGTTACAAACCCCTCATGTTGTCTGCTATAACAGCTACCTGTTACAAACCCCTCATGTTGTCTGTTATAACTACCTGTTACAAACCCCTCATGTTGTCTGTTATAACAGCTACCTGTTACAAACCCCTCATGTTGTCTGTTATAACAGCTACCTGTTACAAACCCCTCATGTTGTCTGTTATAACAGCTACCTGTTACAAACCCCTCGTGTTGTCTGTTATAACAGCTACCTGTTACAAACCCCTCATGTTGTCTGTTATAACAGCTACCTGTTACAAACCCCTCATGTTGTCTGTTATAACAGCTACCTGTTACAAACCCCTCATGTTGTCTGTTATAACAGCTACCTGTTACATACCCCTCATGTTGTCTGTTATAACATCTACCTGTTACAAACCCCTCATGTTGTCTGTTATAACAGCTACCTGTTACATACCCCTCATGTTGTCTGTTATAACAGCTACCTGTTACATACCCCTCATGTTGTCTGTTATAACAGCTACCTGTTACAAACCCCTCATGTTGTCTGTTATAACATCTACCTGTTACAAACCCCTCATGTTGTCTGTTATAACAACTACCTGTTACAAACCCCTCATGTTGTCTGTTATAACTACCTGTTACAAACCCCTCATGTTGTCTGTTATAACAGCTACCTGTTACAAACCCCTCATGCTGTCTGTTATAACAGCTACCTGTTACAAACCCCTCATGTTGTCTGTTATAACAGCTACCTGTTACAAACCCCTCATGTTGTCTGTTATAACAGCTACCTGTTACATACCCCTCATGTTGTCTGTTATAACATCTACCTGTTACAAACCCCTCATGTTGTCTGTTATAACAGCTACCTGTTACATACCCCTCATGTTGTCTGTTATAACAGCTACCTGTTACATACCCCTCATGTTGTCTGTTATAACAGCTACCTGTTACAAACCCCTCATGTTGTCTGTTATAACATCTACCTGTTACAAACCCCTCATGTTGTCTGTTATAACAACTACCTGTTACAAACCCCTCATGTTGTCTGTTATAACTACCTGTTACAAACCCCTCATGTTGTCTGTTATAACTACCTGTTACAAACCCCTCATGTTGTCTGTTATAACAGCTACCTGTTACAAACCCCTCATGCTGTCTGTTATAACAGCTACCTGTTACAAACCCCTCATGTTGTCTGTTATAACAGCTACCTGTTACAAACCCCTCATGTTGTCTGTTATAACAGCTACCTGTTACAAACCCCTCATGCTGTCTGTTATAACATCTACCTGTTACAAACCCCTCATGTTGTCTGTTATAACAGCTACCTGTTACAAACCCCTCATGTTGTCTGTTATAACAGCTACCTGTTACAAACCCCTCATGTTGTCTGTTATAACAGCTACCTGTTACAAACCCCTCATGTTGTCTGTTATAACAGCTACCTGTTACAAACCCCTCATGCTGTCTGTTATAACAGCTACCTGTTACAAACCCCTCATGTTGTCTGTTATAACAGCTACCTGTTACAAACCCCTCATGTTGTCTGTTATAACAGCTACTTGTTACAAACCCCTCATGTTGTGTTATAACAGCTACCTGTTAAAAACCCCTCATGTTGTCTGTTATAACAGCTACCTGTTACAAACCCCTCATGTTGTCTGTTATAACAGCTACTTGTTACAAACCCCTCATGTTGTCTGTTATAACAGCTACCTGTTACAAACCCCTCATGTTGTCTGTTATAACAGCTACCTGTTACAAACCCCTCATGTTGTCTGTTATAACATCTACCTGTTACAAACCCCTCATGTTGTCTGTTATAACAGCTACCTGTTACAAACCCCTCATGTTGTCTGTTATAACAGCTACCTGTTACAAACCCCTCATGCTGTCTGTTATAACAACTACCTGTTACAAACCCCTCATGCTGTCTGTTATAACAGCTACCTGTTACAAACCCCTCATGTTGTCTGTTATAACAGCTACCTGTTACAAACCCCTCATGTTGTCTGTTATAACAACTACCTGTTACAAACCCCTCATGTTGTCTGTTATAACAGCTACCTGTTACAAACCCCTCATGTTGTCTGTTATAACAACTACCTGTTACAAACCCCTCATGTCATCTGTTATAACAGCTACCTGTTACAAACCCCTCATGTTGTCTGTTATAACAGCTACCTGTTACAAACCCCTCATGTCATCTGTTATAACAGCTACCTGTTACAAACCCCTCATGTCATCTGTTATAACAGCTACCTGTTACAAACCCCTCATGTTGTCTGTTATAACAGCTACCTGTTACAAACCCCTCATGTTGTCTGTTATAACAGCTACCTGTTACAAACCCCTCATGCTGTCTGTTATAACATCTACCTGTTACAAACCCCTCATGTTGTCTGTTATAACAGCTACCTGTTACAAACCCCTCATGTTGTCTGTTATAACAGCTACCTGTTACAAACCCCTCATGTTGTCTGTTATAACAGCTACCTGTTACAAACCCCTCATGTTGTCTGTTATAACAGCTACCTGTTACAAACCCCTCATGTTGTCTGTTATAACAGCTACTTGTTACAAACCCCTCATGTTGTGTTATAACAGCTACCTGTTAAAAACCCCTCATGTTGTCTGTTATAACAGCTACCTGTTACAAACCCCTCATGTTGTCTGTTATAACAGCTACTTGTTACAAACCCCTCATGTTGTCTGTTATAACAGCTACTTGTTACAAACCCCTCATGTTGTCTGTTATAACAGCTACCTGTACAAACCCCTCATGTTGTCTGTTATAACAGCTACCTGTTACAAACCCCTCATGTTGTCTGTTATAACATCTACCTGTTACAAACCCCTCATGTTGTCTGTTATAACAGCTACCTGTTACAAACCCCTCATGTTGTCTGTTATAACAGCTACCTGTTACAAACCCCTCATGCCGTCTGTTATAACATCTACCTGTTACAAACCCCTCATGTCATCTGTTATAACCGCTACCTGTTACAAACCCCTCATGCTGTCTGTTATAACATCTACCTGTTACAAACCCCTCATGCTGTCTGTTATAACAGCTACCTGTTACAAACCCCTCATGTTGTCTGTTATAAGCTACCTGTTACAAACCCCCTGCTGTACAAATAACCCAAACCCCTCATGTTGTCTGTTATAACTACCTGTTACAAACCCCTCATGTTGTCTGTTATAACAGCTACCTGTTACAAACCCCTCATGCTGTCTGTTATAACAGCTACCTGTTACAAACCCCTCATGTTGTCTGTTATAACATCTACCTGTTACAAACCCCTCATGTTGTCTGTTATAACTACCTGTTACAAACCCCTCATGTTGTCTGTTATAACTACCTGTTACAAACCCCTCATGTTGTCTGTTATAACTACCTGTTACAAACCCCTCATGCTGTCTGTTATAACAGCTACCTGTTACAAACCCCTCATGTTGTCTGTTATAACATCTACCTGTTACAAACCCCTCATGTTGTCTGTTATAACAGCTACCTGTTACAAACCCCTCATGTTGTCTGTTATAACAGCTACCTGTTACAAACCCCTCATGTTGTCTGTTATAACAGCTACCTGTTACATACCCCTCATGTTGTCTGTTATAACAGCTACCTGTTACAAACCCCTCATGTTGTCTGTTATAACAGCTACCTGTTACAAACCCCTCATGTTGTCTGTTATAACAACTACCTGTTACAAACCCCTCATGTTGTCTGTTATAACTACCTGTTACAAACCCCTCATGTTGTCTGTTATAACTACCTGTTACAAACCCCTCATGTTGTCTGTTATAACAGCTACCTGTTACAAACCCCTCATGCTGTCTGTTATAACAGCTACCTGTTACAAACCCCTCATGTTGTCTGTTATAACAGCTACCTGTTACAAACCCCTCATGTTGTCTGTTATAACAGCTACCTGTTACAAACCCCTCATGTTGTCTGTTATAACAGCTACCTGTTACAAACCCCTCATGCTGTCTGTTATAACAACTACCTGTTACAAACCCCTCATGCTGTCTGTTATAACAGCTACCTGTTACAAACCCCTCATGTTGTCTGTTATAACAGCTACCTGTTACAAACCCCTCATGTTGTCTGTTATAACTACCTGTTACAAACCCCTCATGTTGTCTGTTATAACAGCTACCTGTTACAAACCCCTCATGTTGTCTGTTATAACAGCTACCTGTTACATACCCCTCATGTTGTCTGTTATAACAGCTACCTGTTACAAACCCCTCATGTTGTCTGTTATAACAGCTACCTGTTACAAACCCCTCATGTTGTCTGTTATAACAGCTACCTGTTACAAACCCCTCATGTTGTCTGTTATAACAGCTACTTGTTACAAACCCCTCATGTTGTCTGTTATAACAGCTACCTGTTACAAACCCCTCATGTTGTCTGTTATAACATCTACCTGTTACAAACCCCTCATGTTGTCTGTTATAACAGCTACCTGTTACAAACCCCTCATGTTGTCTGTTATAACAGCTACCTGTTACAAACCCCTCATGTTGTCTGTTATAACAGCTACCTGTTACAAACCCCTCATGTTGTCTGTTATAACAGCTACCTGTTACAAACCCCTCATGTTGTCTGTTATAACAGCTACTTGTTACAAACCCCTCATGTTGTCTGTTATAACAGCTACTTGTTACAAACCCCTCATGTTGTCTGTTATAACAGCTACCTGTTACAAACCCCTCATGTTGTCTGTTATAACAGCTACCTGTTACAAACCCCTCATGTTGTCTGTTATAACAGCTACCTGTTACAAACCCCTCATGTTGTCTGTTATAACAGCTACCTGTTACAAACCCCTCATGTTGTCTGTTATAACAGCTACCTGTTACAAACCCCTCATGTTGTCTGTTATAACAGCTACCTGTTACAAACCCCTCATGTTGTCTGTTATAACAGCTACCTGTTACAAACCCCTCATGTTGTCTGTTATAACAGCCACCTGTTACAAACCCCTCATGTTGTCTGTTATAACAGCTACCTGTTACAAACCCCTCATGTTGTCTGTTATAACAGCTACCTGTTACAAACCCCTCATGCTGTCTGTTATAACATCTACCTGTTACAAACCCCTCATGCTGTCTGTTATAACAGCTACCTGTTACAAACCCATCATGTCATCTGTTATAACAGCTACCTGTTACAAACCCCTCATGCTGTCTGTTATAACAGCTACCTGTTACAAACCCCTCATGTTGATGACATAAAAAATGGTAAATCCACTGTTACTGTCCTAACCAAGTCCCCACCATGCACTAGCCTGCAGTTCCATACAATACCAACCTCTAACATCAGCACACTATGTCTGACAAACACATTCTCCTGCTTTATTCATCTTATGAGACTGTTCTGGAAAGAAAACGACAGTCCGTTAGATTTTATTACATGTCAAATCTATATATCCTCGTCGATTGCAGCTGTTGATTGTGCAGCCTTCAGTGATTTTGAATCCCAGGCTCACAGGTTTTGGGTGAAATGATCGTTTGACCAGCTGTGGATGAAATGAGTGGTAATGAGTGTTAAGGTACTTTAGTTAGCATACCTGTGTCTTTAACTCGGACTCATCCTCCTGGTCCGACTGGCAGCATGGGAAGCAGAGAGAGGGAGTTTGATATCGAAACCGGAATACAACACACGTTATAGCTTACGAGAGGAATTATCAAATAACATCAGATATTGTTGAAATAGAAATGTGAAACCAAAAAAACGTAAGATTTCTACAAAAGGAGACGAGAGTTGAGGTGACTAGTGACGACCCATGTTACAAACCTCCGTGGCTGTCAGTTCACCATCGACACCAGCGTCAGTCAGTTCAGTCTGTTTAGTAGTAACACAACAGCATGAGGAGAAAGAGAACCGTGGCTGTTACGGTTGAGTATAGCATTTCCCCAGAACTCATATTTACCTAAACATTAGCTATTAGAAAAAGTGGTTGAACAAAGTAGTGACAGTAAACTGTTTTCGGGGTAAAGAAAAACTCAACAGGAAATGCATTAAAACATATTCAGATGACCTATGTCAACATAATATCATTAAACTACATTACAGATGACTCCACCAGCTTGAGGTCACTCTCCCACCGTATAAATGTTCATCACGAATGCAATTAACGTCAGTAGTTTGACCTCTGGATTCTACTAAGAACCCTTATCCTAGGTAACTAGTAAGTACAGACATTACATCTGCCAAAGTTCATTCAGGCTAAGCTCCTTGTCATCAATTTGTTCACTAAAAAAAGCCATTTTTATTTCTACATTTCAAATAGTCTGACCCTGCCTTTCGCTGAGTGTTCTGGCACTGATCTGAACTTGCCGCTCTGCCAGAGTATTGAAGGTTCAGGTCAGTTCTCCATTAGTGACTTATCAGGGACCTGCCTACCTGATAGAGAGAGTGGCAGAGCGTGAAAGCACAGGGCGGCATCCCCAGACAATGAGATTTGTGCTACTTCGCTACCCTAGAAGGAGAAAGGCCATCTGGCTCTAGTCTGTCTGACAGAATAGCTCTTGCTGGCGCTAGCTACTTTCTACTCTTGGCTCCGGCAATAAACAGCTGTCAATTTTCAGAGTGGAATCTGGGTAATCAGAGGAATGTATTATAGAATGCTCTCAGGGGTGGGCAAAGGACCGAGATATTTGATTGGGTGTGGAGAACTATACCTTGGTGTCGTGTCGAATGAGAGAGGTTGGACTTGGTAGAGAGATCTCGGTGGCTTTCGTGGTCTCATCCTCCTCCACCTCCACCTCTACTTCCACCTCTACCTCCACCTTTACTTCCACCTCTTCCTCTGCCTTCCTCTCCTCCACCCTTTTCTCCGGTGTCACGGTGGTGATGAGGTCGCTCATGGCGATGCCCTTCGCCCTTCCGTATAGGTCCGAGCCCATCTCTGAAGCATGCACATAGACGCACATGCACGCACACGCACGGACACAAGCACGCACATACCCACACACACATACACACACAGATCATTTTCCATTTAGGGAATTGTAATTTTCCTTTAACGGAGGCAATATTGCAGGTCAGCGGGTTGGAGAGGTAATGCTAATGAGCTACAGTCTGTATCCACATAGTCATCACAGCCATTGACTCAGGAGATACAGGAGATATTAAATCCCATTCTTGTTGATAATAACAAATAATAACATATTATCAACATCAGAGCTTTTCTATCAGATATGATCTGTAATTAAAGCAATATTCTGAAATCATTGTGTGGTTTGAAATGACAAAGCTAGCCCTGAGCATTTCATATACAAAAGTATGTGGACACCACCACAGCATACAATGACATTCTAGACAATTATGTGCTTCCAACTTTGTGGCAACAGTTTGGAGAAGGCCCTTTCCTGTTTCAAGATGACAATTCCCCACGCACCAAGCGAGGTCCATACAGAAATGATTTGTCGAGATCGGTGTGGAAGAATTTGACTGGCCTGCACAGAGCCCTGACCTCAACCTCATCAAACACCTTTGAGATAAATTGGAACGCCAACTGCTAGCCATGTCTAATCGCCCAACATCAGTTGCCGACCTCACTAATGCTCTTGTGGCTGAATGGAAGCAAGTCCCTGCAGCAATGTTCCAACATCTAGTGGAAAGCCTTCCCAGAGGAGTGGCGGCTGTTATAGCAACAAAGGGGGGACCAACTCCATATTAATGCCCATGATTTTGGAATGAGATGTTTGATGAGCAGGTGTCCACATATTTTAGTCTTATATAGATCATGTAGTATAGCTGCTCATAGAATCGTATCAGCAGTATGATATTATACAACAATATCATCAAGAGTTTCAGATAAAACAGTAAGCAACTAGTGAAATACCAGGGTCCACATTTAGGAGGAGAAAAGGGTTTTTCTGATTTGCTATCAGTTTCCATGCAGAGGTTTTTCTGATTGGTTGACAACTCTCATCATAAATGCTCGCTATTAAATCCCTGATAACCTGTCATGTTTAAGCTCCTCGATACGCAGGCCTTACAAACATTCTTTAACTTACCGCAGCTTTGGAATTTTCCCCATTGACTGGAAATCAAAGGCTCAAACTACTTGTTAAAGGCTCCTTTCACACACTGAAATATCAATAAAAACAACTACTGCATCAGGGTGTAAACGAGTCAGGAAATCCAAAGGTATTGGATGTGCTGTTAACTGACACATAAAACGATGCTCCGTCGTTGCTATGAGTCAGTTACAGATGAGAGAATGGACGGCATCCCTGTTGTGGATCCAAACACAGCTAGGAAGCTGTATTCTATCATTCAGCCAAGAAAAACACATATCCTAACCAATATTAACTGTATCTAGGTTAACTTGTACCATCTCCCTACATCTGTGACGGCACAGAATGCACTCTGACTCCATGTTACGAGCTGGGAGAAAAAGTGAGTAAATGTCAAGTCTCCTTATAGATACGGGCCACATTAAACAATAGCGGTCTCAACTAACATCAAGGCGGTGGCCCGTTCCTGTAGGTTCATGCTCTACAACATCCGCAGAGTACGACCCTGCCTCACACAGGAAGCGGCGCAGGTCCTAATCCAGGCACTTGTCATCTCCCGTCTGGATTACTGCAACTCGCTGTTGGCTGGGCTCCCTGCCTGTGCCATTAAACCCCTACAACTCATCCAAAACGCCGCAGCCCGTCTGGTGTTCAACCTTCCCAAGTTCTCTCACGTCACCCCGCTCTCTCCACTGGCTTCCAGTT
Source organism: Oncorhynchus nerka (assembly GCF_034236695.1). NCBI lineage: Eukaryota > Metazoa > Chordata > Actinopteri > Salmoniformes > Salmonidae > Oncorhynchus > Oncorhynchus nerka. The sequence goes on from NC_088417.1 coordinate 13,463,381, forward strand.
GAAGCTCGCATCCGCTACAAGACCATGGTGCTTGCCTACGGAGCTGTGAGGGGAACGGCACCTCAGTACCTCCAGGCTCTGATCAGGCCCTACACCCAAACAAGGGCACTGCGTTCATCCACCTCTGGCCTGCTCGCCTCCCTACCACTGAGGAAGTACAGTTCCCGCTCAGCCCAGTCAAAACTGTTCGCTGCTCTGGCCCCCCAATGGTGGAACAAACTCCCTCAAGACGCCAGGACAGCGGAGTCAATCACCACCTTCCGGAGACACCTGAAACCCCACCTCTTTAAGGAATACCTAGGATAGGATAAAGTAATCCTTCTCACCCCCCCCTTAAAAGATTTAGATGCACTATTGTAAAGTGGCTGTTCCACTGGATGTCATAAGGTGAATGCACCAATTTGTAAGTCGCTCTGGATAAGAGCGTCTGCTAAATGACTTAAATGTAAATGTAAATGTAAGCGGCCAAGCTAACACAACAAGGCGTTTTTTGTTTCCTCCATATTGTTTTGAAACAAACAACTGCAAGTGAACAGCTGTGAAGCGAAGGCCATGGTGCAGTCACATGCTAGGCAGGGAGCTCCCCCAATCAGCACGGGAGCATGCAAGCCTGGTCAGCACTGAGGGGGGAGTCTCTAAAAAGGGCCCAAAATACAAAACAAAATGGCCCTCGTCAAAAATAGGAAAAGGGAAGAAGCATAAATGTGATAATTAACTAGCAGGCATAGCTAGCAGGGGCTACATCTACTGTTAGCATGTACAGAGACACACAGTTCATGATATCTACCTGTTGGTTTAGCGACGTTAAAACTAGCAGGTGGTTCAATTCTCGAGGATACAGACTGGGGGGTATTCCTTTTGGGTGAACTCCTTTCGGGTGAACTCCTTTTGGGTGAACTCCTTTTGGGTGAACTCCTATTGGGTGAACTCCTATTGGGTGAACTCCTATTGGGTGAACTCCTATTGGGTGAACTCCTTTTGGGTGAACTCCTTTTGGGTGAACTCCTTGTGGGTGAACTCCTATTGGGTGAACTCCTATTGGGTGAACTCCTTTTGGGTGAACTCCTTTTGGGTGAACTCCTTTTGGGTGTATTCTGCGGAGCTGAGGAGGATTGCATAGAAATTCAATATTAACATGATGATGTAATACTATTCAAATCTGAGCATTAGGGAGTCAGCTGAGCACTTGAGAGAATATTGTTGGTTTATATTATAATTCTGTAGAGATATTGACTATAGATTTGAATACATGAATGTTAAAGGATGTGTAAGTTGTGTCTGATTCACAGTGTTATGGAAAGCCTCAGACTAAGAGATGGAGTTGAGTCTTACAGTGCTAGAGGATGGATACACTTTCGGATGGGAGGAGAACCAACCGTCAGACACTGAACTGGCTCCCATCAATGAGGAGTTGAGACATAAATATCAATGTTGCCTTTTCGGGCCAATGATAATGACGAGTCTGAATCTAATACGGGCCCCGAGGAGGCTCATATTAAATTGGCACCACACCCAATTGGCAGAGTCTCTCTGCCACATCAGTTAGCTAGTGAAATTCCGCCAAAAGAGCTCGTCACCCCGAGATGAGACATCAGCTGGGGACGCCAGCTACAACAACATTTACATTCAAATGGACCGGTTTTCATCCACAGATCTGATATGATAGTGACGACCCACGCCGGCAATCAAGACAAAGACAGCTGGCTGACATGGCTCTGGAAGGGGCATAAATAAAATGTAAAAACAAATTCTCCAATTAATCAGTGAACGGGGCTGGACAGGGGAGAACTGGGGGTTACAGGGGAGAACGGGGGGGACAGAGAGAATTGGGGAGAACAGGGGGTTACAGGGGAGAACGGGGGAGAACAGAGAGAATTGGGGAGAACAGGAGGTTACAGGAGAGAACGGGGGAGAACAGAGAGAATTGGGGAGAACAGGGGGTTACAGGAGAGAACAGGGCTTTACAGGGGAGAACAGGGCTTTACAGGGGAGAACAGGGGTTACAGGGGAGAACAGAGAGAACTGGGGAGAACAGGGGGTTACAGGAGAGAACAGGGGGTTACAGGAGAGAACAGGGCTTTACAGGGGAGAACAGGGGGTTACAGGGGAGAACAGGGCTTTACAGGGGAGAACAGAGAGAATTGGGGAGAACAGGGGGTTACAGGAGAGAACAGGGCTTTACAGGGGATAACAGGGCTTTACAGGGGGTTACAGGGGAGAACAGAGAGAACTGGGGAGAACAGGGGGTTACAGGAGAGAACAGAGAGAATTGGGGAGAACAGGGGGTTACAGGAGAGAACAGGGCTTTACCGGGAGAACAGGGCTTTACAGGGGAGAACAGGGGGTTACAGGGGAGAACAGAGAGAACTGGGGAGAACAGGGGGTTACAGGAGAGAACAGAGAGAATTGGGGAGAACAGGGGGTTACAGGAGAGAACAGGGCTTTACAGGGGAGAACAGGGCTTTACAGGGGAGAACAGGGCTTTACAGGGGAGAACAGGGGGTTACAGGGGAGAACAGAGAGAAACTGGGGAGAACAGGGGTTACAGGAGAGAACAGGGGGTTACAGGAGAGAACAGGGAGAATGGGGAGAACAGGAGGTTACAGGGGAGAACAGGAGGTTACAGGAGAGAACAGGGAGAATGGGGGAGAACAGGAGGTTACAGGGGAGAACAGGAGGTTACAGGAGAGAACAGGGAGAATGGGGGAGAACAGGAGGTTACAGGAGAGAACAGGGAGAATGGGAGAGAACAGGGAGAATGGGGGAGAACAGGAGGTTACAGGGGGTTACAGGAGAGAACAGGGAGAATTGGGGAGAACAGGGGGTTACAGGAGAGAACAGGGAGAATGGGAGAGAACAGGGAGAATGGGGGAGAACAGGAAGTTACAGGGGGAAACAGGGGTTACAGGAGAGAACAGGGAGAATTGGGGAGAACAAGGGGTTACAGGAGAGAACAGGGAGAATGGGGGAGAACAGGGAGAATGGGGGAGAACAGGAGGTTACAGGAGAGAACAGGGAGAATGGGGAGAACAGGAGGTTACATGGGGAAACAGGGGGTTACAGGAGAGAACAGGGGGTTACAGGAGAAAACAGGGAGAATGGGAGAGAACAGGGAGAATGGGGAGAACAGGAGGTTACAGGGGGTTACAGGAGAGAACAGGGAGAATTGGGGAGAACAGGGGGTTACAGGAGAGAACAGGGAGAATGGGAGAGAACAGGGAGAATGGGGGAGAACAGGAAGTTACAGGGGGAAACAGGGAGAATGGGGGAGAACAGGAGGTTACAGGAGAGAACAGGGAGAATGGGGGAGAACAGGAGGTTACATGGGGAAACAGGGGGAAACAGGGGGTTACAGGAGAGAACAGGGGGTTACAGGAGAGAACAGGGGGTTACAGGAGAGAACAGGGAGAATGGGAGAGAACAGGGAGAATGGGGGAGAACAGACACACATCACAGACAAACTGAATTGGTCCACTCACACTGACAGCGTCGTGAAGAAGGCGCAGCAGCGCCTCTTCAACCTCAGGAGGCTGAAGAAATTCGGCTTGTCACCAAAAGCACTCACAAACTTCTACAGATGCACAATCGAGAGCATCCTGGCGGGCTGTATCACCGCCTGGTACGGCAACTGCTCCGCCCTCAACCGTAAGGCTCTCCAGAGGGTAGTGAGGTCTGCACAACGCATCACCGGGGGCAAACTACCTGCCCTCCAGGACACCTACACCACCCGATGTTACAGGAAGGCCATAAAGATCATCAAGGACATCAACCACCCGAACCACTGCCTGTTCACCCCGCTATCATCCAGAAGGCGAGGTCAGTACAGGTGCATCAAAGCTGGGACCGAGAGACTGAAAAACAGCTTCTATCTCAAGGCCATCAGACTGTTAAACAGCCACCACTAACATTGAGTGGCTGCTGCCAACACACTGTCATTGACACTGACCCAACTCCAGCCACTTTAATAATGGGAATTGATGGGAAATGATGTAAATATATCACTAGCCACTTTAAACAATGCTACCTTATATAATGTTACTTACCCTACATTATTCATCTCATATGCATATGTATATACTGTACTCTAGATCATCGACTGCATTCTTATGTCACTAGCCACTTTAACTATGCCACTTTGTTTACTTTGTCTACATACTCATCTCATATGTATATACTGTACTCGATACCATCTACTGTATGCTGCTCTGTACCATCACTCATTCATATATCCTTATGTACATATTCCTTATCCCCTTACACTGTGTATAAGACAGTAGTTTTGGAATTGTTAGTTAGATTACTTGTTGGTTATCACTGCATTGTCGGAACTAGAAGCACAAGCATTTCGCTACACTCGCATTAACATCTGCTAACCATGTGTATGTGACAAATAAAATTTGATTTGATTTGATTTTGATTTGGTTACAGGAGAGAACAGGGAGAATTGGGGAGAACAGGGGGTTACAGGAGAGAACAGGGAGAATGGGGGAGAACAGGAAGTTACAGGGGGAAACAGGGGGTTACAGGAGAGAACAGGGAGAATTGGGGAGAACAGGGGTTACAGGAGAGAACAGGGAGAATGGGGGAGAACAGGGAGAATGGGGGAGAACAGGAGGTTACAGGAGAGAACAGGGAGAATGGGGGAGAACAGGAGGTTACATGGGGAAACAGGGGTTACAGGAGAGAACAGGGGGTTACAGGAGAAAACAGGGGTTACAGGAGAGAACAGGGAGAATGGGAGAGAACAGGGAGAATGGGGGAGAACAGGAGGTTACAGGGGTTACAGGAGAGAACAGGGAGAATTGGGGAGAACAGGGGTTACAGGAGAGAACAGGGAGAATGGGAGAGAACAGGGGGTTACAGGAGAGAAAAGGGAGAATTGGGGAGAACAGGGAGAATGGGGGAGAACAGGAGGTTACAGGAGAGAACAGGGAGAATGGGGGAGAACAGGAGGTTACATGGGGAAACAGGGGGAAACAGGGGGTTACAGGAGAGAACAGGGAGAATTGGGGAGAACAGGGGGTTACAGGAGAGAAAAGGGAGAATGGGAGAGAACAGGGAGAATGGGGAGAACAGGAGGTTACAGGAGAGAACAGGGAGAATGGGAGAGAACAGGGAGAATGGGGGAGAACAGGAGGTTACAGGAGAGAACAGGGAGAATGGGAGAGAACAGGGAGAATGGGGGAGAACAGGAGGTTACAGGAGAGAACAGGGAGAATGGGAGAGAACAGGGAGAATGGGGGAGAACAGGAGGTTACAGGGGGTTACAGGAGAGAACAGGGAGAATGGGGGAGAACAGAAGGTTACAGGAGAGAACAGGGAGAATGGGAGAGAACAGGGAGAATGGGGGAGAACAGGGAGAATGGGGGAGAACAGGAGGTTACAGGGGGTTACAGGGAGAACAGGGAGAATGGGGGAGAACAGGAGGTTACAGGGGGTTACAGGAGAGAACAGGGAGAATGGGGGAGAACAGGGAGAATGGGGAGAACAGGAGGTTACAGGAGAGAACAGGGAGAATGGGAGAGAACAGGGAGAATGGGGGAGAACAGGAGGTTACAGGGGGTTACAGGAGAGAACAGGGAGAATGGGGGAGAACAGGGAGAATGGGGAGAACAGGAGGTTACAGGAGAGAACAGGGAGAATGGGAGAGAACAGGGAGAATGGGGGAGAACAGGGGGTTACAGGGGACAAAAGCAGAGGGTGCGTTGCCGAGCGAAGATGTCAAAATAACACAATGGGGGCGTCTGATAAATTCCTGTGGCGAGTATCCATTCCCTCTTCGTACACAGCCGCTGTCACTATGAGCCATCTAACTGCGGCTACCTCTGTGAGCTGGCCTGAAAAATAAAGGACATTACCCATGGTCTGGGACTGGTTGATAAAGACAGGGGAGAGGGGGACAGCCCTGGGTACTTTGAGGGGATGAAAAGGCGATGTGAGTGCAGAGCAGCGAGGATAAAACAATGGCTACAAGTTGTAATGAGTCTGAGCGACATACTGAGGCTTTAGTGACTTCACAGCACGGCTGCTTAGGGAGGTTCATGCTTTCATGTAGACTGGGAAACGGTGACGCTATCAAGCAAACGGCCACATTTAAGACAAACGGTGAACAAAATGGCTCTGTGGAGAATATGAAGTTGCATTGTTCTAGGGAATTTCAAGGGAAAGTATACAAAATACCAATTCCCTATTCACACCAGTGGCACTTGTCAGCCAATGACAGGTCTGGAAGGACCTGAGTCAATGTCAATGGTTGTGAAGACCAAATCAAGTGTGATTGATTGACAGATGTCACAAGGTGTGCAGTGGTATGGCCATTATGACAGATGGGTTCATTGATTGATTGGTGCCTGAGCTGTATGGTCAAATGTACTGTCCTCTTGACACCCTATCAGCTGAATTCAACAGCTTAAGAGATAGTAACTTCAAAATAGTCTGGACATAGAGACAGAGGGGGACAAGGACGACATGATTTTCTTGTTCATTTAGGTTGAGTCGTTTGTGGTTGATGTCCTGTACCTAGCTTTATGGTGGCGCACTCGATGCTTTCAGGCTAACTTTCCCAACACAAACTCTATGGGAAGAAATGTGACACAATCCTCTTTCATTCCTAAGAGAAATGTTGATGGAACTACGAACCTCCGTCCAGGCTGCGCGACATGATGTAGCGCTTGCTGGTGGAGCGCTCGAAGCGGGGCGCCGGACGGACGATCTGGGAGCTGGCTCGTCTCGTCTGGGCCTGGGTTCTCCCACTGTATCGGAACTTAGAGCCCAGATTTAGGAACTTCTTGGGGGGAGTTTCTGGAGACACCAACCTAGAGGACAGGGAGGAATGGTGAGGTCAGGAGAACAAGGAGGAGGTCAAGAAAGCCACACTATTACAGCAGGGATAGGAAAATGATCCTGGAGGGAAGCAGGGCATGCAGGCTTTTACTCCAACCCAGCGTGAAGATAATCAAGACAATATACAATAGCTATAAAATTACTTTCAAAACCCTCCACGGAAATGGCAGATGTCTACACGTTGAGGTGGTGGCCCAGGTCTCACCTGAAAAAGGTGTGGTGCTCCACGCAGACTTTCCATAGTCTCTTGGCCGCCCGATGGTTGGGGAGCTTGAACCCGATGGTGCTTTCAAACTGCTCAAACTGACGGCAAAACGTACAGAAAAAACACACACACACACACACACACACACACACACACACACACACACACGTCATTCTATGTGATGTCAATCTATGTGATGTCATTATATGTGATGTCATTCTATGTGATGTCATTCTATGTGAAGTCATTCTATGTGATGTCATTATATGTGATGTCAATCTATGTGATGTCATTATATGTGATGTCATTCTATGTGATGTCATTCTATGCAATGCCATTCTATGTGATGTCATTCTATGTGATGCCATTCTACATACATGAAACAGGATAGGGACACTTCTTTCATGTTAGGAGGGCCATGCTGACATGCTTACCTCTCCGGGGCGTATTTTGATGTAGAAATTATTCCTTTTATAGGAAATCTTGAGGACTTTGGGCCAGGCGAACCTGTTGATGCGCAGGCGGTCACGGTAGATCAGAAGACCGCTAGAGCACACGCCCAACATGATCTCAACACCCTCCGAATCCTGGGAAGGACCGGCAGGAACACACACCGTGGTCAACAACTTGACACTACTCAAACTACACTTTTTATTTCATTCTTTATTGCAAAATTCTTGAAACATCTGCAAACTGGTATAAAAAAAAAAACAGGGAACAGGGTGTGAATAGGGAAGGTTTCTGTAATGTTGCAACTCAAACTAGTTTCACATTGAGGTAGCCTGGGTGTCAGTCAGTTTGGGCTTGACTCAGGTTACTGTGGGCAGGGCTAGTCAACTCCATGCCTAAAGGGCCAAAGTCCTGCTTTTCTTTACTACCTCGTAGCTCATTGAATGATGCATGTTACTAATTGACCCAGAGAGTCCAGAGGTGTTTCGGCCCTCCAGGCCTGGTGTTAAACGGTCCTGTTCTACAGTATGTCCACTCTTTATTAGACTCCTATACCAAGTGGAAATAAGAGAGCATCCTCTTTTATTTCTTATTTCTCGTGTTTTTTATTAGTGTTTTTTTAATATACTTTAAAAAAATATTGTTGGGTAGGGCTTGCAAGTTCAGCATTTAACTGTACTTGTGCACGTGACAAATAAAATGTGTAAATGATAACAGGAAAGTAGTTGACTAATGCCAAAACAAACTGAAAACCAGGCAAAAAAAGGTTTCTTGATTGTAAAAAAAAAAATATTGGTTCACAATATCCAGACACCACCACTTTCTCCTACAAGATAGACGGCCTAAGACAACTGGCGATACAGCAAGCCAATTACAAAGCATTTCTCAATGACGGATTCAAATTAGCTTTGTAATTTAAATAAAATGAAATCATCATGAAGCTGTTGTAATGTCGACGAACATATTTCAACGAAACCAAGAACTCAAGAGACAAGAAATGGACTTACATTAACAGAAACCAATTATTTATCCTAAAACTATCTATTTTCACAACTCCCACTTTCACTAGTCATATATCTGGCTTTATAGCCAGGAGCAGGTCTTGGGCTCTTTCTCAATTGCCTAAAAATTCTGTCCTCTCCTCTTCTCCTTCATTGCACTGATCTGGTGAAAGAAGTGACCAGGTGAAAGAAGTGACCAGGTGAAAGAAGTGACCAGGTGAAAGATCCGACCAGGTGAAAGAAGTGACCAGGTGAAAGAGGTGACCAGGTGAAAGAAGTGACCAGGTGAAAGAAGTGACCAAGTGAAAGAATCGACCAGGTGAAAGAAGTGACCAGGTGAAAGAAGTGACCAGGTGAAAGAAGTGACCAGGTGAAAGAAGTGACCAGGTGAAAGAGGTGACCAGGTGAAAGAAGTGACCAAGTGAAAGAATCGACCAAGTGAAAGAAGTGACCAGGTGAAAGAAGTGACCAGGTGAAAGAAGTGACCAGGTGAAAGAGGTGACCAGGTGAAAGAAGTGACCAGGTGAAAGAAGTGACCAGGTGAAAGAAGTGACCAGGTGAAAGAAGTGACCAGGTGAAAGCAGTGACCAGGTGAAAGAAGTGACCAGGTGAAAGAAGTGACCAGGTGAAAGAAGTGACCAGGTGAAAGCCAGTCTAATGATGATCTTCCACCATCTTGTTTTTACCTGTCACGTTCCAATCAGTGCAGATGAAGTTAAGGAGACGAGGGGAGCACAGATTTTGAAGAGAATTTAAAGAGCACACTGATGTACTTGTCTTAGCTATGTAAATGTGTACTGAACAAAAATATAAATGCAACATGCAACAATTTAAAAATATTTTAATGAGTTACATTTCATAGAAGGAAATCAGTCAACTGGCCCTAATCTATACATTTCACATGACTGGGCAGGGACGCAGCCATGTGTGGGCCTGTGAGGGCATAGGCCCACCCACTTTAGAGCCAGGCCCAGCCATTCAGAATGACCCCCCCCCATCCCCCACACACACAGATATTTTAATGAACATTAAAATATCTGGCAACAGCTATGTTGGACATTCCTGCAGTCAGCATGCCAATTGCACACTCCCCCAAAACGTGAATCATCTGTTGCATTGTGTTGTGTGACAAAACTGCACATTTTTAGAGAGGACTTTATTTGTCCCCAAGCACAAGGTGAACCTGTGTAATGATCATTCTGTTTAGTTCGCTTTGTGATATGCCACATCTGTCAGGTGGATGGATTATCTTGGCAAAGGAGAAATGCTCACTAACAGGGATGTAAACATATTTGTGCACAACATTGCGTAGCGTTTATATTTTTGTTCAGCTTAGTTTAGGGTAGTAACGAGCAACACTTAGGTATGTTCAGCTGTGTTGCACTATGAACTGTGTTCCAGTTTCATAGATGCTGAAGGTCTACAATGCAGCAGGAAGCATTTTGTCTAAACTTTCATTCACACACCGCAATATGATGGCATTGCAAGGCCAGTGAATGTAATGGTGATGGAGGAGTCTATCACTCATGAGGCAAAGCCTATGACTGCAGTGACATCTACTCTGGCCTAAAATCTAATGCCATGTTCCAATTTTCACACTAGCATACCACCTGAAATGCATTCCTGATTGCTTCATTCAAGTGGCATGTTAGTGTGGATATTGGAAAGTAGCCTATGTGGGGCTAAGGTGGCAGATACAAGTCACATGACATCACGATGATGAGGCCTTCCCCAAAAGGTCTTGAAGTCTGCAGATCAACACAGTCGTGGTGTCACAGAGCAGATGGGGGGACAGAGGGGGTCCACAACTCCCTGTGAGTGGGATATATATGCACGGGGGCTATGAAGGGTGGGGGGGGGGGGGGGTGATGTCCTATACCTCACAACAGCCACCTAAGAGACTACAACTACAGGCATCCACAATGTCAACTCGAAACTGTGGTGAGCCAACCCCACACAGCTCCAAACAATGGACTCTAACAGGACATGCACGAAGACAAGGGTTTTCAGACAGGGACACATGTAACATACATGTGACTCTACATACACACAAACAAAATGCAAGCCTTACCTCGCCCTTAGCTGGAGACAAGCACTCAAACAGGCTTCCTACCAACTAGAACATTCAGTAAGAATTAGAAAACACAATCATAGGCTGTTCTGACCAGAGGGAATGTTTCCATGCTATCAGTGTGATCTCTCATTTGGTTATTAACGCAAATCTGAAGTGAAATAGCTGCATGTCATTATTTCATTATTATTATATTTCAAGACAAAACAATATGCTTACTCTATTACACATTTGGTGTGAGGAGGTGAATGGTTTTTCCATCATTGCGTTGATTCACATGAGGTCAGATGATATAACCCAATCAATCGTTGGGTCAGGCTATATATACATGGCTGGCAATGGAATTGTATTATTATTTTGTGGCATCCAATTGGTAGTTACAGTCTTGTCTCATCGCTGCAACTCCCGTACGGACTTGGGACAGGCGAAGGTCGAGAGCCGTGCGTCCTCCGAAACACAACCCAATCAAGCCGCGCTGCTTCTTGACACAATGCTCACTTAACCCGGAAGCCAGTCACATCAATGTGTCATAGGAAACACCGTGCACCTGGCGACCGTGTCAGCGTGCATTACGCCCGGCCCGCCACAGGAGTCACTGGTGCATTATGGGAAAAGACATCCATGCCAGCCAAACCCTCCCCTAAACCGGACGCTGGGCCAATTGTGCGCCGCCCCACGGGTCCCCGGTCGCGGCCAGCTGGGACCGAGCCTGGACTCAAACCTAGAATCTGTAGTGGCACAGCTAGCACTGCGATGCAGTGCCTTAGACCACTGCACCACTCAGGAGGCCACGGCAACAGAAATACAAATGTCCAAACAATATTTCTTTGATGAAGACAAAAATGTGCCATATTTGTAAAAAGTTGAGCTAAAATACTCGTTCCTTGAGTATAATCTATCTGTGCCATTTCCATCCAAATCTATGATATTTTATCTGACTGTGCCATTTCCATCCAAATCTATGATATTTTATCTATCTGTGCCATTTCCATCCAAATCTATGATATTTTATCTGACTGTGCCATTTCCATCCAAATCTATGATATTTTATCTGACTGTGCCATTTCCATTCAAATCTATGATATTTTATCTGACTGTGCCATTTCCATCCAAATCTATGATATTTTATCTGACTGTGCCATTTCCATCCAAATCTATGATATTTTATCTGACTGTGCCATTTCCATCCAAATCTATGATATTTTATCTATCTGTGCCATTTCCATTCAAATCTATGATATTTTATCTGACTGTGCCATTTCCATTCAAATCTATGATATTTTATCTATCTGTGCCATTTCCATCCAAATCTATGATATTTTATCTGACTGTGCCATTTCCATTCAAATCTATGATATTTTATCTGACTGTGCCATTTCCATTCAAATCTATGATATTTTTTCTGACTGTGCCATTTCTATTCAAATCTATGATATTTTATCTGACTGTGCCATTTCCATTCAAATCTATGATATTTTATCTGACTGTGCCATTTCCATTCAAATCTATGATATTTTATCTGACTGTGCCATTTCCATTAAAATCTATGATATTTTATCTGACTGTGCCATTTCCATTCAAATCTATGATATTTTATCTGACTGTGCCATTTCCATTCAAATCTATGTTATTTTAATTGACTGTGCCATATGCATTCAAATCTATGTCAGCGAATTGGGCCAGAGTTTTTGATTTACTTGGTTACTTAGATTTGGGTAGTTAGTCCTAAAATGTGATCCCCAGCTGACATTGCAAACAACAGAAACAAACAACATAGTTACAAAGGAACAATATTCAACACAAAACAGACATTAGCGAGTAATAGGTAGACCATGTCTAGCATACACACCTCTGATAGGCAAAATTCAGACCATGTATAGTGAACACACCTCTGATAGGCAAAATTCAGACCATGTCTAGCGAACACACCTCTGATAGGCAAAATTCAGACCATGTATAGTGAACACACCTCTGATAGGCAAAATTCAGACCATGTCTAGCGTACACACCTCTGATAGGCTAAATTCAGACCATGTCTAGCGAACACACCTCTGATAGGCTAAATTCAGACCATATATAGAGAACACACCTCTGATAGGATAAATTCAGACCATGTATAGTGAACACACCTCTGATATGCTAAATTCAGACCATGTATAGCGAACACACCTCTGATAGGCTAAATTCAGACCATGTCTAGCGTACACACCACTGATAGGCTAAATTCAGACCATGTCTAGCGTACACACCTCTGATAGGCTAAATTCATAAATTTAGTAGCAAGGTTAAACTAAACTAAACTTATTTCTCCTAGACCCGGGTTTTTGAGGTGTCACTGAGAGCAGTACACAACACCATGGACTGGACCTGAAGTGGGGTTTGAGGTGTTACTGAGAGCAGTACACAACACCATGGACTGGACCTGAAGTGGGTTTTGAGGTGTTACTGAGAGCAGTACACAACACCATGGACTGGATCTGAAGTGGGGTTTGAGGTGTTACTGAGAGCAGTACACAACACCATGGACTGGACCTGAAGTGGGGTTTGAGGTGTCACTGAGAGCAGTACACAACACCATGGACTGGACCTGAAGTGGGGTTTGAGGTGTTACTGAGAGCAGTACACAACACCATGGACTGGACCTGAAGTGGGGTTTGAGGTGTCACTGAGAGCAGTACACAACACCATGGACTGGACCTGAAGTGGGGTTTGAGGTGTCACTGAGAGCAGTACACAACACCATGGACTGGACCTGAAGTGGGGTTTGAGGTGTCACTGAGAGCAGTACACAACACCATGGACTGGACCTGAAGTGGGGTTTGAGGTGTCACTGAGAGCAGTACACAACACCATGGACTGGACCTGAAGTGGGGTTTGAGGTGTCACTGAGAGCAGTACACAACACCATGGACTGGACCTGAGGGTTCAAACAACAATGATCCAAATGGCTATTGAAGCTGCTGGGGGTCAAATGACAGGAAACCAGGCAGCATCATGCAGCTGCTGGGGGTCAAATGACAGGAAACCAGGCAGCATCATGCAGCTGCTGGGGGTCAAAGGGCAGGGAACCAGGCAGCATCATGCAGCTGCTGGGGGTCAAAGAGCAGGGAACCAGGCAGCATCATGCAGGCCATAACAATAGGGCTTTTTCAATTCATGACAGGGCAGGCATTTTGAAAAACAACAACAGGGTTGGGGTCAATAACAGGTAGCCTGTTTTGTAAAAGTTTAATTAGGCCACTTTACCTTGGCATGGTGCAGGTCAACTCCGTACATGGACAGCTTCTTCACGTTTTCCAGGAAGTGCATCTCAGCGTCAGCTGGCGTCATTCCTCTGGAGAGACAAAGATACACACAGCTTTTTGTATGGGTTTTTGACAGCTACTTTTGAGACCATGACTTTTTCTTCCATTAGGTCAGACAGACGGACAGACACATGTACAGACCACCAGACTGACTTGTAGTTCTAGAGAGACAGACGAACAGACCACCAGACTGACTTGTAGTTCTAGAGAGACAGACGAACAGACAACCAGACTGACTTGTAGTTCTAGACAGACAGACAAACAGACAATCAGACTGACTTGTAGTTCTAGACAGACAGACGAACAGATAACCAGACTGACTTGTAGTTCTAGAGAGACAGACGAACAGACAATCAGACAGACTTGTAGTTCTAGAGAGACAGACGAACAGACAATCAGACTGACTTGTAGTTCTAGAGAGACAGACGAACAGACAACCAGACTTGTACACTCTTAGAAAAAAAGGTGCTATCTAGAACCGAAAAGGGCTGTCCCAATAGGAGAACCCTTTGAAGAACCTTTTTGGTACCAGGTAGAAATAACCCCCTTGGTTCCAGCTAGAACCCTTTTGAGTTCCATGTAACACCCTTTCCATAGAAGGTTCTACGTGGAGCCCCAAAAAGTTTTACCTGGAACCAAAAAGGGTTCCACCTGGAACCAAAAAAGGTTTCCACTTGGAACCAAAAAGGGTTCTCGTATGGGAACTGATGAAGAACCCTTTCTTCTAAGTGTAGTTCTCAACACAAGACTAACTTGTAGTTCTTGTGCAGGTCCATGACCTTCTCCTCCAGCTCCTTGGTCTGGTTGGGGGCGAAGCGGAACTCGCTGACGTAGTCCGTCCCAGACTCCTCGAGATCGTAGTCCCCCAACTCTGATTGAACCGTGTAGGATCCCAGCACCGTGTGGGTGGCGAAAGAGCATGGCAGACGCCCAGACACCACGTCATCCCTCAACTGGAGGCACAGGTAATATCTGCAAGGGGAGAGAAAGGGATGAGAGGGCGTGGGACAGATAGAGAGGGGCGGGGAAAGAGAAAGGAGAGTGAGGGATGGAGTTTGTGTCATGAGGAGAGAAAAAAGTGTGAGAGAAAGGGAGAAAAAAGAGTAAGAGAGAAAGAGCGAGAAAGAGGTCAATGGAAATAATGCACACAGGACAGTATTTCATTGATAAAAATGTTTAATTTGTTATTATGCTTATATACACTGAGTATACCAAACATTACGAACACCTTCCTAATATTAAGGTCCATCCCCCGGCCTCCCGAGTGGTGCAGTGGTCTAAGGCTAGCTGTGCCACTAGAGATTCTATGTTTGAGTCCAGGCTCTGTCGCAGCCGGCCACGACCGGGAGACCCATGTGGCGGCGCACAATTGGCTCAGCGTCGTCTGGGTTTGGGGAGGGTTTGGCAGGCAGGGATGTCCTTGTCCCATCGTGCACTAGCGACTCCTGTGGCGGGCCGGGCGCAGTGCCCGCTGACACGGTCACCAGGTGTACCGTGTTTCCTCCGACACATTGGTGTGGCTTGCTTCCAGGTTAAGTGGGCATTGTGTGAAGAAGCAGTGCGGCCTGATTGGGTTGTGTTTAGGAGAACGCACGGCTCTCGACCTTCTCCTCTTCCGAGCCGTACGGGAAATGCGATAAGACAAGACTATCTACCAATTGGATACCACAAAATTGGGGAGAAAAAGGGGTCAAAATAAATAAATGTTTCATCCCCTTTGCCCTCAGAACAGCCTCAATTCGTTGATTCTACAAGGTGTGGAAAGCGTTCCACAGGGATGCTGGCCCATGTTGATTCTACAAGGTGTGGAAAGCGTTCCACAGGGATGCTGGCCCATGTTGACTTCAAGGTGTGGAAAGCGTTCGACAGGGATGCTGGCCCATGTTGACTTCAAGGTGTGGAAAGCGTTCCACAGGGATGCTGGCCCATGTTGACTTCAAGGTGTGGAAAGCGTTCGACAGGGATGCTGGCCCATGTTGACTTCAAGGTGTGGAAAGCGTTCCACAGGGATGCTGGCCCATGTTGACTTCAAGGTGTGGAAAGCGTTCCACAGGGATGCTGGCCCATGTTGACTTCAAGGTGTGGAAAGCGTTCCACAGGGATGCTGGCCCATGTTGACTTCAAGGTGTGGAAAGCGTTCCACAGGGATGCTGGCCCATGTTGACTTCAAGGTGTGGAAAGCGTTCCACAGGGATGCTGGCCCATGTTGACTTCAAGGTGTGGAAAGCGTTCCACAGGGATGCTGGCCCATGTTGACTTCAAGGTGTGGAAAGCGTTCCACAGGGATGCTGGCCCATGTTGACTTCAAGGTGTGGAAAGCGTTCCACAGGGATGCTGGCCCATGTTGACTTCAAGGTGTGGAAAGCGTTCCACAGGGATGCTGGCCCATGTTGACTTCAAGGTGTGGAAAGCGTTCGACAGGGATGCTGGCCCATGTTGACTTCAAGGTGTGGAAAGCGTTCCACAGGGATGCTGGCCCATGTTGACTTCAAGGTGTGGAAAGCGTTCCACAGGGATGCTGGCCCATGTTGACTCCAATGTGTGGAAAGCGTTCCACAGGGATGCTGGCCCATGTTGACTTCAAGGTGTGGAAAGCGTTCCACAGGGATGCTGGCCCATGTTGACTTCAAGGTGTGGAAAGCGTTCCACAGGGATGCTGGCCCATGTTGACTTCAAGGTGTGGAAAGCGTTCCACAGGGATGCTGGCCCATGTTGACTTCAAGGTGTGGAAAGCGTTCCACAGGGATGCTGGCCCATGTTGACTTCAAGGTGTGGAAAGCGTTCCACAGGGATGCTGGCCCATGTTGACTTCAAGGTGTGGAAAGCGTTCCACAGGGATGCTGGCCCATGTTGACTCTACAAGGTGTGGAAAGCGTTCCACAGGGATGCTGGCCCATGTTGACTTCAAGGTGTGGAAAGCGTTCCACAGGGATGCTGGCCCATGTTGACTTCAAGGTGTGGAAAGCGTTCCACAGGGATGCTGGCCCATGTTGACTCTACAAGGTGTGGAAAGCGTTCCACAGGGATGCTGGCCCATGTTGACTCTACAAGGTGTGGAAAGCGTTCCACAGGGATGCTGGCCCATGTTGACTCTACAAGGTGTGGAAAGCGTTCCACAGGGATGCTGGTCCATGTTGACTCTACAAGGTGTGGAAAGCGTTCCACAGGGATGCTGGCCCATGTTGACTCTACAAGGTGTGGAAAGCGTTCCACAGGGATGCTGGTCCATGTTGACTCTACAAGGTGTGGAAAGCGTTCCACAGGGATGCTGGTCCATGTTGACTCTACAAGGTGTGGAAAGCGTTCCACAGGGATGCTGGCCCATGTTGATTCTACAAGGTGTGGAAAGCGTTCCACAGGGATGCTGGCCCATGTTGACTCCAATGCTTCCCACAGCTGAGTCAAGTTGGCTGGATGTCATTTGGGTGCTGGATCATTCTTGTTACACAGGGGAAACTATTGAGTGTGAAAAACCCAGCAGCGTTGTAGCTGTTGACACAAACCGGTGTGGCACCTACTACCATACCCCGTTCAAAGCCACTTCAATCTTTTGTCTTGTCCATTCACCCAAGGCTTAAAAATCCTTCTCTAACCTGTTTCTTCTCCTTCATCTACAGTGATTGAAGTTCACCTGGATTCACTTGTTCAGTCTATGTCATGAGAAGAGCAAGTGTCCTTAATGTTTTGCATACTCAGTGTATATCCCGAAAGTGGAACTATAGAAAGTGTAACCTTGTAATATCCTCAGACAGCTGTGCAGGGTCTGGAGGGTAGAACTTCACATTGAATGAAAAATTCCAGGCGGCTCCTGCAGTGTACAAAAACAACCATTTAATTGAAATTACCCTTAAACAGCAGGAAAGAACCCAGATTGTGCCTTTAAACCGGAGTAACTAGCATGCTGGCTAACTTTCAAACCACGCAGAGAAATAACGTTCAAAAACCCATATTCTACACACCTCTGATCTGTTTCTTCATCTCCTTGGATTGGTCTAACCAGTTCTGGTTCAAGAGTTCAAGAGGACAGTGTTAATTCACGTCGAAACATGTTCAAAACACTCATAATTACACAGCAAAATCAACAAGACAAATTCCACCTTTTGGTTTTCGATGTCCCGGAATGTGATGCCAAAGTAGTCCTTTTCCAGGAGGTTGAGCTGCTCACACACTTTGTCAAATAACACATGGCCTCTCTCCCGTTTCTGCAGATAGAGACGAAACACTTAGATGAACCTACATTCTATTGTTCCTAAAATTATACATTGGACAGATGTATACAATTCTTCGGATCTCAAACCCCTCCTAAATGACAACGGCATCCCAACGCACTAAATTGTGATATATTCCTCGCACCGGTTCGGGAGCCGTTTAATGATGGATAGCTCTAAAGGAGAGAATCCACAGGACTCAACCATGACTCAACTCTCTACAGGGGAAGAAGTCGCCTGTTTAAAAGGGCTCCACTCCCATTTCCCAGCATCACACCCTTTTGTGTCACATCATGATGAGTGTCCTAATGTCTGCTACCCTGCCTGGCCCTCGCAGGGTGAGATCCAAGGCTCCTTGCCACCATGATACGTCAACCTGTGAGGCTCCCATTGCTACCTCTAAATAAGCAACATGCCTTAATGCTGCGTAAAAATAGTCCAAAGAGGTGCTTATACTGAGCCGTGGAAAACTATTTGCACCCTTTCTGATTTTCTCTATTTTTGCATTTTTTTGGTGCATATTTTTGATACTGAATGTTATCAGATCTTCAACCCAAACCTAACATGAGTTTACAAACAAGCCCTCAAAAATATACTTATTTTATTTATTTAATTGACAAAGTTATGCAAGACCCAATGAGAGAAAGTAATTGCCCCCTTAATAAAACCTTGAGCTGCAATGACTGTAACCAAATTATCAAGAAATATTGTATATATAATCAAATGCTCCTACTGCAGAATTATTTTACACCTGCGACGAAACTGGTATGTCCAAACATGTCACCTTGAAACAGAGAAAGATTGTGAGGGTTATTTTGTAGAGTGTTTCTGGAGTAAAAAGAGAACAAGGGTTTCAAAAGGGTTCTTCGGCTGTCCCCATAGGAGAACCCTTTTTGGTTCCAGGTAGAAACCTTTTTTTTGGTTTTTAGGTAGAACTCTTTTGGGTTCCACGTAGAACCTTCTGTGGAAAGGGTTCAACATGGAACCAAAATGGTTCTACCTGGAACCAAAAAGGGTTCTTCAAAGGGTTCTCCTATGGGGGCAGCCGAAGAACCCTTTTAGGTTCTAGATAGCACTTTTTTTCTAAGAGTGTTGCTAGGTTTGTTAAAACTGAGACAAACCAAGTCTCTGCAGCGTACCGTCACATCCCATTGGTCTCAGTTCAAGTGTCTTGACGTCCACAGAATCCTCTAAGACTCCGATAATTATCTCTCTCATCACGATCAGAGAGACAAAACTCCTCCAAGAAAAACACATCTGCTCCTTCTGTTGTCACTTCCTCTGAAAGCGTGGGATCAAAATGAATACTTGAGATGGGCTACACAGCAGTTGTGCCATTCAAGCCCACAATAAAGTACAAAACAACTGTGTGTGTGTGTGTGTGTGTGTGTGTGTGTGTGTGTGTGTGTGTGTGTGTGTGTGTGTGTGTGTGTGTGTGTGTGTGTGCAGCAAGAAAATTATAGGAGGCAAGAAAATCCCATATTTTTGTAAATGAGGAACATCTTATGGTAGGTCTCAGTGATTTACTGTGAAACGCAGTCAAGCCATTTTCCAGGTCGTAAGGCCTCTTGGGGAGCCACTTAACCACTGTAACCTCATTAAACAATGACCAGTAATAATCTAAGCTTCAGGCAACTGCCAAAATAAAGGAAACACTTGGGGGAAACAAAGAATATTGAAAGCAGGTGCTTCCACACAGGTGTGGTTCCTGGGTCAATTAAGCAATTAACATCCCATCATGCTTAGGGTCTTGTATAAAACGTCCAGTTGCCTATTATTCTGGCTACCATGGCTAGAAGAAGAGATCTCAGTGACTTTAAAAGAGGGGTCTCAAAGGAGCATAAGGGGTGTGTGTGTGTGTGTGTGTGTGTGTGTGTGTGTGTGTGTGTGTGTGTGTGTGTGTGTGTGTGTGTGTGTGTGTGTGTGTCAGTCATCAGATCTCAACCCAATTCAACACTTACAGGAGATTCTGGAGCGGCGTCAGACGGCGTTTTCCAACACCATCAACAAAACACCAAATGATGGAATTTCTTGTGAATGGTGACGCATCCCTTCAATAGACTTCCAGACAATTGAAGAATCTATGCCAAGGCACATTGAAGAATCATACTTCCAGACAATTGAAGAATCTATGCCAAGGCACATTGAAGAATCATACTTCCAGACAATTGAAGAATCTATGCCAAGGCACATTGAAGAATCATACTTCCAGACAATTGAAGAATCTATGCCAAGGCACATTGAAGAATCATACTTCCAGACAATTGAAGAATCTATGCCAAGGCACATTGAAGAATCATACTTCCAGACAATTGAAGAATCTATGCCAAGGCACATTGAAGCTGTTCTGGCGGCTGGTGGTGGCCCAATGCCATTAAGACACTTTATGTTAGTGTTTCCTTTATTTTGGCAGTTACCTGTATGTGAATTAGCCTTGGGCAGCCAGCGGCTAATGCTAAAGAACATCTGCACTCTGCAGCCTCAATTTCCCTTCCAGAAGGAGCACTTCAACGATCTCACTCACTGTCTGAGTGATCAAAACAACATCCCCAAATCTACAAACAATGTAGCTACTGAACCACAAGGACAAAGAGAGGTGGAGAGAAAAACATGTTTTCACTTCCCTAGCCGCCACGTCACTACATCCATTACTAGGAGTGTTATTGTGGCATTGATGGGGGCTGATGGATAGTTAATTGGAATGCTGTTTGTGTGGTAGGTCAGAGCACATTGATGAGTCAGACCATTTGGAAATGAAGAAGAGTGGCATGTCACTGCGAGAGAGGAGGGGGTGTCATGCCATCATCCCCCTCTCTTTTTATCCCCTCAGTGAACTCTGTCCCTCTCTCTGTTCTCCACTCTTTTTATCCCCTCAGTGAACTATCTGTCCCTCTCTCTGTTCTCCACTCTTTTTATCCCCTCAGTGAACTCTGTCCCTCTCTCTGTTCTCCACTCTTTTTATCCCCTCAGTGAACTCTGTCCCTCTCTCTGTTCTCCACTCTTTTTATCCCCTCAGTGAACTCTGTCCCTCTCTCTGTTCTCCACTCTTTTTATTCCCTCAGTGAACTCTGTCCCTCTCTCTGTTCTCCACTCTTTTTATCCCCTCAGTGAACTCTGTCCCTCTCTCTGTTCTCCACTCTTTTTATCCCCTCAGTGAACTATCTGTCCCTCTCTCTGTTCTCCACTCTTTTTATCCCCTCAGTGAACTCTGTCCCTCTCTCTGTTCTCCACTCTTTTTATCCCCTCAGTGAACTCTGTCCCTCTCTCTGTTCTCCACTCTTTTTATCCCCTCAATGAACTCTGTCCCTCTCTCTGTTCTCCACTCTTTTTATCCCCTCAATGAACTCTGTCCCTCTCTCGCCCCCTCAATCCTTCTCCACTTTCCTCTCGCCTCAAGTCTTTCCACACTCCTCTCTCTTCTTAGCCTGATCTCTTCTTATCACACTTCCCTTTTTACTCTCCTTTCCCCTCTATTCCCCTTCTCTCTTCTGACCTCTATCTCCCTCTTCTCTTCTGACCTCTATCCCCCTCCTCTCTTCTGACCTCTATCCCCCTTCTCTCTTCTGACCTCTATCTCCCTCTTCTCTTCTGACCTCTGCTCCCACCTATCATCACCTGCCTCCCCTCTCTCTTCCCCCTGCCCCACACTCTCTTCCCCCTGCCCCACACTCTCTTCCCCCTGCCCCCGCTCTCTTCCCCCTGCCCCACACTCTCTTCCCCCTGCCCCCGCTCTCTTCCCCCTGCCCCCGCTCTCTTCCCCCTGCCCCCTCTCTCTTCCCCCTGCCCCTCTCTCTCTTCCCCCTGCCCCCGTTCTCTTCACCCTGCCCCCTCTCTCTCTTCACCCTGCCCCCTCTCTCTCTTTTCCCCCTGCCCCCGTTCTCTTCACCTTGCCCCCTCTCTCTCTTCCCCCTGCCCCCGTTCTCTTCACCCTGCCCCCTCTCTCTCTTCCCCTGCCCCCTCTCTCTCTTCCCCTGCCACCTCTCTCTCTTTCACCTGCTCCCCTTCTCTCGCTTTCACCTGCTCCCCCTCACTCCTCCCTCTGCCCCTCTCTCTCTTCCCCCTGCCCCCTCTCTCTCTTCCCCTGCCCCCACTCTCTTCACCCTGCCCCCTATCTCTCTTTCCCTTTCCCCTCACTCCTCCCCCTGCCCCCTCTCTCTCTTCCCCCTGCCCCCCGTTCTCTTCCCCCTGCCCCCTCTCTCTCTTCACCCTGCCCCCTTTCTCTCTTCCCCTGCCCCTCTCTCTCTTCCCCTGCCCCCTCTCTCTCTTCCCCTGCCCCCTCTCTCTCTTCACCCTGCCCCCTCTCTCTCTTCCCCCTGCCCCCTCTCTCTCTTCCCCCTGCCCCCCGTTCTCTTCCCCCTGCCCCCTCTCTCTCTTCATCCTGCCCCCTCTCTCTCTTCCCCTGCCCCCTCTCTCTCTTCACCCTGCCCCCTCTCTCTCTTCCCCTGCCACCTCTCTCTCTTTTACCTGCTCCCCCTTACGCCTCCCCCTGCCCCCGCTCTCTTCCCCCTGCCCCCTCTCTCTCTTCCCCTGCCCCCCACTCTCTTCACCCTGCCCCCTATCTCTCTTCCCCTTTCCCCTCACTCCTCCCCCTGCCCCCTCTCTCTTCCCCCTGCCCCCGTTCTCTTCACCCTGCCCTCTCTCTCTCTTCACCCTGCCCCCTCTCTCTCTTCCCCTGCCCCTCTCTCTCTTCCCCTGCCACCTCTCTCTCTTTCACCTGCTCCACCTCACTCCTCCCCCTTCCCCCTCTCTCTTTCCCCCTGCCCCCCGCTCTCTTCACCCTGCCCCCTGCCCCCTCTCTCTTTCACCCTGCCCCTCTCTCTCTTCTTCCCCCGCCCCCTCTCTCTCTTCCCCTGCCACCTCTCTCTCTTTCACCTGCTCCCCCTCACTCCTCCCCCTGCCCCCTCTCTCTCTTCACCCTGCCCCCTCTCTCTCTTCCCCCTGCCCCTCTCTCTCTTCCCCTGCCCCCTCTCTCTCTTTCACCTGCTCCACCTCACTCCCTCCCCCTGCCCCCGCTCTCTTCACCCTGCCCCTCTCTCTCTTCCCCTTTCCCCTCACTCCTCCCCCTGCCCCCTCTCTCTCTTCCCCCTGCCCCCGTTCTCTTCACCCTGCCCCCTCTCTCTCTTCACCCTGCCCCCTCTCTCTCTTCCCCTGCCCCCTCTCTCTCTTCCCCTGCCACCTCTCTCTCTTTCACCTGCTCCCCTCACCCCCCCTTCCCCCTGACCCCCTCCCCCACGTCTCTCATCTGTCCTCTCTGCTGGGAACAGAGCCAGTCAATTATCACTGCAGCACATTAAGCCCGGGGCCACACCCCTCTCTCCGCCGTGTCACATTCCCATGGCCACCAACACCAAGCGACCAACCGGCCACAATGCTCTATCATCTTTTTCCATTGGACGTTCTGACTAATCTGTCTAAATCCAGCCTAGGGCTCAAACTGCACTAAGTAGATTGGTTTCTCTCCAGTTTTTGTCTGACAGAGTTTGCTGGAAGCTACAGAACAGAGTCTCTGGAGACAAAACATTAAATATATAGGACAGGACAGATTTATACAGAGTGACGGATGACGTCTGCTTCGAAGCAAAACGTCAAATTGACCCCAAAAGCTCTGTCTCTAGACGTGGTGGGGGCAGGGGTGTTTATCAATGTAAACAGACAGTATTAGGTCTAAGGGGTGTTTATCAATGTAAACAGACAGTATTAGGTCTAAGGGGTGTTTATCAATGTAAACAGACAGTATTAGGTCTAAGGGGAGTTTATCAATGTAAACAGACAGTATTAGGTCTAAGGGGTGTTTATCAATGTAAACAGACAGTATTAGGTCTAAGGGGAGTTTATCAATGTAAACAGACAGTATTAGGTCTAAGGGGTGTTTATCAATGTAACAGACAGTATTAGGTCTAAGGGGAGTTTATCAATGTAAACAGACAGTATTAGGTCTAAGTGGTGTTTATCAATGTAACAGACAGTATTAGGTCTAAGGGGTGTTTATCAATGTAAAAAGACAGTATTAGGTCTAAGGGGAGTTTATCAATGTAAACAGACAGTATTAGGTCTAAGGGGTGTTTATCAATGTAACAGACAGTATTAGGTCTAAGGGGTGTTTATCAATGTAAACAGACAGTATTAGGTCTAAGGGGAGTTTATCAATGTAAACAGACAGTATTAGGTCTAAGGGGTGTTTATCAATGTAAACAGACAGTATTAGGTCTAAGGGGTGTTTATCAATGTAAACAGACAGTATTAGGTCTAAGGGGAGTTTATCAATGTAAACAGACAGTATTAGGTCTAAGGGGTGTTTATCAATGTAACAGACAGTATTAGGTCTAAGGGGTGTTTATCAATGTAAACAGACAGTATTAGGTCTAAGGGGTGTTTATCAATGTAACAGACAGTATTAGGTCTAAGGGGTGATTATCAATGTAAACAGACAGTATTAGGTCTAAGGGGAGTTTATCAATGTAAACAGACAGTATTAGGTCTAAGGGGTGTTTATCAATGTAACAGACAGTATTAGGTCTAAGGGGAGTTTATCAATGTAAACAGACAGTATTAGGTCTAAGGGGAGTTTATCAATGTAAACAGACAGTATTAGGTCTAAGGGGTGTTTATCAATGTAAACAGACAGTATTAGGTCTAAGGGGTGTTTATCAATGTAAACAGACAGTATTAGGTCTAAGGGGAGTTTATCAATGTAAACAGACAGTATTAGGTCTAAGGGGTGTTTATCAATGTAAACAGACAGTATTAGGTCTAAGGGGAGTTTATCAATGTAAACAGACAGTATTAGGTCTAAGGGGAGTTTATCAATGTAAACAGACAGTATTAGGTCTAAGGGGTGTTTATCAATGTAAACAGACAGTATTAGGTCTAAGGGGTGTTTATCAATGTAAACAGACAGTATTAGGTCTAAGGGGAGTTTATCAATGTAAACAGACAGTATTAGGTCTAAGGGGTGTTTATCAATGTAAACAGACAGTATTAGGTCTAAGGGGTGTTTATCAATGTAAACAGACAGTATTAGGTCTAAGGGGAGTTTATCAATGTAAACAGACAGTATTAGGTCTAAGGGGTGTTTATCAATGTAAACAGACAGTATTAGGTCTAAGGGGTGTTTATCAATGTAAACAGACAGTATTAGGTCTAAGGGGTGTTTATCAATGTAAACAGACAGTATTAGGTCTAAGGGGAGTTTACTACAATACTGTTTAAAGCAGAGTCAATTCCATAGTCTTTAATTATGTTAAGATCAGAGAATACGGGAAATAAAAGGAAGAGCCAAGCATGTAGATGAGCTTCTAATAGAACAATACGATTCATGTCCACCCATCCTGTAAACTGGTGACTTTGTAGAAGGAAAGGTCATTGGGTCAGCATGATAAAAAAACAACCTCAAGCCAACTTGTATTTTTCAGGGTTCATCTGTCAAAGAGACCTCAGTCTCAGTATGACTCCCTGATAAAATAAAGAGATCTCAGTCTCAGTATGACTCCCTGATAAAATAAAGAGACCTCAGTCTCAGTATGACTCCCTGATAAAATAAAGAGATCTCAGTCTCAGTATGACTCCCTGATAAAATAAAGAGACCTCAGTCTCAGTATGACTCCCTGATAAAATAAAGAGATCTCAGTCTCAGTATGACTCCCTGATAAAATAAAGAGACCTCAGTCTCAGTATGACTCCCTGATAAAATAAAGAGATCTCAGTCTCAGTATGACTCCCTGATAAAATAAAGAGATCTCAGTCTCAGTATGACTCCCTGATAAAATAAAGAAATCTCAGTCTCAGTATGACTCCCTGATAAAATAAAGAGATCTCAGTCTCAGTATGACTCCCTGATCAAATAAAGAGACCTCAGTCTCAGTATGACTCCCTGATAAAATAAAGAGATCTCAGTCTCAGTATGACTCCCTGATAAAATAAAGAGATCTCAGTCTCAGTATGACTCCCTGATAAAATAAAGAGATCTCAGTCTCAGTATGACTCCCTGATCAAATAAAGGTTAAATAAAGAAATATCAGTGAGACTAACTTTAAAACATTAAGGTCCTGCCGTCTCTGACCACCCCATCTCTATCCCTGGTGAACTCTGCCACACACACACACACACACACACACACACACACACACACACACACATACACTCAAACCCATCCCCCCACACACACCAATCCACTTACTGTATCCCAACCGGCCGTGATTGGGAGTCCCATAGGGCGGCGCACAATAGGCCCAGCGTCGTTAGGGTTTGGCCGGTGTTGGCCGTCATTGTAAATAGGAATTTGTTCTTAACTGACTTGTCTAGTTAAATAAAAGTGAAATAATTTTAAATATATAAAAACCTACCTCCTAAACTCCTCTCCTCAAACAGCGAAACAAACCCACCTCCACCATGCAGGTGCAGGCGGAGCCATCAAGCAGGGTGACCTTGCACTGCATGTTCCTGGAGCTGCGGACACTCCGTCCTCCACCGGGAGACCTGGACAGCTTACTGGTGGACGACCTGTACGAGGTCCTGTCCTCCTCCGCCTGTGATGGCTCCAGCTGATTCCCCTGTGGGACCACGCCTCCCTCCGCTCTCTCGTCGCCGTTCTGGACAGAGGCGCACATGTTTTAACACAGCACCGTGGGCATGTTGGAGAGCTATGATTATGATCATGTGTTGTTTTGGACCAAACAGGTTGTGACACGGTAGAATGTACTGAACTAGAGTGGTAGAATGTACTGAACTAGAATGGTAGAATGTACAGAACCAAGAATGGTAGAATGTACTGAACTAGAGTGGTAGAATGTACTCAACTAGAATGGTAGAATGTACTCAACTAGAATGGTAGAATGTACTGAACTAGAGTGGTAGAATGTACTCAACTAGAATGGTAGAATGTACTGAACTAGAGTGGTAGAATGTACTCAACTAGAATGGTAGAATGTACTGAACTAGAGTGGTAGAATGTACTAAACTAGAATGGTAGAATGTACTGAACTAGAGTGGTAGAATGTACTGAACTAGAGTGGTAGAATGTACTGAACTAGAATGGTAGAATGTACAGAACCAAGAATGGCAGAATGTACTAAACTAGAATGGCAGGATGGAATTAACTAGAATATACTGTACTAAGAGTGGTAGAATGGACTGAACTAGAATAAACTGATCTAAGAAGGGTAGCATGTACTGAACTAGAATGGTAGAACGTACTGAACGAGAACGGTAGAATGGACTGAACTAGAATAGTTGAATTGACTGAACTAGAATGGTAGAATGTACTGAACTAGAATGGTAGAATGTACTGAACTAGAATGGTAGAATGTACTAAACTAGAATGGTAGAATGTACTGAACTAGAATGGTAGAATGACTGAACTAAAATGGTAGAATGTACTAAACTAGAATGGTAGAATAGTTGAATGGTAGAATGTACTGAACTAGAATGGTAGAATGTACTAAACTAGAATGGTAGAATGTACTAAACTAGAATGGTAGAATGTACTAAACTAGAGTGGTAGAATGTACTGAACTAGAATGGTAGAATGTACTGAACTAGAGTGGTAGAATGTACTCAACTAGAATGGTAGAATGTACTGAACTAGAGTGGTTTGCCGGATAAATCTGACAGGAAAGTTCAGAGAAAATATTTGGACACTTGTTTATTATCATGTGGGTGTTTGATATTGTATCAAATGTTTATGTGACTTCCGTTCAAATTCAACCATTTAAATCGAATATAAAAGCCTTTTCCTAATTCACTTCCTGTATGACGATGACGGTGCGTATTTTGTGGGTGTGGCTAACCTGCTCTTTCCTGACAGGCGTGCTGTGGGCGGCAGCCGGGGGAAAAGAGTCCGCCTCCAGTGGCGGAGCCGCACTGGCCTCCTGCTGGTCCGCGCTAGACTCTGAATTTGGTTCTGTCGTCATGGCGATTCACCCTACGACACAGGAAATAAAAACACACAACATAAGACGGGAGAATTTGGACGGAGAAAACAGGTACAACACATTGCCCTTATACATGTCCGCATGTCTAGCTACAACTCAGACCCAACTCGTTTATAAGAATACGCTATAATAATAAACTGAATACTTTGTGCATAGATTCAAAATGACATCTTACGCTCTTAGATATAAAGTGCTACCTGAAACAGAAAGGGTTATTCGGGTTGTCCCCATAGGATAACCCTTTGAAGAACCCTTTTTGGTTCCAGATAGAATCGTTTTGGTTCCAAGCAGAACCCTTTTGGGTTACATAGGGTTTCCACATAGGGTTCAACATGGAACCCAAAAGAGTTCTACCTAGAACCAAAAAAAGGTTCTCCTATGGGGACAGCCGAAGAACCCTTTCGGAACCCTTTTATCTAAGAGTGTACAGAAATGCAGGGATATCATCATATTGACAACCACCACATCGTCCATCTGAGGAGCACTTTCTTATATGTGTCAAAAGATGAATATGGGATAAATCAAGAACAACCTGCATGAAGTACAATTCCTCCCTGCCAATGCCAAACATATCTAGGGCAGCTGCCATGATAAGAAACACTTGATGTGAAAGTCAGCATTGATTTGACTACTGATGTATTTGACATAGCTTCAAGGTTGAAACAGAGGTGGCACTACAGTACTTCTCTCCGTAATGAAGCTTGTTTGAGACAGCAGTGATTAAACTGTGATTAAAATGATTGAAGAGTTGTGAGAAACTCCCACTCACCCCAGCACTAATATGTCTCAATGTGTCATTGTGACAGTCCGTCAGTTTTCCCCAAGTGTCTTTCAAATTTAAATAAAGTCACGTGTAACTGGCAACTATAGCAGTCCACTACAATTTACAGTACTATATTTTTGATACGCAAAAAGATGGCTGCCATTTTCCGTCGGCAAACCATAAAAGGACTTTGTGCATATGGGTTCCACTGAGTACACACTACTGGTCAAATAACTACTGGTCAGATAACTACTGGTCAAATAACTACTGGTCAGATAACTACTGGCCAGATAACTACTGGTCAAATAACTACTGGTTAGATAACTACTGGTCAAATAACTACTGGTCAGATAACTACTGGTCAATAACTACTGGTCAGATAACTACTGGCCAAATAACTACTGGCCAGATAACTACTGGTCAAATAACTACTGGCCAGATAACTACTGGTCAATAACTACTGGTCAAATAACTACTGGTCAGATAACTACTGGTTAGATAACTACTGGTCAAATAACTACTGGGCAAATAACTACTGATCAAATAACTACTGGCCAGATAACTACTGGTCAAATAACTACTGATCAAATAACTACTGATCAAATAACTACTGGTCAGATAACTACTGGTCAGACAACTACTGGTCAAATAACTACTGGTCAATAACTACTGGTCAATAACTACTGGTCAAATAACTACTGGTCAGATAACTACTGGTCAGATAACTACTTGTCAAATATATTCAGCTGTCTTAAAGGACAAAGTAAGGTAAAAATATAAAATGCTTATTTCCAAAAACAAAAAAACACTTCAGTCCATTACAGTTCATTTGACACCATATCAACAACCTATTACCATTTTATGATTCCGATGTGCTAACTTCACATGAATCACTGTGAATATGTATTAGTGTCATTCATGACGTATCCCTGCTGTAATGAATCTGCGAGGGAGACGTTAGTATGTGAACTTTGGCCTGCATGGCTGGATAGGCGGACGGACGCGCGCACACACGCACACACACGGCTGTGGCAGGGTTGTCATAGCTGTTGATGCCCTGTCAGTCATAGTTAAAGTTCTATGTGCCCCACAACACGGGACAAAATTATACGATTCAAACCACAACACGGGACAAAATTATACGATTCAAACCACAACACGGGACAAAATTATACGATTCTAACCACAACATGGGACAAAAATATACGATTCAAACCACAACATGGGACAAAAATATACGATTCAAACCACAACATGGGACAAAAATATACAATTCAAACCACAACATGGGACAAAATTATACAATTCAAACCACAACATGGGACAAAATTATAATAATTCAAACCACAACATGGGACAAAAATATACGATTCAAACCACAACATGGGACAAAATTATACAATTCAAACCACAACATGGGACAAAAATATAATAATTCAAACCACTTCTCTTAACTCACGGATGTTTTACAAATGACCCCACAATGAACCAAATATTTTAGTTTTTTTTACTCAGTTTCAACAATATTTTAGTCACAGTGTCAAATATCAGACAAGCCCAGGTACATACTGTTTTGTCAAAATTGAGGTGAAGACAGGTGCACACACACCCCCACCAACAAAGGGCCCCTACCAGGGTTGGGGAGTAACAGACATGTACAAGAAATGGTGCAACTGCTGTCGACATCCAAAGATGATCCAACTTGAATAAACGCTTGGAGGTAAGGATGACAGCAGTGGTTGAGCATACAGGCGATACAGATATCACTTCTTATTGATATCTACATAGAGCATTGATGTGAATCACACTGCTGCTCTTTCATTCAGCTATTTGTGCCTCACGGATTGTGGTTGTTGTGGATGGCTGTTCACCAATCTAAATGTGTATTTAAACTCAATAATGGTTGAATTCAAGACCTTTAAGCTGCCTGTCAATCATTGTTTTTGAAACCAGATGGACAGCCAGTGAAAAATGCACTCTTGTAACAGATACACAGTGGGGATCCCAGCCTACGGAATAATAGTGGGGCTTTTATTGCTCAATCTAATTCATGCTGATAAAAATATAAATCCATAGGCCTAATGGACACACGCTCAAACTTGCATGCTTTTGATACATTTAAAGGGGCAATCTGTATTTGCTGTGTCCATTTTTGGATTTATAAATTATATTTAAATATATCCAATGATTCTTGAAGAATATAATTTATAAATGGCTCATGAGTTTAATTCAACTGTCATACCTAATCAGAACCCAAAATAAAAACGTCTTTTTCTCCAATGTTTGTAAACATTGTAAATATAAACAAACACTGTATATATAGCCTCATAACATGGTTATAACAATAATTTTGATATCATGGATGGTCAGTCCTTGCGTGCACAGCTGTCTATTAATCTGAGAGTGGTTACAACAAAATCATAAACAACAGAGTGGGGCTGGCTAATAAATCCTTCGTTTTGGGATTATGCTTAGGTAAAACAATTAGGCTAATCTTTACTTCCATATTTCCAAGTCCTATTCTTAAAGATCAAGGGGTATAACATTTATTGTAATTCTGATAGACATTGGTTTTTAATGTAAAGATATAATTAAATCATATTATTATATGCAATAGAAAGCGATGGCTTAGAAGAAGCCTACATAACCAACCTATAAAGTAAAATGTAACATCCATATATGGCCAGATATGTAAACTTTAACATTGATTTATCCTGCAATAGATGTCGTTCAATTGGTAACATACATTTTTGTCTTCTTCTAATGCCTCTTAAGGGGAAAGTAATCTAAAAGTAACTGAATGTAATCAGATTATGTTACTGAGTTTGGGTAATCCAAAAGTTACGTTACTGATTACATATTTTGGACAGGTAACTAGTAACTGTAACTAACAGATTACATTTCACCTACCCAACCCTGGCCACTGCGGTCCGTGGCAGTCAGAGTATACGGGGTTCATCAGGTACTACTGAAACAGACCATGTGCTTTACTGAGAAACCAACTCGATGTTGCACTGAAGTTGTTTGAACATTTTACAAAAACAAACTCTCAGCAACACGTCATGAACTGGTGTTGAACTCACTGCATTCATTTCATAATGCATTCATTCAATTAAATGCTCACCATTGCAAAACTATAGCCACTACAAAGACCGCCGAGGTCCACCCAACTACACATCCCCTAGTCAGTCTTTCCAGAGCATTCAACAGAAGGCTTATCCTTGCAGGGTTGTAAATGGACTCCGTGGGGTGTAAGCCTGTGGAACCTTCCCTTGGTTTAATCGACTATCTGTAATATAGGTCAGTGTGCACTGTTGGCCAGGCAGCATGATGTCACACCATAAGCTCTCCCTCTGTTTATTCCAACCAAACAGGTGACAGATTAGAGTAGGCCAGCTAGAAGGACCCCGTTGGCATGGAAACTATTGGTAGGCAATAAAAACGCCAATACCAAAGACCAATCTCCAAAATGACTTTTAGTGATTCTTTCATATCCGAGCTTCAGGGCAAAGCGGATGTAAAAGCTGGAAGGGAAGGGATGCAGACTAGCTATGACAAGAGGCGACATGAGCATGCCTGTGCAAATTAAACAAAATGCTAGAGAAAGATTGCTAATTTCTGATCTAGATTAGAACATAGGCCTGATGCAAATGATCCTAATAATGTAAATTATAATCAACAATGCCTGGATAGAAATGAGAACAACGTAACATTGCGGTGAGATTCTGGTCAGATATTAGCATTGATTTGTAAAGACGCTCCACCTGCCAGTGTGGATGTTGTCAGATATTAGC
Organism: Oncorhynchus nerka; assembly: GCF_034236695.1. Lineage (NCBI taxonomy): Eukaryota > Metazoa > Chordata > Actinopteri > Salmoniformes > Salmonidae > Oncorhynchus > Oncorhynchus nerka. The sequence goes on from NC_088417.1 coordinate 13,495,950, forward strand.
ATTGATTTGTAAAGACGCTCCACCTGCCAGTGTGGATGTTGTCAGATATTAACATTGATTTGTAAAGACGCTCCACCTGCCAGTGTGGATGTTGTCAGATATTAACATTGATTTGTAAAGACGCTCCACCTGCCAGTGTGGATGTTGTCAGATATTAACATTGATTTGTAAAGACGCTCCACCTGCCAGTGTGGATGTTGTCAGATATTAACATTGATTTGTAAAGACGCTCCACCTGCCAGTGTGGATGTTGTCAGATATTAACATTGATTTGTAAAGACGCTCCACCTGCCAGTGTGGATGTTGTCAGATATTAACATTGATTTGTAAAGACGCTCCACCTGCCAGTGTGGATGTTGTCAGATATTAACATTGATTTGTAAAGACGCTCCACCTGCCAGTGTGGATGTTGTCAGATATTAACATTGATTTGTAAAGACGCTCCACCTGCCAGTGTGGATGTTGTCAGATATTAACATTGATTTGTAAAGACGCTCCACCTGCCAGTGTGGATGTTGTCAGATATTAACATTGATTTGTAAAGACGCTCCACCTGCCAGTGTGGATGTTGTCAGATATTAGCATTGATTTGTAAAGACGCTCCACCTGCCAGTGTGGATGTTGTCAGATATTAGCATTGATTTGTAAAGACGCTCCACCTGCCAGTGTGGATGTTGTCAGATATTAGCATTGATTTGTAAAGACGCTCCACCTGCCAGTGTGGATGTTGTCAGATATTAGCATTGATTTGTAAAGACGCTCCACCTGCCAGTGTGGATGTTGTCAGATATTAACATTGATTTGTAAAGACGCTCCACCTGCCAGTGTGGATGTTGTCAGATATTAGCATTGATTTGTAAAGACGCTCCACCTGCCAGTGTGGATGTTGTCAGATATTAACAAACAAATCACACTGAATTTTTGAATGCTAAAAATGCTCATTAGAACATGATCCATTTTTTTTTTTAACTAGACAACGTTTCCCTCACTTGCATAACCTTAGCTTCATTAGTCTAACGGTGACTGCAAATATTGTATAATCCATTCCAATTAATATATAGAGAAAGAATGTGTATTTTCTTCAAAACAATAGACACATTTCTCTAAACATTACAGAAAATATTGCATTGACAAGGCAAAGAACTAAACGTCAGTGGATAATTCAAAGAGGTAAAAAGAGTGTCCTTGAGCGGATAGAATCTAATAGAATTTACGGCCACATTAAACCAGGGCAGTAGACTTTGAAATTAACCGCTCTGATTTGTGGCCTGTTGACTTGTGCTGATGGGGAAACGGATATCTCTCCAAAGGTAAGGTCGGAAGGGTAAAAGTGGGGAGTGGAACATCCTTTTTAACTACTCCTACAGTCTGAGGTAGGAGTAGTGATGAGTCTGCTGGAGGAGTAGTAATGAGTCTGCTGTAGGAGTAGTGATAAGTCTGCTGTAGGAGTAGTGAAGAGTCTGCTGTAGGAGTAGTGATGAGTCTGCTGTAGGAGTAGTGATGAGTCTGCTGGAGGAGTAGTGATGAGTCTGCTGGAGTAGTAATGAGTCTGCTGGAGGAGTAGTAATGAGTCTGCTGTAGGAGTAGTGATGAGTCTGCTGTAGGAGTAGAGATGAGTCTGCTGTAGGAGTAGTGATGAGTCTGCTGGAGGAGTAGTGATGAGTCTGCTGGAGGAGTAGTGATGAGTCTGCTGGAGGAGTAGTAATGAGTCTGCTGTAGGAGTAGTGATGAGTCTGCTGTAGGAGTAGAGATGAGTCTGCTGTAGGAGTAGTGATGAGTCTGCTGGAGGAGTAGTGATGAGTCTGCTGGAGGAGTAGTGATGAGTCTTGCTGTAGGAGTAGTGATGAGTCTGCTGTAGGAGTAGTGATGAGTCTGTTGGAGGAGTAGTAATGAGTCTGCTGTAGGAGTAGTGAGTGATGAGTCTGCTGTAGGAGTAGTGAAAGGGAATGAGCTCAATAAACCCTACATTCCAGGCTGAAATTACCTATATTAGTGTGTGTGTGTGTGTGTGTGTGTGTGTGTGTGTGTGCTCTACAGACCCTCTCTAATGTAAATCGGGGATTTGTGGATCATAGAAATGCTATGTGTGGTACTCTAAATAGCCAAAAGTGCCCGTCAAACATCTCATTCCAAAATCATGGGCATTAATATGGAGTTTGTCCCCCCTTTGCTGTTATAACAGCCTCCACTCCTCTGGGAAGGATTTCCACTAGATGTTGGAACATTGCTGCGGGGACTCCCACAAGAGCATTAGTGAGATCGTGCGCTGATGTTGGGCGATTAGGCCTGGCTTGCAGTCGGCGTTCCAATCCATCCCAAAGGTTTTCGATGGGGTTGCAGGCCAGACAAGTTCTTCCACACAGATCTCGACAGACCATTTCTGTATGGCCATTGCTTTGTGCACGGGGGCATTGTCATGCTGAAACAGGAAAGGGCCTTCCCCAAACTGTTGCCACAAAGTTGGAAGCACAGAATTCTCCAGAATGCCATTGTATGATGTGGCAGTAAGATTTCCCTTCGCTGGAAGTGAGGGGCCTGAACCATGAAAAACAGCCCCAGACCATTATTCCTCATCCACCAAACTTTACAGTTGGCACTGTGCATTGGGGCAGGTAGCGTTCTCCTGCATCTGCCAAACCCAGATTAGTCCGTTGGACTGCCAGATGGTGAAGCGTGATTCATCACTCCAGCGAACGCGTTTCCACTGCTCCAGAGTCCAATGGCGGCCAGCTTTACACCACTCCAGCCGACGCTTGGCATTGAGCTTGGTTTTCTTAGGAATGTGTGCGGCTGCTCGGCCATGGAAACCCATTTCATGAAGCTCCAGACGAACAGTTCTTGTGCTGACGTTGCTTCCAGAGGCAGTTTGGAACTCTGTAGTGAGTGTTGCAGCAGAGGCAGGTGATTTTTACGCGCTACGCGCTTCAGCACTCTGCGTTCCCGTTCTGTGAGCTTGGTGGCCTACAACTTCGCGGCTGAGCTGTTGTTGCTCCTAGACGTTTCCACTTCACAATAACAGCACTTACAGTTGACCGGGGCAGCTCTAGCAGGGCAGACATTTGACGAACTGACTTGTTGGAAAGGTGGCATCCTATGACGGTACCATGTTGAAAGTCACTGAGCTCTTCAGTGAGGCCATTCTACTGCTAATGTTTGTCTATGGAGATTGCATAGTTGTGTGCTTGATTTTTTACACCTGTCAGCAAAGGGTGTGGCTGAAATAGCCAAATCCACTAATTTGAAGCGGTGTCCACATACTTTTGTATATATAGTGTATATAGCCATACTGAAAATTGGACCTAGCCAGCTCATAGTCTCACTTTTAACAGGACAGTTTTGTTGGAGCCCATCGTTTTATTCTTGTTTTTAACCAATGGGTAGGCTTTTACCTCACTGCTAGAATTTGGGAAAACATTTGTGATAGAGAAGAAAAAAGCTGACAAAAGCTGAGGACAATCTCATCTCAATCACACTTTTACACCAATTCAAACAAATGTTAGTAAACAGCAAGAAGGCAACAGCTTGGGTTCCTTTCTTTTCTCTCCCCCTCTCGTTTCTTTCAAAGATCTAAAAATATCCCCCAGCATGCTCCGCTTCTCAGAGGCTGATGGGTAATGACGGGAGTCACTCCGAACACTCTGCCAGAGGGGATGTTGGGATATGTTTTGAGACAGCCCCACTGACCCCTAGGAAACGATAAAATCCTCTAACATAGCTGTGACGTGCTGGGGGATATTTTCAGATCTCTGAAAGAAGCATAGGATTGTCTTTCCCCATGTCACCTTTCTTCCATGGAGGGCCAGGGATGAAATCAGGCACTAAGAGTTAAAGAGATTTGGGTAATTAAGTTAGGGCTGGGCTATATGGCCCAAATATCATATCACGGTATTTAAAAAAAATGGATGGTATGACATTATTTGACGGTATTTTGTTTTTTAATAATATAAATTCTAAATGTGCTTTATGATTAGTGAGTGATCCTAAGGTACTTAATGAGTAGTGAGTGATCCTAAGGTACTTTATGAGTAGTGAGTGATCCTAAGGTACTTTATGAGTAGTGAGTGATCCTAAGGTACTTTATGAGTAGTGAGTGATCCTAAGGTGCTTTATGAGTAGTGAGTGATCCTAAGGTACTTTATGAGTAGTGAGTGATCCTAAGGTACTTTATGAGTAGTGAGTGATCCTAAGGTACTTTATGAGTAGTGAGTGATCCTAAGGTACTTTATGAGTAGTGAGTGCTGCACGATACAATCTAGGCCTTTAAAAAAAAAAATGTTGCAATGTCTTGCGATTTAGAGCAAAAGACTTGGGTGAACTGTTGGAATCATGGAAATAGAATGACTATTGTAATTTTAGTAAGAATATGATAGTGGTCACTTTGCATACAGTGTTGTTTGACATGACAATGGAATTGCCAGGGAGGAGTTATTGTGACAGGTTAGGACCAAAGTGTTGGTAAGCGTTTCCTAGGAGACCCTATAATCTTTGGCTACATTGATTGTTTTCTCTTAGCTACTTCATGTAGCTAACATAGTCATGCCTTACGTATTCCTCTTTGATTTAGAAGATACTGTTGCACAAACAACATGCTGATTTGGGTCTACACCATCACTGGTATTATCAGGATGTATAGCTAATTGGTTTGCTCTGACTCAGTAAATGTATTTGCTAGCTATCTAGCCAGCACACTAGCAATTAGCATTAGTGGCTAACAAGATTTAGACCCAACTTGCTAAGAAAAGATGTATGAAACACAAATTAATAGTGTAATCATAGAACGCTAGAGGATTTATAATAAGCAAAGTGAAAACAGCATCGTTGTCGGCATCATTGTTGACCATGCAGACTGAACAGAAGTGTCACCTGGTAGAGGAACAACAAATGAGGTGAGATAAGGGTGGTAAAGGCAAAAAAAAAAAGGCCATGGTGGCGAAGTAAATACAAAGGAGCAAAATAAATAAATAAATACAGTAGGGGAAGAGGTAGTTGTTTGGGCTAAATTATAGATGGGCTATGTACAGGTGGGCTAAATTTCGTTATAGAAGGTAAAGTAAAAACCCAAACAGGTCCGTGCATCAATACCGGTATATCATAAAATACGGTATACCAACTAGCCCTAAATGAAGTCCTTTATTTGTATTTTTGGGCAATTAAACTATTTTTCTTACTAACCAGAGTCAGATGAATATGAATAAACATTTCTCTGTGTTTGAAGGTAGTTCCGTGAGCCATTGCTAACTAGCATTTAGAGCAATGACTGGGAGTCTACTGGTACAGCTAGCAGAGACATTAACATGGTATCCAAGGACTTCATCTGACTCTGGGTAAGTAGAAAAAGGGCTTAGTTTCTAGGAGCCCTATTCAATCAAACCCAGGTATGCCTTCCTTGTTTCTGACTGAATAGTGTAATGTTCAAAAAAATACTACTAAGTCAAGAATGTTTCATTTACACAGTGTAAGTCAGGGGACTCCAACCTTTTCTAGCATGAGAGCTACTTTAAAAAAAAATGAAACAAGTCGCAAGCATGTCTTTCCCAAGTCCAAGAGATGTGTTTGGTTCATAAACAGTATTTGGTATGACAGGCCCCATAAAATGATATTTTGTGTTTTTTCAAATTCTGTTTTCTCTGTTTTATTTTTCCTGGTTTGTGATATGTCTTTTTTTAAACTCTCAATATTACAAAAAAACGAAAATGGATGTTCTGAGTCCATGTCAACGCTTAAATCACTCCAGAATACCATTTTTTGTTTTAGTGTGTAATTCCCCTTTAAATGCTTTCTCGCTGTGCAAGGACATTCTTCTCTTCACCGTATTACTACTGTAGGTTTAATGGTGTCACGGATCCCTCCGGAACTTTCATCACGCACACTATTCCCACTGATTAGTATTTGTATATATGTGCCCTTTGGTTTCCACGGTCTTGTCGATTTTTGTTCCAATGTCCGTTGGTGCGTGTGAGTACCTGTGCTGTATGTTTTGGACTTTCGTGCCCTTGTGGATTGCGCAGATGGTTATGGGTTTCATCCCATGTGGTAATCATTGTGCTAGTGTTATTTTTTCAAGGTACTCCTCACTCTTTTGTTTGGGTTTCAGTCCCGTGTTTTGTGTACATGTTTGTTTGGTCTTCATCCCCGTGCCTTTACACGACACGCCGTAATTTGGGCCAAATAAAAAAAGCTATTACGAATTCCTGTGCCTGTCTCCCGAATCATTTATGCCAACGTGACAAATGGAATATGGCCCTGAGTTATAGGCTTATCTTAAAAGGATGGCCTCCATCCATAGCAAGTCAATTCCACTCTTGAGAAAAGCCGGGGGTTTTTTTGTGGTCATTACACTTGTGTTACTAGTACTACTTAATTATACAAGATGGGCTGACATAGCTTCAGTCCAAATGATGCGCTCGAACTACAACATACGTCAGATACAGCACTGAAGAGATGTCATACAACATGTAGGCTACTGTGCACCATATTTCCATAAAACACAATCACTATTGTTACACCGTGATAAAATTAGCCTGGGAGAAAAAAAAGACAAAGGTGTCCATTGCTGTGGCAGTTACTATGGCAGGATTCCAGATAGTCCAGGCTAAACAGAGGGAGTTTGGTTCAGCACAGCAGTCTTCTGTTGGATTAATATTGCAACAGCAGAGTCAGACATTACTGCCGAACAAGAAAATAGAACAAGAAAGATCGTGTCACCCATGAAGGTCAGGAAATCCTTTCTGATACAGGAAATTATAATCATAAAATGTTGTAAATGTAGCCATACTGTATATTTGCTTGAAACATCATGAACATTTGACATTTCTCTATCTTCGTAGTAAGCAGAAATATGAATTATTCAAGCCATCATTTGAAGGTAATTTATTTCTCAGGAGTAAAAATATTTCAACCAGAATTAGTCAAATTTCATGGCCAATGAAGGTGAAAACCAACAATGATCAAAGGGAGAAAGTCAAGAGAATTTCCTCACAGAGACAAACCCCAGTAGTTCCACAAAAAATAACATGTTATCTAAAACAAATGGGTAGCTTCTCCAACCTCTGGTGGAAACTGATGTATGATATTTTGCACACAAGTCCCAGGGGAAAATGTCTCTCTGGGCTACCATTGTGGCATGAATGAATGAATATTCTCTCTCTCGCTCTCTCCCTCCCCAGTTGGGGACTAAAATTAGCAAGGCTGTCAATACAGACCGGGTTGAGCATAGCTGTGCAGAGAATCCCAGTGTGTACTGGGATCCGTTACACTACAATCTATAGTCTGTGACTCAGCCCAGCGAAACTATCTCCAACATGCGTCCTACTCTCCACTCACAGCTGGAATGCAGACAGCTGTTTGAAAAAGATGGCACCGCTCTGACATTTACTGGCTTACTGTATCCGGAGTGTACTTATCAAAAGTCTGTCTCTCTGCCTGAGGTACTGTGTGACTCTTCTAGAGAACATATAGCATCAAACTATGGGCTGTCTTCAAGTCAGACACAGCTGGGTTCAAATGGTGTTTGTTTTCATGCAAATACTCAAGCTGCGTTTGATTGAGTTATTCTGGTGAAAATGGAATAGCCACAGAAGTGGAAACCTCACCCATTCAGCACTCCGGGCAGTCTCAATCAAATGCTCAAAGTATCTAAAAGAAAAACAATCTCCTCTGACTAGATAGCATCTGAACCCTTCTTCTCCTATCTCTATTTACAGCACAGAGACTACCAACAGCCTATGTCCCCTCTTCAAATAGAATTTTATCTTACACTTGCTTCCTCCACCTTGCTGTTCTCTCTTGAATTACTCCCAAAGGCCCAGATTGTCTCCTTCAATTTGATTGCTTTCTTCTCCGTATGGCATCTCCCTTAATCTTACTGTTCCACTAATGGTACCGGTGTGCCGGCAGAGTTCAGAGAGCCGCTCCAGACAATTACCCAGTTCACCGCAGCAGCTGGTCCTCTTTACCAAAGAGCCCTTCAATTTAACCAGCCAGCAGCCCGCACAGAGGCAGGATTCTCCCCCAGACCTCACAGGGAGAGGGGTGTACAGTTGAATAAACGCACAGAGGGGAGTTGATGTCCGTCATGGATTCTGTCTGTTACAACGCGCTGTATCAAGTACGGAAGTCCAGAGAGCACATGTGAATTAAAAAAAATATTCCTTTGTTATGTCGAGATCACAACTGATTTATCTCACGATCACTACATAACAAAAGCTGTTTTGTCGAGATCATAAGAGAAACTCTATAAATAGGAGTGACGTATTGATGATAGATTGACAGTATGGATGAGACAGCAGAGCCCTCGGTGGACCAGCACATACGTTTCTACTGATTGCTACACAAAGATCTGTTTGGCTACATTTCATGCTAACATCATGCTTTCATTTGTGTTTGGAGCTCATTATCAGTTTATAAATGAGAAAGTTAGCAAGGTAAATGTCCCTTACCTTGAGCTAAGAGCTCGTGGGGGAGCTACGCCCTTATGGGGCATTTAAACCATGAACGATGCCTGACAGGCAGCCCTGTCTCTCAGGTAGTGTGCCACCCCCGAGACCACAGCCAATCGCATGAAAGCAACAACACAGCTAACTTGGCTAGTCTTGTGAACGAGCGAGTGAGCGAGTGAGCTAGCAAGCTAGTTAGCTAGGTAGTCTTGTTAGCTGGATACCTAGCTAGCTAAACTAGCGTGTTATCTATGCTGTTTGTTGCCTTGCATAACTGATATGTGTATAATTGTTGTCACGCCCTGGTCGAAGTATGTATGTTTGTCTTCATTTATTTGGTCAGGCCAGGGTGTGACATGGGTTTATTTTGTGGTGTGTTTTTGTATTGGGGTTTTAGTAGGTATTAGGATTGTGGCTGAGTAGGGTTGTCTAGGAAAGTCTATGGTTGCCTTGAGGCGGTTCTTAATCAGAGGCAGGTGATTTTCGTTGTCTCTGATTGGGAACCATATTTAGGCAGCCATATTCTTTGAGTGTTTCGTGGGTGATTGTTCCTGTCTTTGTGTTTGTTGTCACAAGATAGGCTGTATAGGTTTTCATGTTCCGTTTGTTGTTTTGTATATTTGGTTATTTCATGTATAGTTCATTTGTTCATTAAAGAACATGAGTAACCACCACGCTGCATTTTGGTCCGATCCTTGCTACACCTCTTCATCAGAGGAGGAGATAGAAGAAAGCCGTTACAATTGTAAGGGAAACTTCATGTTTTATGGATAATATTTACAGTGGGTGAGCTTCATTCCTGACAGGCTGATCAGATTCAATTTCCGCCTCAGAGCTTGATCAGATTCAATAGCAGGCTTAGAGGCTGATACATCAGGATGCTGCCTTGTAGGCAAGGAGCCTTACATATGAAAGCATACAAGGCAGCATCCTGACATCTATTGAGTCTGATCAGCCTGCCAGGAATAGAACTCACCTCCTGGACCAGATATGTATCTGTCTATAAAGTACTTTAACAGCTAATCTGCCTGCAAGGAGCCTGACCTATAAAACGGCCTAAAAGTCAGCATCCTGACTTATCCGCCTTTGAGGCTGAAGTTTAATCTGATCAGCCTGTCAGGAATGGAGCTCACCCAGTGTAAATGTAAATATTATCCACAAAAGATGAAGTGTCCCTTATAATTATACACATATCAGCTATGCAAGCTGACAACCAGCATAGATCGCAAGCTAGCTTGTTAGCTAGCTCACAATACTAGCCAAGTTAGCAACATTGTTCCTTGCATGCGATTGGCTGTGGTTTTGGGGGGCGGCATGCAGCCTGGGAGACAGTATGCCTGTTAGGCATCGTTCAGGGCTTAAATGTCCCTTGCGATCAATGCAGCCACAGGGCTCCTTGATGGGGGGGTTATCGTTAATCTGAACATATAAATGGATGGCGTGGTATTTTTGATTTATCTCGTGATCTCAACAAAACAACTTTCGTTATGTAGAGATCATGAGATTAATAAATTGTGATCTCAACATAACGAGGGAATGATATATTTTGTGTTAATAGGTCCTCTCTGGACTTCTGTAATTAAGGCCTATCACGGAAGAAACCTGTTTTGTGCAAGTAGGTTAAATAAGACAAGGACAGATGAAAAAGGGTCTTGAGGGCAACATTGATCTGGATGGGAGAGAGGTCCAATCAGCTGACATGGTTTAGATGAACACAAAAGACAACATTGATCTGGATGGGAGAGAGGTCCAATCAGCTGACATGGTTTAGATGAACACAATTATTATTTGGGTTTACACATTTTACATTGATGGACCAGAACCACACTGCTCATGAATAAGGAATTAGTCCAATACTTGGTATCTACACAAACATGAATCACTACTTTCCTGAAATTAAGAGAACAGAATTGCAATTACAAAAACAAAGTTTTTTAATTAATAAAAAAAATATATTAGGTATCATTAAAAGACTGATGACGTTAACATTATTGACGAGGCATGCTCACCACCAAATGACCTCTTCAAAAAAAAGCCAATACCATTTCACTAATGAGAAAAATGAATTATTCAATCAGGTCCATCTAACTGCAAACAGAACCTGGTTAAGATGGCTAAAAATAGAATAATTATAAGATAGAGAAAAAAATGGAATGATTGGATTTTAGATCCTAATTTTGAAAAATGCATGTACTGATCAGATCGGCATATTAAGCTCCAACTGTTTTTCTGTTTGTTCTTGTCGTAAAGAATATCTCCCATGGAATCTAAAGCAGGATTGCACCACATGGAGTTAGATGTTACAGTAATATCCACAGATCCAGACAATTACAGAGGGTGCTTAAAGGCTGTCATTCAAAAAATGTAGGACAGCCGCTCTGCATACTGTGAAGATTATAATCCATATAGAGCTATAGGCCTATATACTGTCTATAGGCCTATTTACTGTCTATAGGCCTATATACTGTCTATAGGCCTATATACTGTCTATAGGCCTATACATGGCCAGAGTATTACTATTAGAAATGGAGAATACAACCTCGAAAAACCTAGATACAACCTCCAAAAACCCAGATACAACCTCTATAAAAACCTAGATACAACCTCCAAAAACCTAGATACAACCTCCAAAAACCTAGATACAACCTCCAAAAACCTAGATACAACCTCTATAAAAACCTAGATACAACCTCTATAAAAACCTAGATACAACCTCTATAAAACCTAGATACAACCTCCAAAAACCTAGATACAACCTCCAAAACCTAGATACAACCTCCAAAAACCTAGATACAACCTCTACAAAACCTTGGATAGCGCTTCACATTAAGCACAGAATAAAGTGGTCATAACATGGTATAAGAACAATAAGTTATGTTCCTAGTTGTTGCTGTAACGTAAAGGTTACTACCAAACCTTTACACAACCAGTGTTAAGTTCCTCTAAACTGCTTATGGTTCAACGCATAGGCTGCATCAGGGAAAGGAACGGCAGTGTTTTGTGAAACTGCATATATCTGTTTCAATGACATTGAATTATCCTGATGACAAAGCAGCAGCACACCTACAAGGCTCCCTGATTGACCTTCAATGGCCCTTCCAGTGCCTACAACAGTGTTACAGGACTTGAACTGGGTCTGATTGTCTCGTCAAAGCCTGTGGTGCTGTCCATGGTGCCCTTGTGCTAAGACACACCTCCTTGAGTCACAAACAAGTGGATGCAGCAAGCTCTGCTAAGCATAAATTACATAAAGCATATCTGATGGTATAAATTAGTCTCCATGCAGTAATTGTGTACTTACACTGCATAGCGGCAGCCTAAAAGTACTGTGAACTCTCTTGGATGAGATAAGGGTGCACAACCGAACGCCTTTATCCTGCCATTGACAGAAATGCCCCAGTAGCTTCACTTTCTTCCTGTTTTGCTCTGAGAAGGCTGCTACTCTGTGACTTGTTCCACTGTAGCCTAAAAGAAGGCTGCTACTCTGTGACTTGTTCCACTGTAGCCTAAAAGAAGGCTGCTACTCTGTGACTTGTGCCACTGTAGCCTAAAAGAAGGCTGCTACTCTGTGACTTGTTCTACTGTAGCCTAAAAGAAGGCTGCTACTCTGTGACTTGTTCCACTGTAGCCTAAAAGAAGGCTGCTACTCTGTGACTTGTGCCACTGTAGCCTAAAAGAAGGCTGCTACTCTGTGACTAGTTCCACTGTAGCCTAAAAGAAGGCTGCTACTCTGTGACTTGTTCTACTGTAGCCTAAAAGAAGGCTGCTACTCTGTGACTTGTTCCACTGTAGCCTAAAAGAAGGCTGCTACTCTGTGACTTGTTCCACTGTAGCCTAAAAGAAGGCTGCTACTCTGTGACTTGTTCCACTGTAGCCTAAAAGAAGGCTGCTACTCTGTGACTTGTTCCACTGTAGCCTAAAAGAAGGCTGCTACTCTGTGACTTGTTCCACTGTAGCCTAAAAGAAGGCTGCTACTCTGTGACTTGTTCCACTGTAGCCTAAAAGAAGGCTGCTACTCTGTGACTTGTTCCACTGTAGCCTAAAAGAAGGCTGCTACTCTGTGACTTGTTCCACTGTAGCCTAAAAGAAGGCTGCTACTCTGTGACTTGTGCCACTGTAGCCTACATCCCAGTGATTGAAACACTAGACACAGGAGACCGAAGCCAATTAACTCTTCTCAGCAAGGACACATGGCTGATTACCAACTGTTCACAATCACACAACGCTTTCCAAGACACAGGGAAACATCCAGGATGGGAAAACGTATGAGATGTATACAAGGGTCCACAGACTGACAAATCGAGACCAAGCATTATCATTTGGATGCCAGGTCCACTGGTCCCCTACAATAATAGCCTGAATATAACACACTATAAACCTTTTGGTTATGATAGGAGATTGTGTATGTGACATTCTCCCATGTTACCTTCCACCTCAGCACAGTAGCAGTATCGTTGCAGTAGTCCGTAGTCAGCATAAAAGCACTTTAAGTCATCCATCAAAGTCATGGGACACGGGGATACGACACATCCACAAGGAAAATGGTACAGATCCACTGTTCCTAGACTGAAGACATCTATACAAGGTTTAAAAGTGCACTGCCATGCCACTTTCTACTATCCAAAATCTTATAACCGTTGAACATTTTGCTATGTTAAAATGAAAGCTATTTCGCTAATATTGACCAATGGTCGGCTGAGCTCTGGCCAAGATAAAGGATATTGGGCAGGTATTAGTGAAAAGCACAACAGAAATCTGTGCCAGTTTGTTTATTTTCTCTCTGTTTGACATCAACAGGCTTTGAGTGAGTCACCTTCTGAAGAGGTGTCACTGGAACAACAACACAACCCTACCATGCAGCTAATGTAAGGGAAGCCATGACAATCACTATTCTGTGGACCTTACGTCCATGTCCGCTAATCGTTAAGAGTAAGTATTGGTATGGGCACACGTTGGATGGCCTACCTCTTCAAATAGGCTATGAAAATAATGAAGGTTCCAGTTGCCCTGTGACTTAAACATTTCAAGCAGAGTGGTGCAGGCAGTATCATAACATCCAGTTCATTTCAAGCAGAGTGGTGCAGGCAGTTATCATAACATCCATCTCATTTCAAGCAGAGTGGTGCAGGCAGTATCATAACATTCATCTCATTTCAAGCAGAGTGGTGCAGGCAGTTATCATAACATCCATCTCATTTCAAGCAGAGTGGTGCAGGCAGTATCATAACATTCATCTCATTTCAAGCAGAGTGGTGCAGGCAGTTATCATAACATCCATCTCATTTCAAGCAGAGTGGTGCAGGCAGTATCATAACATTCATCTCATTTCAAGCAGAGTGGTGCAGGCAGTTATCATAACATCCATCTCATTTCAAGCAGAGTGGTGCAGGCAGTATCATAACATCCATCTCATTTCAAGCAGAGTGGTGCTGGCAGTATCATAACATCCATCTCATTTCAAGCAGAGTGGTGCAGGCAGTATCATAACATTCATCTCATTTCAAGCAGAGTGGTGCAGGCAGTATCATAACATCCAGTTCATTTCAAGCAGAGTGGTGCAGGCAGTATCATAACATCCATCTCATTTCAAGCAGAGTGGTGCAGGCAGTATCATAACATTCATCTCATTTCAAGCAGAGTGGTGCAGGCAGTTATCATAACATCCATCTCATTTCAAGCAGAGTGGTGCAGGCAGTATCATAACATTCATCTCATTTCAAGCAGAGTGGTGCAGGCAGTATCATAACATCCATCTCATTTCAAGCAGAGTGGTGCAGGCAGTATCATAACATCCATCTCATTTCAAGCAGAGTGGTGCAGGCAGTATCATAACATCCATCTCATTTCAAGCAGAGTGGTGCAGGCAGTTATCATAACATCCATCTCATTTCAAGCAGAGTGGTGCAGGCAGTATCATAACATTCATCTCATTTCAAGCAGAGTGGTGCAGGCAGTTATCATAACATCCATCTCATTTCAAGCAGAGTGGTGCAGGCAGTATCATAACATCCATCTCATTTCAAGCAGAGTGGTGCTGGCAGTATCATAACATCCATCTCATTTCAAGCAGAGTGGTGCAGGCAGTATCATAACATTCATCTCATTTCAAGCAGAGTGGTGCAGGCAGTATCATAACATCCAGTTCATTTCAAGCAGAGTGGTGCAGGCAGTATCATAACATCCATCTCATTTCAAGCAGAGTGGTGCAGGCAGTATCATAACATTCATCTCATTTCAAGCAGAGTGGTGCAGGCAGTTATCATAACATCCAGTTCATTTCATGTCAGTCATGGCATTTTCTTGTGGTGCAATTTGTATTTTCTACATCATAAATTAAGTGATGATAAAAAAAAATCTGACCAATGGTTTATTATACATTTACACACACAAGCACATGCCTATTTTTAACCCCTTTGTGGTGCCCCATAATGAAAGATGAGACCAAAACAAAACACATCCAAAAATAGTAAACAATGGCCAACTACACCTACATTTTCTGACTCATTTTGCACAATGCACCATCACCTGTGACTGTAGCATCTGCTCTCACTCTCTAACCATGACGTGGGCTGAAAAACGCCCCATCAGACGGGTAAACCAGGGCAAAGCGGCCACATAGGCGCTCTCCTCTCTCATCTCCGTTCTCCATCTACCGAACAGCCAGGCCACACCCACCGCATTGCAGAAGCACATCCCGAAAACCGAGACCGGAACTTCACGATTGCAAGTCATAACTGTTATACGCCAGTGATATAGTCTAGTCTACCAGTCACAAAACCGCTAGACGTAACGCAATATTAAAGAGCACACAAAAGCGCACAACTCTCCAAACAGAATATAACCGACAACTTTTTGTCTGATGCGCAAGAATCCGTGCGTTATTGCATTATTTGGCCTAGACACTTTTGAACCAGTCGCTACTAGGCAGTAGGCATCGGGCGTTTTGATCACATGGACAATATACAGTATCCCGAGTAAAATTAACACATACACTAGGCTACACAGCAGCCTATGCATGGTTTCTCAAAGTACAATGTGGGACACTGGATACAAAGACTAAATAAAGATGTACATTTCTATTCGTCTTAAAGGTTAATGTAGCTCTACACCTGAGCAGTATTTGTTGGTGCAAGGAATCCGCTTCGTCACCTACTGTAAATGATGCGACGCCGGCACGTCACATTTTCAGATGAAAACCTCGATAACGAAACTATTTTCTCTCTTTCCACAATTATTGTGCGACTATTGGATTTCAACACATGACTCTCCTTTCTGAAAGATGGAGTTTGTAGCGTTTTACCGGGTATCCTGTGTCCTCCAAAATCTCTGGTCTAAGGTGCAGTTCCTCCACGCTTTAGCTGCAGACCGGTAAAGTCTCCCCTATGTCATCCTGCCACTGCCTGCAGCAGCCAAAATAGCTTGCTACACTCTACACCGGGAAAAACGGAATTCTGGGATAGCCAAGGATGCCCACCTTATGACAAAACACGACCCACCCACAGATGGATAATACCGGGTGCAGGTGTATACTATTATACGTGCGCAAAATCCCCTCCTCCAATTGGCAGGTCCTAATAAAAGAAATAGGAGCTATCACCCATTGGAAACGGACCTTGGGGAACACATAGACTACTTATTCAAACTTCTGTAATACTTTTTAGATTACTATTATCTATTATATAAATCTAAATGAAAAAAATAATTTGCTTCAATTTAATTACATATTGTAGTGAATACCAGGACTTGAACCCAGGTCCAAAACCTGTCAAACCAACACCTTAACCATTATACCAAGAGGTCCAAACTTCTTAACAAAGTTGCTCGTTGTTGGATTAAGGTTGCTACATTAACCCCTTCCCTCAGGAGAGCGTTTCCCCACACTTCTCTCATGCATACACACCTCCCCGATGGCCTCACATGCGCCATCCCGCTTCGAACACCATTGTAGCCAATTCGGGAGTTAGCCCTGACCTGGTCTCAAACCCAGCTCGAGCGACTGTCAAGCCAACACCTTAACGGTTACGCCAAGAGGTCCGGCCTTCTTGACGAGGTTGCTAGGTGTTGATTTAAGGTTGAGTTACAACATTGATATTCCACTACATCAGAGTTTGGGATCGTAACATGATTATGAGCTATTTGGTCGGGTGGTCCTATATGTTGCATAGTGCCACACCTCAAATCACAGCTGGGCATCGGGTGATGCCATGGGTGCTCCCACGTTTGAGCTTTTCTGAACAACATATGCGTCCTTGAAGCTTTGGTAAACAACTTGCTATAGCTGTAAAGCACTTCTATCTGGCTCTCAGGAAGCACTTGTTAAAGTGGCGGCTTGTGACATAAAAAGTTGAGGAACAAAATTTTGCCAACATAAAAAACAAGCTAATGGGATGACAATCTTTTAAGGTCTGAGCTACCGTCTATCTAAAATGCATAGAACGACATCACAGCTTAAATAGTCTATAACAACACAACTCATAACTACTACCTGAAACCATACACAGCACACCAAATGCATAACATAATGTCTGTCTACTGTTATTGTGCAAAAGACAACCCCGAATCCTGACCTTCAGTTCAGTCTGATAATGACCTTGAGGGGGCCATCTGGGGCCATTTCTATTCAGACAGATTGTCTTGATTCTATTTGCGATATTCATTTATATGAAAATTCCCCTGAAAATACAATTATAATGCTCTGCAGACCTGAGTGCATTAGCTGATATGGTCTGGTGCTATTAATGACCACAAAACCATCAAATTATAAATCAGTTTAGACTCCTCAAAATTAAGATTTATAACAATATTGTGTGTGCAGATTGCTTAGATTAGAGGTTGAATTATGAAGCCAGCAAACATTATTAAATTTAGAAACATTTACGGTCATATTACCAGATCAAACGACGATGAACCTCCCCTTTTATGCTAAAATATGCTAAACAGTTATAATTTAATAAAATAATTTGTATGACAGGCACATTACATGTGTAAAATCTTAATTTGATCACCCTGTTGCAGAACTTTTATGAACTGTTGGAAATTAAAAACTTGAAGTGTATTTGAGGTTTAAAAATGCTTCTGAATTGTGTCATTTCCGCTTTGAACTTTCAGACTTGATTTTCCCTTTAGAAAAATACACTAGATGACCAAAAGTATAGCCAAATTGCATGACTGTGTGTTCGATTTTATACACCTGTCAGCAACAGGTGTGGCTGAAATAGCTGACTACACAAATTTGAAGGAATGTCCACATGCATTATATATATAAAAGTATGTGGACACCCCTTCGAATGAGTGGATTCGGCTATTTCAGCCACACCCGTTGCTGACAGTCCACACCGCCGAGTGCCAGGCCTCATCGCCCAACATCAGTGCCTGACCTCACTAATGCTCTTGTGGCTGAATTGAAGCAATGTTCCAACATCTAGTGGAAAGCCTTCCCAGAAGAGTGGAGGCTGTGGAGGTCCCCCCAGCCAAGGGGGGTCCAACTCCATATTAATGCCCATGATTTGGAATGAGATGTTCGACGAGCAGGTGTCCACATACTTTGTGTCAGGTAGTGTACTTTTATATATATATAGTGTATATCACAGGACGTTGGTGGCACATTTCGCTAAACTCGCATTAACATCTGCTAACCATGTGTATGTGACAAATAAAATTTGATTTGGGGAGGACAGGCTCGTGGTAATGAGCCCTTCCATTCGCTCCATTCTGGCCGTTATTATGAGCCGTCCTCCCCTCACTAGCCTCCAGTGGTGTGTATCAACGCCTACAAAATTGGCCATTCATTATAATCCACATAACAAGTCACATTTTCTGTTGCTGCAGGATTACTTTCCTGCTGTAGCAAACGGACTCAAATGAAGTTCCTACATCTGTATTAGATAGCTGAAAAGCTAACCCTGAATTAAAAGATGAATAACAGTACACAAACATCCTAAAACTACATTCCCTTAGAAATATCTGACTTTCTGATTTCCAAGTGAAAACGTTATATAATTATATCATTGACCACCCAGGACACTGTCCCAAAAGCACAAGGCATATATTGACAAGTTAACACCTATTAACGGCCTGCTGATCCAGTACGATTTATCTGAAATTGAATTACTAGCTTTCCCAGGGTCTGACTTTTGACTGTCATCTCATCTACACAAGTTCCATCAGTTCAAAGAAGAGAGAGTGGGCTGAGTGTTGACTGTCCTCATACACCCCCAACCACCCTGGGGGGACGTCAAAAAAACAAATTTCAGATAGGTGGAAATGGGAGAAGGAAATGGGTTGGAAGGTTCCCAGAGACTGAGCACTCTGACTCAGACCCTTCAGAAAATGTGAAGGGTTGCCTGAGCGGTGCCGACTCCAAGCCTCATTTAGTGGTTGATGCATTTCTGTGAAGGCCAACCTAACTCCTCCAGCTGGCAGCCGAGGTCTGAAAGGTGAGCCAGATTCCTGCAAGTGAGAATGATGCCATAAAGTAGCACTAGCTACACTATATATACAGCAGTATGTGAACACCCCTTCAAATGAGTGGATTCGTCTATTTAAGCCACACCCGTCGCTGACAGGGGTATAAAATTGAGCACACAGCCATGCAATCTCCATAGACAAATATTGGCAGTATTATTACTGAAGAGCTCAGTGACTTTCAACATGGCACCGTCATAGGATGCCACCTTTCCAACAAGTCAATTCATCAAATTTCTGCCCTGATAGAGCTGCCCCGGTCAACTGTAAGTGCTGTTATTGTGAAGTGGAAACGTCTAGGAGCAACAACGGCTCAGCCGCGAAGTGGTAGGCGACACAAGCTCACAGAACGGGACCGCAGAGTGCTGAATCACGTAGCGCATAAAAATCGTCTGTCCTCGGTTGCAACACTTATTACCGAGTTCCAAACTGCCTCTGGAAGCAACGTCAGCACAAGAACTGTTCTTCGGCAGCTTTATGAAATGGGTTTCCATGGCCGAGCAGCCGCACACAAGCCTAAGAATACCATTCTCAATGCCAAGCGTCGGCTGGAGTGGTGGTAAACTCGCCATCATTGGAGCAGTGGAAGCGCATTCTCTGGAGCGATGAATAACGGACAAATTTGTGTTTGGCGGATGCAGGAGAACGCTACCTACTCGAATGCATCGTGCCAACTGTAAAGTTTGGTGGATGAGGAATTAATGATCTGGGGCTGTTTTTCATGGTTCAGGCCCCTTAGTTCCAGTGAAGGGAAATCTTAACGCTACACCATTCAATGGCATTTTAGACGATTCTTTGCTTCCAACTTTGTTGCAACAGTTTGGGGAAGGCCCTTTCCTGTTTCAGCATGACAATGTCCCCATGAACAAAGCGAGGTCCATAAGCGAGGTCCATTCAGAAATGGTTTGTTGAGATCAATGTGGAAGAACTTCACTGACTTGCACAGAGCCCTGACCTCAACCCCATCGAACACTTTTGGGATGAATAGGAACGGTGACTGCGAGCCAGGCCTAATCACCCGACATCAGTACCCGACCTCACTAATACTCTGCAAAACTTTTCAATACCCTGTTGCTGTACTGCAACACCTTGTAACACACTAACATCCTGTAACACCCTGTTGCTGTACTGTAACAACCTGAAACACCCTGAAACACCCTGTTGCTGTACTGTAACAACCTGAAGCACCCTGAAACACCCTCTAACACCCTGTTGCTGTACTGTAACAACCTGAAACACCCTGTAACACCCTGTTGCTGTACTGTAACAACCTGAAACACCCTCTAACACCCTGTTGCTGTAATGCAACAACCTGAAACACCCTCTAACACCCCGTAACACCCTGTTGCTGTACTGTAACAACCTGAAATACCCTGAAACACCCTGTTGCTGTACTGCAACACCCTCTAACACCCTGTAATACTCTGTTGCTGTACTGTAACAACCTGAAACATCCTGAAACACCCTCTAACACCCCGTAAAACCCTGTTGCTGTACTGTAACAACCTGAAGCACCCTCTAACACCCTGTAACACCCTGTTGCTGTACTGTAACAACCTGAAACACCCTGCAACAACCTGAAACACCCTGTTGCTGTACTGCAACACCCTCTAACACCCTGCAACATCCTCCAACACCCTGTAACACCCGGTTGCTGTACTGTAACACCCTCCAACACCTTGCAACATCCTCCAACATCCTGTAACACCCTGTTGCTGTACTGTAACACCCTCCAACACCTTGCAACATCCTCCAACATCCTGTAACACCCTGTTGCTGTACTGTAACACCCTCCAACACCTTGGAACATCCTCCAACATCCTGTAACACCCTGTTGCTGTACTGTAACACCCTCCAACACCTTGCAACATCCTCCAACATCCTGTAACACCCTGTTTCTGTACTGCAACACCCTGTAATACCCTCAGCACCCTGTAACACCCTGCAACACCCTGTTGCTGTACTGCAACACCCTGTAATACACTGTTGCTGTACTGCAACACCCTGTAACAGCCTGCAACACCCTGTAAAACCCTGCAACACCCTGTAACACACTGCAATACCCTGCAACACACTGCAAAACCCTGCAATACACTGCAATACACTGCAACACCCTGCAACACCCTGTAAAACCCTGCAATACCCTGTAACACCCTGCAATACCCTGTAACACCCTGCAAAACCCTGTAACACCCTGCAACACCCTGTAACACACTGCAAAACCCTGTAACACCCTGCAAACCCTTGCAACACCCTGCAATACCCTGCAACACCCTGCAATACCCTGCAACACCCTGTAAACCCCTGCAATACCCTGCAACACCCTGTAAAACCCTGCAATACCCTGTAACACCCTGTAAACCCCTGCAACACCCTGCAATACCCTGTAACATCCTGCAACACCATGTAAACCCCTGCAACACCCTGTAACACCCTGCAACACCCTGTAACATCCTGCAACACCCTGTAACACCCTGCAATACCCTGTAACATCCTGCAACACCCTGTAAACCCCTGCAACACCCTGTAACACCCTGCAACACCCTGTAACACCCTGCAACATCCTGCAACACCCTGTAACACCCTGCAATACCCTGTAACACCCTGTAAAACCCTGTAACACCCTGTAAAACCCTGCAATACCCTGTGGTGTTAAAACATTTAGCAACGGAAAACAAAGATGCATATTCCTTATTGAACAAGTCCAGGTAGTCCCTACCTGTTTCAGTCAATTTTCTCTCTCCATTTGGTGCCAAATAAACACGACCCGGGTCACCAAGGAAACGCCAGTCAACTCCAGTGTTTCGGGTGTCATTTTGATGGGCTCCTGTCGCTCTTCGTCACAACGGTACGACTCATTACAATAGACACCTAATTATCGGGTGAAAAATAGGCAAGCCGAGGGGGATTCATTAAACACTTGACTGCATCTGTCGTGAGGGGCAAGTCAATCACGGTTTAATCAGGAACTTAATGTCTAAGAATGCTTCAAGAAATACCTGTCAAAATACAAGGTAAGTGAGAAGGTGGAGGAGAAGCAGTGGCAGAGATAAGAACATTGAATTCGCTTTTTAATAGTTTTCAAAGACAGAAAACAAACTGTCTTCTAAAACGTGTCTAGTCTGAGCTGAAGCCGACCATGCAAAGCCCTTATTGTGTTAAGGCCGTTCTGACATTGGCATTTTGGAAAAAATGTATACAAATCTATCATTTGTATTTATTTAAAATGTACAGTGCATTCAGAAAGTTCTCAGACCCCTCCCACATTTTGTTACGTTACAGCCTTATTCTAAAATGGATTACATAGTTTTTCTCCCTCATCAAACTACACACAATACACCATAACAACAAAGTAAAAACGGTTTTAAATTTATTTTTGCAAATGTATAAAAAAATTTAAAAAATTAAATGTCACATTTACATACATATTCAGACACATTACTCAGTACTTTGTTGAAGCACCTTTGGCAGTGATCACAGCCTCAAGTCTTCTTGGGTATGATGCTACAAACTTGGCCCACCTGTATTTGGGGAGTTTCTTCTCTTCATTCTTCTCTGCAGATCCTCTCAAGCTGTCTTGGTTGGATGGGTAGCGTCACTGCACAGCTATTTTCAGGTCTCTCCAGAGATGTTAGATTGGGTTCAAATCCGGGCTCTGGCTGAGCCACTCAAGGATATTCAGAGACTTGTCCCGAAGCCACTCCTGCGTTGTCTTGGCTGTGTGCTTAGGGTTGCTGTCTTGTTGGAAGGTGAACCTTCACCCCAGTCTGAGGTCCTGAGCGCTCTGGAGCAGGTTTTCATCAAGGATCTCTGTGTACTTTGCTCCATTCATCTTTCCCTCGATCCTGACTAGTCTCCCAGTCCCTGCAGCTGAAAGATATCCCCACAGTATGATACAGGGATGATGAGGGCACAAAAAGGTGACACTTGTTTTTTTGGCACTGAAACATGCAAAAAACCTGCTCGGGGGAAATGCAACAACAAAGAATATGATCTACATGATCAGTCTCTGTGTGTAAAATAAAAAGTGCTTCATGTGAACCTAACCCACAGCTAAAAAAACATGTAAAGAAAGCAATCCAATGTTATTTGTTGCCTAGACTTTACTGCAAATGACACTCAAGTCTTGAGAAAAAAACAGTTAGCCATGACAGCCTTTATAATAGAACGCATGTGACCACACAAAACATCTTAAAGTAGAATGAAACAAACAGGCATTCTATTTTTGCTCTATTATAGTGGCCACTATAGTAGGCATCGATCAAGTGCACAAGGCTACATGTGTGAAAAAATAACGTTCACCGAGTAAAACAAATGACAAATTACAGTAACGTGTGTTACTGTCAAGTTCAACACAACAAAAACAATATCTTTGGGCTACACTGCACATTATTGGCATTATTACATTGTACACTTTCTTCCTGTGGACATCTGTTCTACAATGTGCCAGCAAAAGTGGGAAAGAGGGGAAGTGTGTGGTGTTCCTTTCACCTCTATAGTGAATAGCATCCAGCTTACAGTAAGCCAGGCCCAGCTCCAGCTACACTTTAACCCTGAATCCACTTGTTTAACAAGCAACGCCTCATTTTCACCATATTCTCTCATTCTGAAAATTAACCATATACTGTAGAGGGAAAACATTAGTTAACAGATAGTGGTTAGTTCGTTAACTAGTTAACTAGTTGGTGACGATAAGCAGAAATAAGGGAGTACCATCTCTCGTTGTAGTCGATGTGAGTTTCTCTTTCAAACAATCCCCTTGTACACAGTCAATAGCTAACTAGCTAACGTTAGCCAAAGCAAGCTATCTAGCTACTGATAGTGCAACCCTAAGTAACAGTAAATCAAATCGAAGTTTATTTGTCACGTGCGTCGAATACAGTGAAATGCTTACTTACAAGCCCTTAACAAACAGTGCAGTTTTAAAGTAAAAAAAATAGGTATTAGGTAAACAATAGAAAGACATTTTCTTTAAACAAACAACAAAAAACAGTCGCTATAAACAGGTGGTACAGGTGCAGAGTCAATGTGCGGGTGCACTGGTTAGTCGGGCTATTTGAGGTAATATGTACATGTAGGATCAGTTAAAGTGACTATCCACAGATGATAAACAGAGAGTAGCAGCAACGTAAAAGGGGGTTTGGGGTGTGGACACAATGTATAGTCCGGGTAGCCATTTGAGTCTTATGCTTGGGGATAAAAGCTGTTGAGAAGCTTTTGATCCTAGACTTGGTGCTCCAGTACCGCTTGCCATGCGGTAGCAGAGAGAACAGTCTATGACTGGGGTGGCTGGAGTCTTTGACCATTTCTAGGGCCTTCCTCTGACACCGCCTGGTATAGATGTCCTGGATGGCATGCTGCTTAGCCCCAGTGATGTACTGGGCCGTACGTACTACCCTCTGTAGTTGCCGTACCAGGCAGTGACTGTGGTGCTGCTCCAGTTTCAACTGTTCTGCCTTATTATTATTCGACCATGCTGGTCATTTATGAACATCTTGGCCATGTTCTGTTATAATCTCCACCCGGCACAGCCAGAAGAGGACTGGCCACCCCACATAGCCTGGTTCCTCTCTAGGTTTCTTCCTAGGTTTTGGCCTTTCTAGGGAGTTTTTCCTAGCCACCGTGCTTCTACACCTGCATTGCTTGCTGTTTGGGGTTTTAGGCTGGGTTTCTGTACAGCACTTTGAGATATCAGCTGATGTACGAAGGGCTATATAAATAAATTTGATTTGATTTGATGCAACCAGTCAGGATGCTCTCGATGTTGCAGCTGTAGAACCTTTTGGAAACATGAATCTCTGTCGTTTGTAACTGGTTTTGCTTTACGATATTCGATCTCGACCAAAAAACAATACTGTGTAAGTCGTGTAGATGCTAGCCAAAGGTGGAAACACCAACAATATTTTTCACCACCTGAAAACCTTGCATGTGCGCGAATATGAAGAATCTACCAGAATGCGTGCAATAAACCCCCGGAGCAAGTCCCAGGACATCTTCTACAGACCCTCACTCAGCTATCACACAAGGCATCATTCGTTAGTGGTACTCCCTATGACAAGAAGAGCAACAAGTGGAATTAGATAATGAGTGCAGTTACGTCTCACATAGCGAAAGACATGGAACCAATTCAAACTGTGGAAGAAGTCGGTTTCAGAAAGTTGATTCGAACTCCAGACCCAAGATACGAGATTGCGAGCCATAAATACTTCAGCCAGAACTCTACACAGAATGTCGGGACAGAGTTGCCAACGAAATCCGTAACACTGCATTCTTCTCTCCCACTGCCGACTTTCGGTCAAACAAGTTGGCTCTCTGAGAGAGCATTTAGCACTAAGGGCAATGTGTACTTTAAATATTTTTGCATTAAATTTTACTGCATATTTATTTAACTCGTATACCTTTGTTAATGTTTCAAGTTTGCACAGGTTTTCCACAGAAGTAAAAAAATATATATATATAAAAATGTGCAATGCCCCCTTTCTGTTTCTACAAGGTTAAAGCAATATCATCATTTTTTAAAACATTTTTTTTAACATTATATCGTGATATTATATTGTTATCGTCCGGACAGTGGAAAATATTGTGATATGAATTTTTGTTCATATCGACAACCCCTAGGTGGTATACAGAAGATAGCCCTATTTGGGAAAAGACCAAGTCCATATTATGGCAAAAACAGCTCAAATAAGCAAAGAGAAATGACAGTCCATCATTACTTTAAGACATGAAGGTCAGTCAATCCGGAAAATGTCAAGAACTCTGAAAGTTTCTTCAAGTGCAGTCGCAAAAAACATCAAGTGCTATGATGAAACTGGCTCTCATGAGGACTGCCACAGGAAAGGAAGACCCAGAGTTACCTCTGCTGCAGAGGATAAGTTCATTAGAGTTACCAGCCTCAGAAATTGCAGCCCAAATAAATGCTCCACAGAGTTTAAGTAACAGACACATCTCAACATCAACTGTTCAGAGGAGACTGTGTGAATCAGGCCTTCATGGTTGAATTGCTGCAAAGAAACCACAACTAAAGCACACCAATAATAAGAAGAGACTTGCTTGGGCCAAGAAACACGAGCAATGGACATTAGACCGGTGGAAATCTGTCCTTTGGTCTGATGAGTCCAAATTTGAGATTTTTAGTTCCAACCGCCGTGTCTTGTAAGATGCAGAGTGGGTGAACGGATGATCTCTGCATGTGTTGTTCCCACCATGAAGCATGGAAAAGGAGGTGTGATGGTGCTTTGCTGGTGACACTGACAGTGATTTATTTAGAATTCAAGGCACACTTAACTAGCATGTCTAGCACAGCGTTCTGCAGCGATATGCAATCCCATCTGGTTTGCGCTTAGTGGGACTATCATTTGTTTGTCAACAGGACAATGACCCAACACACCTCCAGGCTGTGTAAGGGCTATCTGACCAAAGACAGTGATGGAGTGCTGTATCAGATGACTTGGCCTCCATAATCACCCGACCTCAACCCAATTGAGATGGTTTGGGATGAGTTGGACCGCAGAGTGAAGGAAAAGCAGCCAACAAGTGCTCAGCATATGTGGGAACTCCTTCAAGACTGTTGGAAAAGCATTCCAGGTAGAGCTGGCTGAGAGAATGCCAAGAATGTGCAAAGCTGTCATCAGGGTGGCTACTTTGAAGAATCTCAAATATAAAATATATTTGATTTTTTGAACACTTTTTTGGTTAATACATGATTCCATATGTGTTATTTCATAGTTTTGATGTCTTCACTATTATTCCACAATGTAGAAAATAGTCCAAATAAAGAAAAACCTTTGAATGAGTACAGTAGGTGGGTCCAAACTTTTGACTGGTACTGTATGTTTTCTTATTAAATAACAGTTAAATAAAAAGGAACATTTATTATGTTTCTGTCATTAAAAACTGTTTTTATATGGTGCCAAAGTCAAGGGACAGCATTTACCTCCGCAATTCACGAATTCCCTGTTAGTGTTACAGTGGAAACGCCTACATTTTGTCTGCCATAAGTGGCTAATCCATGGAAAATTCCATGATGCCATGTTTCAACTGCAAGTCTTTCAGGAAAGCACAAAGATACTGTAGCAGGGTTGTAATGACTGAGAGTGATACTGTACAATTTTCCCTCATTTTCAGAGAGCAACTATTACGCCATCTTCCTTCCCTTGTTGCTATGTAACATGGGTATGGTACTGTTGCTATGTAACATGGGTATGATACTGTTGCTATGTAACATGTGTATGGTACTGTTGCTTTGTAACATGGGTATGGTACTGTTGCTTTGTAACATGGGTATGGTAATGTTGCTATGTAACATGGGTATGGTCCTGTTGCTATGTAACATAGGTATGGTATTGTTGCTATGTAACATGGGCATGATACTGTTGCTTTGTAACATGGGTATGGTACTGTTGCTTTGTAACATGGGTATAGTCCTGTTGCTATGTAACATGGGTATGGTACTGTTGCTATGTAACATGGGCATGGTACTGTTGCTTTGTAACATGGGTATGCTACTGTTGCTATGTAACATGGGTATGCTACTGTTGCTTTGTAACATGGGTATGCTACTGTTGCTTTGTAACATGGGTATGCTACTGTTGCTATGTAACATGGGTATGCTACTGTTGCTTTGTAACATGGGTATGGTACTGTTGCTATGTAACATGGGTATGGTACTGTTGCTTTGTAACATGGGTATGCTACTGTTGCTATGTAACATGGGTATGCTACTGTTGCTTTGTAACATGGGTATGGTACTGTTGCTATGTAACATGGGTATGGTACTGTTGCTTTGTAACATGGGTATGGTACTGTTACCATGTAACATCGGTATTGTACTGTTGCTATGTAACATGGGTATTGTACTGTTGCTATGTAACATCGGTATTGTACTGTTACCATGTAACATCGGTATTGTACTGTAGGACTACATGCAGCAATGTACCAAACATACTGTATGAGGCAATCTTCAGTAAGAACAGAGATGTGCTCCACATTCTACACTAATAACATCTAATCAAGAATTCTGTTTCAAATCCACAGTAAGTCTTCACAAGACTCCAAAATGGAAACGATGCTCAGCCCACAACAGCCAGAAAAATATCCACGGAATGACTGAGAACTCCACAAAGACCTAATTATCTTGTAATCAAAGACAATATAACAATGCAGTCAAAGTTATTGTAGAGGCTGATAATCCATTCATATTTGA
This sequence comes from Oncorhynchus nerka, assembly GCF_034236695.1. Lineage (NCBI taxonomy): Eukaryota > Metazoa > Chordata > Actinopteri > Salmoniformes > Salmonidae > Oncorhynchus > Oncorhynchus nerka. Next base: position 13,524,054 of record NC_088417.1, read on the forward strand.
ACAATGGCAAGCTCTTTGTGAAACTCTAGTATCAGTGTTGACAAAAGTAGAAAATGGTTAAATTAAGCTAAACTGTGATGTGACAGAAGGACATTTGTGTGAGCATGTGTGGGTGTTTGACAGAAAATGTGTATGTGCGAGAGAGACAACAAACTCAGATAGCACAGATACCTCTGGCCAACGGATGTACACATGATGCATTGAGAAGATGCCGTTTAGACACTGTTTGCTAATTGGCTCACAGATGTCTCACAGATGTGTGTAGAATACACACATTCTAAATTCTACAGTTCTACATCGTATATACGACGGCCAGGCGTCAACATTCCATTCTGATATCCCTGAGCAATATGGCTATAATGGGTCGGATTGTGACAACCAACCTGACATTGTTTTATAATGGAGTTGATAGTGACAACCATGTGACATTCCATGTGACATCCATCCCCAACCACCCCCCAATGCTAATGAAGATGCTAGTAACCACATGGCTTGACTTAGTAACTCAGAAATAGGTTTGAAATACAGCACGCCCTTTCCTATTTTCAACAAACATAGTTGTTCATAGATACTCCCATAAAGTAAACATATACAAAGAAAATACCAAGAAGCTCGCATCCGCTACAAGACCATGGTGCTTGCCTACGGAGCTGTGAGGTTGAACGGCACCTCAGTACCTCCAGGCTCTGATCAGGCCCTACACCCAAACAAGGGCACTGCGTTCATCCACCTCTGGCCTGCTCGCCTCCCTACCACTGAGGAAGTACAGTTCCCGCTCAGCCCAGTCAAAACTGTTCGCTGCTCTGGCCCCCCAATGGTGGAACAAACTCCCTCACGACGCCAGGACAGCGGAGTCAATCACCACCTTCCGGAGACACCTGAAACCCCACCTCTTTAAGGAATACCTAGGATAGGATAAAATAATCCTTCTCACCCCCCCCCCCTTAAAAGATTTAGATGCACTATTGTAAAGTGGCTGTTCCACTGGATGTCATAAGGTGAATGCACCAATTTGTAAGTCGCCCTGGATAAGAGCGTCTGCTAAATGACTTAAATGTAAATGTAAAAATGATATCTCAGCGACGTCTTCCCACATTCTAAATTCTACAGTTCTACATCGTATATACGACGGCCAGGCGTCAACATTCCATTCTGATATCTCAGCGACGTCTTCCCACATTCTAAATTCTACAGTTCTACATCGTATATACGACGGCCAGGCGTCAACATTCCATTCTGATATCTCAGCGACGTCTTCCCACATTCTAAATTCTACAGTTCTACATCGTATATACGACGGCCAGGCGTCAACATTCCATTCTGATATCTCAGCGACGTCTTCCCAATGTGCAAACGCTCTCCGCACTATATATTCCAAACACATGTTGCTACTTTGGCCAAAGGTGTTTACTGGGAAGGGAGCTCTTGGGATTTATTCTATACGGTGGTCCTGTATGGCTCAGTTGGTAGACCATGGCGCTTACACCGCCAGGGCTGTGGATTCGATTCCCAGTGCCACCCGTATGTAAAATGTACACAAGCATGACTGTAAGTCGCTTTGGATAAAAGTGTCTGCTAAATAGCATATATTTTTTATTATACTGGCAGTAGTAATATCCCTGAGCAATATGGCTATAATGGGTCGGATTGTGACAACCAACCTGACATTGTTTTATAATGGAGTTGATAGTGACAACCATGTGACATTCCATGTGACATCCATCCCCAACCACCCCCCAATGCTAATGAAGATGCTAGTAACCACATGGCTTGACTTAGTAACTCAGAAATAGGTTTGAAATACAGCACGCCCTTTCCTATTTTCAACAAACATAGTTGTTCATAGATACTCACATAAAGTAAACATATACAAAGAAAATACCAAGAAAATACCAATATATATATATATACCTTTGAAAAACACATTCCCCTCACTTCAATATTTTGTCACGCTCACATGAATTGAGTTCTTTCAAAGAATTCATCAATTTTAACCTTAAAAATATTACACAGCTCAATTTAGATTGGAAGTAATTAGCACTGTGAGACAACCAACCCAGGTCTCCCCTATGCACATCGACCAGGGATGGTAAACTTTGATAGGAGTGGGGGCCACAACATTTTTCATTAATCATTGAGGGGCTGCAGTTGCTCCCGGGTCTGTGTACCCACATCCATACTCCCACATTGCGAGCAAAACATTTTAGTGGCCCCTTATTGACAGCGCAGAATTTAAAAAAATATTTTAGACTTCATTTTGTGCAATTCTACTCACTTTGTCTTGGAGTGTAGAGAAAATGTTGCAGTTTTAAAGCAAGTTTTCTACAATTCAACACATTCTGCCATGTGGCAGAGAGAAGGGTAACAATTTTATAACTATATTCATGCAATTCTACACATTTTGCCATGGGGCAGAGAGAAGGTTTACAATTTTATAACTAAATTCATGCAATTTAACACATTTTGCCATGGGGCAGAGAGAAGGTTTACAATTGTATAACTAAATTCATGCAAATCAACACATTTTGCCATGGGGCAGAGAGAAGGTTAACAATTTTATAACTAAATTCATGCAATTTAACACATTTTGCCATGGGGCAGAGAGAAGGTTAACAATTTTATAACTAAATTCATGCAATTTAACACATTTTGCCATGGGGCAGAGAGAAGGTTAACAATTTTATAACTAAATTCATGCAATTCTACACATTTTGCCATGGGGCAGAGAGAAGGTTTACAATTTTATAACTAAATTCATGCAATTTAACACATTTTGCCATGGGGCAGAGAGAAGGTTTACAATTGTATAACTAAATTCATGCAAATCAACACATTTTGCCATGGGGCAGAGAGAAGGTTAACAATTTTATAACTAAATTCATGCAATTCTACATATTTTGAAATAGGGTGGAGAGAAATGTTTGCAGTTTTATTTAATATGATATCTGAGTGAGACTGACTAACAAAATCAGTGGGTGTCACCCCAGCCGGTACTTCAACCATGATAACAAGTTTAGATAGCTGGCTGCTAAACTAATTTAGCAATCTAAAAAATGTTAGCTGACATGAGCTAATTGACGGGCTATCAGTGTGTCATGATGTTGGCCTGGGGGTAGGTTTATGACAGTCTACTACCTCTCCCCCCTTTTTCCTCTCTCTACCCTACTGATGTTACATTTGAAAACCCCTTGGTTAACATAGAGATTCAGGGAACATCAGAAGGTCGGGGGAAATGAACTATATTCTAGTAATCCGACCAATTGAACATATGCGGTGGTACTTAATGAATATGATGTCAGTTCGGTTGTCATCTGAGACATTCTCATCAATGATAAGATGACATAAACTCTACAGTGTAAAGTCGACACATCAGAGTTATCGGATTCACATGGAATTGTTGTTCAATTTAAATGGTTGAATATGAAATTATTTGTGATGGGATGAAATGTGATTTTAGCTTCTAAAATGTGAGAATGGGGTTCTCATGAGTGAATTATGCCCGACTCATTGGCCTGCCAACGTGAAGAGACATAGGTTGTAAACTATGAAACACACCCCTTTTCTCCCTCCACTATATAAGCCCTTGACGAAAATGTAACCTCCTGTTCCGAGGACGACGGTCCGATGTCAGAATGGTTCAGATAATAACTACAGAACGAAGCCAACATCAGCGTGAGCTTTGGTTGCGAATGGTATGAACTTTGAACTCTTATTCACTACAGAAGTGATACCTCCTAGCCATTGAGTTAGCAACAGCTGCTGTAAACGAGGGTTAGGAAGGAACAGACAGAGTATCCCGAACACAAAGACGTTACTACAACGTATTCAATTGACCACCAGAGACATTCTTCAAAGGACAGAGGACTCGGTTGGGCAACACGGCCTTCCATCTACCACCAACCTACTGAAGCGCAGCTCAGAGTAAATATTTATTGCATTTTCCTTTTCCAAATGGGCGGTAATTTAGAATGCATAAAATACTGTATTTACGAAAGCACAGCTTCTTCCTTTGGTCCTCAGTCTTCCCGCTCTTTCACTCAAACCCAGTCCCTTTTCTTTTGTGTATCCAGCTGTCATATCTGTTCCGCCCGCTAGGGACGTTTTCCTTTATGACGTAATTTGTAATCAAGGTATGATTCATTGTGTATATGTAATTCTGTGTGATTAGTTAGGTATTTACTAAATAAATAATGAAACCCAATTTTGTATTGCTGATTCAACTTGTTAGCCAGGGTTCGTGAAGATAACGAAGAATTTACAACTTTCAGATGAGACTGAATTAAGGTGACGATTAATATTGACTGCTATTGATGTAAAATATTACTAGGTCTTTAAGAGTTTATTCAGAAGATAACAGCTCTATAAATATTATTTTGTGGTGCCCCGACTCTCTAGTTAATTACATTTACATGATTAGCTCAATCAGGTAATATTAATTACGGATAAATTACTTTATAGAATAGCATGTCATATCACTTAATCCGGCATAGCCAAAGACACGACAAGTGTAACAAGGGGAAAAGTGTTGATGCACAACCACATTTTGAAACTCAGTGAATTCTTACAGAGTGTACTCAAGTGTAAGGATCTGAATGGAGTACAAATTTAAATGTTTCTTCACGGACGATCATAATACTTTTAGCCTGCCAGTGTCAGTAGCCCAGTATTCCATTGTCAGTATCCCACGAGTCGAATAGAAACCCATCACATCGCCAATCACACTTTAGAAGAGTGTGTGTGTGTGTGTGTGTGTGTGTGTGTGTGTGTGTGTAGCAAGTGAGTGAGCGAAATAACGTAAGAGAGAAGATGAAGGGAGCCCTCAATCCTGTTATTACGGGCTGTTCTGGCAGGCAATATAACCAGACGTGATAATGACTGTACGGACAAAATGTACGACTGTTTCCTGAGAGCAAGTCAGCATGGCACTATGTTCGTTTAGAAAACACTTGATGAATTTCATATCGTAAGCATTCCATGTCATGCTATTGATGTATTGCTGATGGGGTCGTATCCATCTCTCTACCAGCAGGATACTGCCATGTAATAGTGTGAAGAGGCTGTGGGAGAGGCTAAATCAGATTGTGCTGAAGTGGTGCCCAAGGCTAAGAGAGCCACTCTCCAGGGTCAACCTATAACAGGGCTAAAACACCATCACTTTCTCTTACCTGAGAGTATAGGCCGGGTAATCGTCACTTAGCCTCTCCAAAAAAAGCCCTATACACAAATCATCTGTTATCAACGAAATACATCAATTATGGCTCAAATTCCTCAACGTGTTAGTGTGGTCCAAGCACAGATACAGTATCCAGCTGTCAACAACATTCTATCAACATTCAATACCTCCCAACTGCCCTAGAAGCTGCCCTTTTCCTTGATGATTACACTGTCTCTTCACACCCTGCAGAATCTGTCCAGCCTATGACCAATCCAGACACACATTGTCCAAAACTGTGATTTAGCCATTGGATTACAGCTAATCTGGATGACTGTAGTAAACCCCCAATCCCTCGCCACCAACAGATTAGTGTTCCATTTCAAATGAACACAGTCACCTGCATTACTGTTGCACACTACTGTGCCCTAATGTCAAGGATGGAAGCAAGAATGAAATGAAAAACACATCAGTATGTCAGTAATACCAAGATTTGTCTGATAAACCAGGAGGACTAGGATCCATTTTGTTAGACTAAAACCTTTTGACACAAACAGTGACAAAAACTATTTGTGGCCCATGAGGGAATCAAACCCACAAGCCTGGTTACCAGCACCATGATCTAACCCACAGACCTGGTTACCAGCACCATGATCTAACCCACAGACCTGGTTACCAGCACCATGATCTAACCCACAGGCCTGGTTACCAGCACCATGATCTAACCCACAGACCTGGTTACCAGCACCATGATCTAACCCACAGACCTGGTTACCAGCACCATGATTTAACCCACATGCCTGGTTACCAGCACCATGATCTAACCCACAGGCCTGGTTACCAGCACCATGATCTAACCCACAGGCCTGGCATTACCAGCACCATGATCTAACCCACAGGCCTGGTTACCAGCACCATGATCTAACCCACAGGCCTGGTTACCAGCACCATGATCTAACCCACAGGCCTGGCATTACCAGCACCATGATCTAACCCACAGGCCTGGTTACCAGCACCATGATCTAACCCACAGGCCTGGTTACCAGCACCATGATCTAACCCACAGGCCTGGCATTACCAGCACCATGATCTAACCCATATGCCTGGTTACCAGCAACCTAATCTAACCCACATGCCTGGTTACCAGCACCATGATCTAACCCACAGGCCTGGTTACCAGCACCATGATCTAACCCACAGGCCTGGTTACCAACACCATGATCTAACACACAGGCCTGGTTACCAACAACATGATCTAACCCACAGGCCTGGTTACCAGCACCATGATCTAACCCACAGGCCTGGTTACCAGCACCATGATCTAACCCATATGCCTGGTTACCAGCAACCTAATCTAACCCACATGCCTGGTTACCAGCACCATGATCTAACCCACAGGCCTGGTTACCAGCACCATGATCTAACCCACAGGCCTGGTTACCAACACCATGATCTAACACACAGGCCTGGTTACCAACAACATGATCTAACCCACAGGCCTGGTTACCAGCACCATGATCTAACCCACAGGCCTGGTTACCAGCACCATGATCTAACCCACAGTCCTGGTTACCAGCACCATGATCTAACCCACAGTCCTGGTTACCAGCACCATGATCTAACCCACAGTCCTGGTTACCAGCACCATGATCTAACCCACAGTCCTGGTTACCAGCACCATGATCTAACCCACAGTCCTGGTTACCAGCACCATGATCTAACCCACAGTCCTGGTTACCAGCACCATGATCTAACCCACAGGCCTGGTTACCAGCACCATGATCTAACCCACAGTCATTTAAACCACAACTAATACAAAAAAATGAAGAATCGGGAAGAAAGTGTAATATCAGGAGCGACAGATTGATTCGCTAGATGAAGGGAAGGGAAAGCCACAGGGCCATAAAAAAATATTACAGACTGGTCTGCTTCTCCCATCCATCCTCTTTTTGGACCCAGCAGCTGAACTGGTGTGTTAGAATTCTCCTCCTGTCTTCACAAGACTGGACTCCATTCAACGAACACAGCACCACCACCACCATGCTTAATTCACGAGTTTAATGTCCCATTAAGTAACATGAATGTTCGGCTATACTGCAGACCCTGAAGCCTATAGGGTTTAACCTATCATTAGAAATGCAAAGCTCACAGATATCTACACTGTAATTACACTGACTGTACATGGCTATTTACATACTGTTAGACTGATAAAGCATCACTCCTTGTCTCCTCTCCTTGTCTCCTCTCCTTCATGTTGACTGAAAAACACAGGCTAAGTCAAAGGAATATCGAGAATGATCACCAATTGACTTTCACCTATCTTGTGCTTGAATGTCACTGCAGAGGAAAGGACTGGTTAAACAGATCCTCAATTATTCACAGCGTGGGGCGAGTCCAGCACAAAGCAGAGACACGTGTCTTCATTCAACAAAGAGAGAGATGATAGCTACTGGCTGATAGTGATGTAATCGGTCATCTGTCTGTCTGCATGGTGCGTACAGAAGAGATGACACTGTCTGTCTGTCTGACTGTCTGCATAGTGCTTACAGAAGAGATGACACTCTGTCTGTCTGTCTGTCTGTCTGTCTGTCTGTCTGTCTGTCTGCATGGTGCGTACAGAAGAGATGACACTGTCTGTCTGTCTGACTGTCTGCATAGTGCTTACAGAAGAGATGACACTCTGTCTGTCTGTCTGTCTGTCTGTCTGTCTGTCTGTCTGCATGGTCCGTACAGAAGAGATGACACTGTCTGTCTGTCTGTCTGCATGGTCCGTACAGAAGAGATGACACTGTCTGTCTGTCTGTCTGTCTGCATGGTCCGTACAGAAGAGATGACACTGTCTGTCTGTCTGTCTGTCTGTCTGTCTGTCTGTCTGTCTGTCTGTCTGCATGGTCCGTACAGAAGAGATGACACTGTCTGTCTGCATGGTGCGTACAGAAAAGATGACACTGTCTTGTCTGTCTGTCTGTCTGTGTGTGTGTGTGTGTGTGTGTGTGTGTGCGTGTGCGCGTAGGTACTGCTGTTGAGTCAGTCAGAGCAGACATGGCCCATGGTGAGGAGGAGTGGAGTAGCTCAGTGTCACATTCTAGGGATGGTTACACACACAAGCTTAGTACCACACACACTGACTGAGGTGATGGAACACTCCTCTTCCATGCTCCAGACTTCCTTTTATTTCTCCCGGCACTCTATCTAATAAGACAGAGACTATAATTGCTTTGCTGAGCAAATGGGCTCGGGCTCTGGCAGCCCCTCAACACAGACCACCTTTAATGATGTCTGAAATCTCCATCAGACTTTTACAGTGGACTCAATGTGAAGAGTGGGCACAATTTGTTGGAGAGAAAGCCAATCACAGCACAGCCAGCCAAATGAGAAGTGGAACCTACAGAGGATCGTCAAAACGCCACGACGTGTGTGTCTCGACAAAGTAGGCTACCCCATCCTCTTTCTGTATTAATAAAATATCTATTAAAAAGTAAAGTCCACGAGGACTGGCACTCCTAAAAGAAAAGTGTGTTTTTGTCACGAACATCCATCTAGAGTACCTATTTGCATTCATTATGTAAGCTCTCCAAGCAGCTGTACTGAATCTGAAAAGCTTTTTGAGTTTATCTAGTAGTTTAAAAGTCCACAGCTAAGGATACCAATGTTTACCCATTCACCACTAAATACACAACAGGCTACCCAGGCATCATTCTTACAGACAGGGGCACATCGACAGTGGGGTTATGTCATTAGTGCTTCCCCGTACTTTTCTGTTTCTCACGCTCGATTCCTGTTTTAACACAGCAATCCCAGCTGTTGGTGAAACCTTCAGCCCTGATGTCAGACCCAGGGGCTTGAGATTTAGTGAGGTCAAGAGTTCATTCACAAAATCCCTGAACAGTTCAAGAACTTTCACATGCTATTTGGAGAACGGCAAAAAACAACCAAAAATGACCACAGCCATTCCCACCTTGGCTGATGTAGGTCCCTTCACCTCAGTCCATCTACAAACACATAGCCTATTACCTATACAATTGTGATGTTGTACCCCTGAAAAGGAGGGGGAAATAAGGAGAAATGATTCACACTGACACGAAATGAAAACATCGGACATTTTTACGACTGTGTTATTTGCGTGTTGATTGGATTGTAATGTCGACCTATAGGGAAGATAGGCTGGAGATGTTCTTATTGAAACATACAGTAGCTTATTTTCTTAAGGTCCTGACATGTTTATTAAGTTTGAGAACCACTGTACTAACCTCTCTCTCTGTGTCTCCTCTGCTTCCTCCTACATGCATCGCAGCTTCACCACTGAGCGCCACATCACTGTCTGTCTCAATAGCCTCAGTAGTATTATGAGATATCATTAGCGTATTTCTTGCTCCCGCTGAGGTAGGCTTTGTTTAACATGAGCTTCTTACCTCATCCTTCTAGCTGGCTACAGGACCTTCAGAAAGTATTCATACCCCTTGATATATTCCACGTTGTTCAAAATGGATAAACCAAATGTATAATAATCTCTAACCCATCTACACACAATACCCCATAATGACATCACAATACCCCATAATGACTTCACAATACCCCATAATGACATCACAATACCCCATAATGACTTCACAATACTAATGACGTCACAATACCCCATAATGACATCAAAATACCCCATAATGACATCCCAATACCCCATAATGACATCACAATACCCCATAATGACATCACAATACCCCATAATGACATCACAATACCCCATAATGACATCTCAATACCCCATAATGACTTCACAATACCCCATAATGACATCACAACACCCCATAATGACATCACAATACCCCATAATGACATCCCAATACCCCATAATGACAAAGTGAAACATGTTTTTAGACATTTTAGCACATTTATTGAAAATTAAATACAGAAATATATAATTTACTTTATTCACACTCTTTTGCTATGACACTCCAAATTGAGCTCAGGTGCATCCAATGTCCTCTGATCATCCTTGAGATGTCACAACAACTTGATTGGAGTCCACCTGTGGCCAATTCCATTGTTTGAACATTATTATTTTTTTTAAACACACCTGTCTATATAAGGTCCCACAGTTGACAGTGTATGTCAGAGCAGAATCTATACCATGAAGTATAAGGAACTGTCCATAGTTCTCCAAGATAGACATGTGATGAGGCATATATCTGGGGAAGGGTATAAAACCATTTCTAGAGTGTTTAAAGTTTCTAAGAGCACAGTGGTCTGCATAATTGGGAAACGGAAAATATGGAACTACCCAGACTGCCTAGAGCTGTCTGTCCGACGAACTGAGCACGTGGGCAAGAATGACCTTGGTCAGGGAGTTGACCAATAACCCAATGACCACTCTGACAGAACTACAGAGTTCTTTGGCTAAAATGGGAAAACCTGCCAGAAGCACAACAGTTTCTATAGCAATTCACCAATCTGGGCTTAATGGGAGAGTGGCCAGACGGAAACCACTCCTGAGAAAAGGGCACATGACAGCACACCTGGAGTTTGCAAAAAGGCATGTGAAAGACTCTGTGGTCTGATAAGACAAACTTTTTAACTCTTTAGTCTGAATGCAAAGCGCTATGTCTGGAGATAACCAGGCACAGCTCATCACCTGTCTAACACCATGGTGGTGGCAGCATCACACTATGAGGACGCTTTTCAGCGGCAGGGACTGGGAGACTGGTAACAATAGGGGGAACAACGAACGGAGCCAAATACAGGCAAATCCTTGACGAGAACCTGCTTCAGAGTGCAAACGACCTCAGACTGGGGGAGAAGATTTACGTTCCAACAGGACAAACCCCAAACATACAGCCAAAGCAACGCTGGAATGGCTTCAGAACAAGAATATGAAAGTCCTTGAGTGACCCAGCCAAAGCCCAGACCTGAATCCCAATTAAAATATGTGGAAGGAGTTGAAGATTGCTATTCCCCACCTGTCTGACTGTCTGTCTCCCCATCTAACTTCAGCTTGAGAAACTCTGCAAGGAAGAAAATCCTCAAATCCAGATGTGCACAGCTGATACAGACAAACCCAAGACAACTCACAGCTGATGCAGACAAACCCAAGACAACTCACAGCTGATGCAGACAAACCCAAGACAACTCACAGCTGATGCAGACAAACCCAAGACAACTCACAGCTGATACAGACAAACCCAAGACAACTCACAGCTGATACAGACAAACCCAAGACAACTCACAGCTGATACAGACAAACCCAAGACAACTCACAGCTGATACAGACAAACCCAAGACAACTCACAGCTGATACAGACAAACCCAAGACAACTCACAGCTGATACAGACAAACCCAAGACAACTCACAGCTGATACAGACAAACCCAAGACAACTCACAGCTGATACAGACAAACCCAAGACAACTCACAGCTGATACAGACAAACCCAAGACAACGCACAGCTGATACAGACAAACCCAAGACAACGCACAGCTGATACAGACAAACCCAAGACAACTCACAGCTGATACAGACAAACCCAAGACAACTCACAGCTGATACAGACAAACCCAAGACAACTCACAGCTGATGCAGACAAACCCAAGACAACTTACAGCTGATGCAGACAAACCCAAGACAACGCACAGCTGATACAGACAAACCCAAGACAACACACAGCTGATACAGACAAACCCAAGACAACTCACAGCTGATACAGACAAACCCAAGACAACGCACAGCTGATACAGACAAACCCAAGACAACTCACAGCTGATACAGACATACCCAAGACAACTCACAGCTGATACAGACAAACCCAAGACAAGTCACAGCTGATACAGACAAACCCAAGACAACTCACAGCTGATACAGACATACCCAAGACAACTCACAGCTGTAGTCACCACCAAAGGTGCTTCTACAAAATATTGACTCAGGGGTGTGAATACCTATGTAAATGAGATATTTCTGTATTTCATGTTACAAACATTTATAAAAACAGTGTAGATGGGTAAGAATAAATACCTATTTAATCCATTTAGAATGTAGGCTGTAACACAACAAAATGTGGAATAAAGCAAAGGGTATGAATACTTTCTGAAGGCCCTGTAAGTAATACTAGCCAGAGCCCATCAACATTACTGCAATAGACGTCTCTGCCAGCAGATAGCCACCTGACTGACTGACTGACTGACTGATCTAGAAGCGACTATTTACCAGCTGTGCAGTTATTCTCCAAAAGCCAGGTTTGTTTTGTTTGGGGGATGTCTGTAGACACAGCAGGAATCCCAGGACGGTTTTAAAATGGCCTTTTGTCCACCATCTCGCAAAAACACTGTCAGCCCCATCTCAAGTTGCTTAATGCAAGCTGGGGCGGTTTGTTTCACAGCTCAGACTCTCGACCTGTGCGGCGAGAGGGCGGAGCTAGCCAGCTGAGAGGGTGGTGAACGTGCTGCTAAAAAGGCCAATCCGGGGGACGCAGCCAAACATAATGAACAAACCCCTGTTCATGTTTCCACTCGTTTGTAAAGAGGCAGGAGCTATTAGAACTCAGTCAGATCGATAATAGAAGGGTTCTAAGCATTGATCAATGCTGGGAGCAATATGTACATGTTGACCTGTCATTTATTGTCTTTATTGTGTACAAAATATATCTTTTTATAATGTTATATATTTTTTCAAATTAGAAAAGAAAGTACAGTGGTCCGGACCTTGGTGTCCTCATATGTAGCAACGGCCATGGTCAGACCTCCAGTGTGAATGACAAGTCAAAGGACCCAAAATCAATGAGCAAGTCAGGCTACATAATCTTACCCTGTTATGCATCATCACTGAGACCGCTGACACCAATTGTTCGCTTGACTTGGAACAATATTCTTTCAGTCAATGATATAAAAGCCCAGAGACAGCAGAAGGAACAATATCGACTCAGGAGATGAGCTTTTCATCGTGGCCGAGTACATCAATAGAGGAGAAGAGCTTTTCATCATGGCCGAGTACATCAATAGAAGAGAAGAGCTTTTCATCATGGCCGAGTACATCAATAGAAGAGAAGAGCTTTTCATCATGGCCGAGTACATCAATAGAAGAGCTTTTCATCATGGCCGAGTACATCAATAGAAGAGAAGAGCTTTTCATCATGGCCGAGTACATCAATAGAAGAGCTTTTCATCATGGCCGAGTACATCAATAGAAGAGCTTTTCATCATGGCCGAGTACATCAATAGAAGAGAATAGTTTTTCATCATGGCCGAGTACATCAATAGAAGAGAAGAGCTTTTCATCATGGCCGAGTACATCAATAGAAGAGAAGAGCTTTTCATCATGGCCGAGTACATCAATAGAAGAGAAGAGCTTTTCATCATGGCCGAGTACATCAATAGAAGAGAAGAGCTTTTCATCATGGCCGAGTACATCAATAGAAGAGAAGAGCTTTTCATCATGGCCGAGTACATCAATAGAAGAGAAGAGCTTTTCATCATGGCCGAGTACATCAATAGAAGAGAAGAGCTTTTCATCATGGCCGAGTACATCAATAGAAGAGAAGAGCTTTTCATCATGGCCGAGTACATCAATAGAAGAGAAGAGCTTTTCATCATGGCCGAGTACATCAATAGAAGAGAAGAGCTTTTCATCATGGCCGAGTACATCAATAGAAGAGACGAGCTTTTGAGTTCCAAAAACGGCAGACACGGTCAATGAACAAACAAATCATTATTACTGTTACAGTCAATGTGCAACACTCATCACACAGTGTATGATAAGGACCTCCACTGAGTCAGCTGAGAGCACCTACCCACTGGGAACATACGTCAGTTCAATGTTCAGTTTTGATAAAGATTTGATAAGACTGAAAACTGAGTCAAATTATTGTTGCTCTTTGGTTGGATGCTGGGGGGAAAAAAGGTCTGTTGATGAGCATTTCGTTTTCCATGTTAGTAGCCGAAATGTGTAAAACATGAACCCCTCCCTCCGCAACTGGATACTGACTTCCTGACGGGTTGCCCCCAGGTGAGGGTAGGCAACAACACATCCGCCACGCTGACCCTCAACACGGGGGCCCCTCAGGGGTGCGTGCTTAGTCCCCTCATGTACTCCCTGTTCACTCACGACTGCACGGTGCACACGACTCCAACACCATCACTACGTTTGTTGACTACTCAACGGTGGTTGGCCTGATCACCGACGACAATGAGACAGCCTATAGGGAGGAGGTCAGAGACCTGGCAGTGTGGTGCCAGGACAACAACCTCTCCCACGATGTCAGCAAAACAAAGGAGGTGATCGTGGACTACAGGAAAAGGAGGGCCGAGCACACCCCTTCCACATAGATTGGGGTTGTCAGACTCCAGCCAACCAAGTCGTAGAATGTTCTCTCTGCTACTGCACAGGAAGTAGACTGTTCTCTCTGCTACTGCACAGGAAGTGGCACCGATGCACCAAGTCCAGAACCAACTAAATAATTAGTTAAATAGTTAACCAAATAGCTACCAGGACTATCTGCATTGACATTTTTTGCACAAATTATTTTGACTCATCACATACGCTGCTGATACTGTTTATTATCTATCCTGTTGCCTAGTAACTTTTTCCCCTACCTACAGTATATGTACATATCTACCTCAATTACCTCGTACCCCTGCACATCGACTCGGTACTGGTACCCCGTGTATATAACCAATTTACCTATTTGTCTCTCTGCGTTGTGGGGAAGGGCCCATCAGTAAGCATTTCACTGTTAGTCTACACCTGTTGTCTACTCTCTCTCTGCATTGTGGGGAAGGGCCCATCAGTAAGCATTTCACTGTTAGTCTACACCTGTTGTCTACTCTCTCTCTGCGTTGTGGGGAAGGGCCCATCAGTAAGCATTTCACTGTTAGGGGAAGGGCCCATCAGTAAGCATTTCACTGTTAGTCTACACATTTCACTGTTGTCTACTCTCTCTCTGCGTTGTGGGGAAGGGCCCATCAGTAAGCATTTCACTGTTAGTCTACACCTGTTGTCTACTCTCTCTCTGCGTTGTGGGGAAGGGCCCATCAGTAAGCATTTCACTGTTAGTCTACACCTGTTGTCTACTCTCTCTCTGCGTTGTGGGGAAGGGCCCATCAGTAAGCATTTCACTGTTAGTCTACACCTGTTGTCTACTCTCTCTCTGCGTTGTGGGAAGGGCCCATCAGTAAGCATTTCACTGTTAGTCTACACCTGTTGTCTACTCTCTCTGCCCATCAGTAAGCATTTCACTGTTAGGGGAAGGGCCCATCAGTAAGCATTTCACTGTTAGTCTACACCTGTTGTCTACTCTCTCTCTGCGTTGTGGGGAAGGGCCCATCAGTAAGCATTTCACTGTTAGTCTACACCTGTTGTCTACTCTCTCTCTGCGTTGTGGGGAAGGGCCCATCAGTAAGCATTTCACTGCTAGTCTACACCTGTTGTCTACTCTCTCTCTGCGTTGTGGGGAAGGGCCCATCAGTAAGCATTTCACTGTTAGTCTACACCTGTTGTCTACTCTCTCTCTGCGTTGTGGGGAAGGGCCCATCAGTAAGCATTTCACTGTTAGTCTACACCTGTTGTCTACTCTCTCTCTGCGTTGTGGGGAAGGGCCTATCAGTAAGCATTTCACTGCTAGTCTACACCTGTTGTCTACTCTCTCTCTGCGTTGTGGGGAAGGGCCTATCAGTAAGCATTTCACTGTTAGTCTACACCTGTTGTCTACTCTCTCTCTGCGTTGTGGGGAAGGGCCCATCAGTAAGCATTTCACTGCTAGTCTACACCTGTTGTCTACTCTCTCTCTGCGTTGTGGGGAAGGGCCCATCAGTAAGCATTTCACTGTTAGTCTACACCTGTTGTTTACGTAGACAGGTCCCCCTAAACATGTACATTTATCCAAAATGATCACAAAGGCTAAACTGATACTATATCAGCACTCTTACTCTGAGACCCTTTGTGAATATGGCCCTTACCTCTATTCATTGCAGTTTCGTTCACCTTTTTAAATGGACTCATCAATGCAACATGCATATAGCCCCGAGTCCAGGGTGAGAGGAAGTCGACTTTCAGTGTACAATAGTCACTAGTAGATCTATGATTCGTTGAGTAGACCAGTGTATTGTGAATGGAATCCACTTCTGATCTTGTCTAGTGTGAGATGTGGCAGATTTTATAATATCAAACAACACGTGGAGGCCTTCTCTGGGTGCTGCTGGTGCCGACTGTCATCATTTCTGAGTGTTAGTGTGTGTGTCTGTGTGTGTCTGTGTCTGTGTGTGTGTGCGTGTGCGTGTGCGTGTGCGTGTGTGTGTGTGTGTGTGTGTGTTTGAAAGCTAAGATGACAAGAGAGTTGAGGGAGTTGGTTTGTGCATAGCCGTGCTGGTTCTTCTAACTTTGATGAGGGAGAGTGCAGTGCAATCTGAGATTTTATGTTACAATCTTAAAAAGGAAATATAACTATTTCATCAGCGTATAACGATCGTGCACTCAGAAGCTCAGGTTACCATACAGTATATTACTTTACCAAAAGTAATCATTTGAGTACAGAAGTCCTTGCACCAGAGTTGAATTACAAAGAATACAGGCACAAAAGCCCTGACAACCTTAACAGCGGTTGTTTTCTCCCAATCTACAAGGCAGGGAGCAGGAACACTGGAATAGGCCTAGCCAGGGTATACCAGTGTAATATTTACATCATGCTGAACCGGCACGTTGACAGCACTTGAGCATTCAGAATCATCCCATAGGTTTTGCTCAAGTAATGGAGCGCTTTATGACTTACTGCTGGGAAAGAAGACTAAGTCTGATTTATACCTGCAGATAAATACGGATTACAGGAAAACACTGTTCTGGGAGAAAGAGAGAGAGAAAGAGAGAGAGAGAGAGAGAGAGAGAGATGGTAGGGAACAAGTTCCAGGGAAATTTCAGAGAGAGAGAGACAGAGAGAGAGCGATAGAGAGATGGTAGGGAATAAGTTACAGGGAAACTGGAGAGAGAGAGAGAGAGAGAGAGAGAGAGAGAGAGATGGTAGGGAACAGAGAGAGACAGAGAGAGAGGGAAATATTGGAGAGAGAGATGGGAGGGAACAAGTTCCAGGGAAATTTCAGAGACAGAGAGAGACAGAGAGAGAGCGATAGAGAGATGGTAGGGAATAAGTTACAGGGAAACTGGAGAGAGAGAGAGAGAGAGAGAGAGAGAGAGAGAGAGCGATAGAGAGATGGTAGGGAATAAGTTACAGGGAAACTGGAGAGAGAGAGAGAGAGAGAGAGAGAGAGAGAGAGAGAGAGAGAGAGATGGTAGGGAACAGAGAGAGACAGAGAGAGAGGGAAATATTGGAGAGAGAGAGAGAGAGATGGGAGGGAACAAGTTCCAGGGAAATTTCAGAGAGAGAGAGAGACAGAGAGAGAGCAATGGAGAGATGGTAGGGAATAAGTTACAGGGAAACTGGAGAGAGAGAGAGAGAGAGAGGGAAATATTGGAGAGAGAGAGAGAGATGGTAGGGAACAGAGAGAGACAGAGAGAGAGGGAAATATTGGAGAGAGAGAGAGAGAGATGGGAGGGAACAAGTTACAGGGAAATTTCAGAGAGAGAGAGAGACAGAGAGAGAGCGATAGAGAGATGGTAGGGAATAAGTTACAGGGAAACTGGAGAGAGAGAGAGAGAGAGAGAGAGAGCGATAGAGAGATGGTAGGGAACAGAGAGAGACAGAGAGAGAGGGAAATATAGGAGAGAGAGAGATGGTAGGGAATAAGTTACAGGGAAATTTCAGAGAGAGAGAGAGACAGAGAGAGAGCGATAGAGAGATGGTAGGGAATAAGTTACAGGGAAACTGGAGAGAGAGAGAGAGAGAGAGATGGTAGGGAACAGAGAGAGACAGAGAGAGAGGGAAATATTGGAGAGAGAGAGAGAGAGAGAGAGATGGTAGGAGACAGAGAGAGAGGGAAATATTGGAGAGAGAGAGAGAGAGAGAGAGAGATGGGAGGGAACAAGTTACAGGGTAATATTGCCGAGAGAGAGAGAGAGAGAGCGAGAGAGAGAGAGAGAGAGTGAGAGAGAGAGAGAGAGAGAGAGAGAGAGAGAGAGAGAGAGAGAGTGAGAGAGAGATGGGAGGGAGGGAACAGGGTAATATTGCCGAGAGCGAGAGAGAGAGAGAGAGAGCGAGAGAGAGCGAGAGACAGAGAGAGAGAGAGAGAGAGACAGAGAAAGAGAGAGATGGTTGTGCAGTTGTACTACAGTGTATCCCACAATTTGTTGACAGGTGACAAGGGCTGACTCCTCAACCAGGTAGTTCATTTTGTGAGTAAATGTAGGAAGTATGTATTTGTACTCACCATGACAGGTCATATACAGCACATCCAGATTCCATTCAGGTTGATCCGGAGTGATGTGGGGGAGAAAATGGTATAACAACTCAGTAGTCCAACACTCAAAGTGTAACATGTCATAACATGCCAACAACATAACCCAGAGATCAAATATACCGGTAGAATTTTTTGTCAAACGGTTAGAATTTAGTCTACGTCTATATTTGTACAGCAGTGCTTATTCCAAGCTGCAACCATAACACCAATGTTTTTGATAGTGTACACAACAATCACGGCATGTCAACATTCTTGCCTGCGCAGAGACTAATATTCTAATCTAATATTTTCTCTACAGTCTACTGCCAAAGACCATTGTGCTGTGGCTGATATTAAAGGGATACTTCAGGATTTTAGCAATGAGGCCCTTTATCTACTTCCCCAGAGTCAGATGAACTTGTGGATATACATTTTATGTCTCTGTGCCCATTACGAAGGAAGTTAGAGGTAGTTTCGTAAGCCAACGCTAACTAGCATTAGCACTATGCCTGGATGGGTAGCCTAGTGGTTAGAGCATTGGACCTGAAACGCTCTGGATCGAATCACCGAGCTAACAAGGTAAAAATCTGTTGTACTTCCCCTGAACAAGGCAGTTAACCCACTGTTCCCTGGGTGACGCAAGACGTGGATGTGGATTAAGGCAGCCCCCCGAACCTCTCTGATTTAGAGGGGTTGGGTTAACTGCGGAAGACACATTTCAGTTCAAAGCATTCAGTTGTACAACTGACGAGGTATCCCCCTTCCCCTTTCTAAACATAGATGTCTATGTTTGGGCCAAATCAAGGCTGGACAGGACCAAAAAAAGACTGCTAGTCTGGGCAGGACCAAAAAAGACTGCTAGAAAAGACTGCTAGTCTGGGCAGGACCAAAAAAGACTGCTAGAAAAGACTGCTAGTCTGGACAGGACCAAAAAAAGACTGCTAGTCTGGGCAGGACCAAAAAAGACTGCTAGAAAAGACTGCTAGTCTGGACAGGACCAAAAAAAGACTGCTAGTCTGGACAGGACCAAAAAAAGACTTCTAGTCTGGACTGGACCAAAGAAAGACTGCTAGAAAAGACTGCTAGTCTGGACAGGACCAAAAAAAGACTGCTAGTCTGGGCAGGACCAAAAAAAGACTGCTAGTCTGGGCAGGACCAAAAAAAGACTGCTAGTCTGGACTGGACCAAAAAAAGACTGCTAGTCTGGGCAGGACCAAAAAAAGTCTGCTAGAAAAGACTGCTAGTCTGGACAGGACCAAAAAAGACTGCTAGTCTGGGCAGGACCAAAAAAGACTGCTAGTCTGGGCAGGACCAAAAAAAGACTGCTAGTCTGGGCAGGACCAAAAAAGACTGCTAGTCTGGACAGGACCAAAAAAAGACTTCTAGTCTGGACTGGACCAAAGAAAGACTGCTAGAAAAGACTGCTAGTCTGGGCAGGACCAAAAAAAGACTGCTAGTCTGGGCAGCACCAAAAAAAGACTGCTAGTGTGGGCAGGACCAAAAAAAGACTGCTAGTCTGGGCAGGACCAAAAAAAGACTACTAGAAAAGACTGCTAGTCTGGGCAGGACCAAAAAAAGACTGCTAGTCTGGGCAGGACCGAAAAAAGACTGCTAGTCTGGGCAGGACCAAAAAAAGACTGCTAGAAAAGACTGCTAGTCTGGGCAGGACCAAAAAAGGCTACTGGGCAACCAAAAAAGACTGCTAGTTTGGGCAGGACCGAAAAAAGACTGCTAGTCTGGGCAGGACCAAAAAAAGACTGCTAGTCTGGGCAGGACCAAAAAAAGACTGCTAGTCTGGGCAGGACCAAAAAAGACTGCTAGAAAAGACTTCTAGTCTGGACAGGACTGCTAGTCTGGGCAGGACCAAAAAGACTGCTGAAAAGACTTCTAGTCTGACAGGACCAAAAAAAGACTGCTAGGACCAAAAAAGACTGCTAGTCTGGGGACCAAAAAAGACTGAGTCTGGGCTGGAAAAAGACTGTCTGGACTGGACCAAAGAAAGACTGCTAGAAAAGACTAGTCTGGACAGGACCAAAAAAGACTGCTAGTCTGGGCAGGACCAAAAAAAAAGACTGCTAGTCTGGGCAGGACCAAAAAAGTCTGCTAGGACTGCTAAAGGACCAAAAAAGACTGCTAGTCTGGGCAGGACCAAAAAAGACTGCTAGTCTGGGCAGGACCAAAAAAGACTGCTAGTCTGGGCAGGACCAAAAAAGACTGCTAGTCTGGTCTGGGCAGGACCAAAAAGACTGCTAGAAAAGACTGCTAGTCTGGACAGGACCAAAAAAGACTGCTAGTCTGGGCAGGACCAAAAAGACTGCTAGAAAAGACTGCTAGTCTGGACAGGACCAAAAAAGACTGCTAGTCTGGACAGGACTTCAAAACCAAAGAAAGACTGCTAGAAAAGACTGCTAGTCTGGACAGGACCAAAAAAGACTGCTAGTCTGGGCAGGACCAAAAAAGACTGCTAGTCTGGGCAGGACCAAAAAAGACTGCTAGTCTGGACTGGAAAAAAAGACTGCTAGTCTGGGCAGGACCAAAAAAAGTCTGCTAGAAAAGACTGCTAGTCTGGACAGGACTGCTAGTCTGGGCAGGACCAAAAAGACTGCTAGTCTGGGCAGGACCAAAAAAGACTCTGTCTGGGCAGGACCAAAAAGACTGCTAGTCTGGACAGGACCAAAAAAAGACTTCTAGTCTGGACTGGACCAAAGAAAGACTGCTAGAAAAGACTGCTAGTCTGGGCAGGACCAAAAAAAGACTGCTAGTCTGGGCAGCACCAAAAAAAGACTGCTAGTGTGGGCAGGACCAAAAAAAGACTGCTAGTCTGGGCAGGACCAAAAAAAGACTACTAGAAAAGACTGCTAGTCTGGGCAGGACCAAAAAAAGACTGCTAGTCTGGGCAGGACCGAAAAAAGACTGCTAGTCTGGGCAGGACCAAAAAAAGACTGCTAGAAAAGACTGCTAGTCTGGGCAGGACCAAAAAAAGACTGCTAGTCTGGGCAGGACCAAAAAAAGACTGCTAGTTTGGGCAGGACCGAAAAAAGACTGCTAGTCTGGGCAGGACCAAAAAAAGACTGCTAGTCTGGGCAGGACCAAAAAAAGACTGCTAGTCTGGGCAGGACCAAAAAAGACTGCTAGAAAAGACTTCTAGTCTGGACAGGACCAAAAAAAGACTGCTAGTCTGGGCAGGACCAAAAAAGACTGCTAGAAAAGACTTCTAGTCTGGACAGGACCAAAAAAAGACTGCTAGTCTGGACAGGACCAAAAAAAGACTGCTAGTCTGGGCTGGACCAAAAAAAGACTTCTAGTCTGGACTGGACCAAAGAAAGACTGCTAGAAAAGACTGCTAGTCTGGACAGGACCAAAAAAAGACTGCTAGTCTGGGCAGGACCAAAAAAAAGACTGCTAGTCTGGGCAGGACCAAAAAAAGACTGCTAGTCTGGACTGGACCAAAAAAAGACTGCTAGTCTGGGCAGGACCAAAAAAAGTCTGCTAGAAAAGACTGCTAGTCTGGACAGGACCAAAAAAGACTGCTAGTCTGGGCAGGACCAAAAAAGACTGCTAGTCTGGGCAGGACCAAAAAAAGACTGCTAGTCTGGGCAGGACCAAAAAAGACTGCTAGTCTGGACAGGACCAAAAAAAGACTTCTAGTCTGGACTGGACCAAAGAAAGACTGCTAGAAAAGACTGCTAGTCTGGGCAGGACCAAAAAAAGACTGCTAGTCTGGGCAGCACCAAAAAAAGACTGCTAGTGTGGGCAGGACCAAAAAAAGACCGCTAGTCTGGGCAGGACCAAAAAAAGACTGCTAGAAAAGACTGCTAGTCTGGGCAGGACCAAAAAAAGACTTCTAGTCTGGGCAGGACCAAAAAAAGACTGCTAGTCTGGGCAGGACCAAAAAAAGACTGCTAGTCTGGGCAGGACCAAAAAAAGACTGCTAGTCTGGGCAGGACCAAAAAAAGACTTCTAGTCTGGACTGGACCAAAGAAAGACTGCTAGAAAAGACTGCTAGTCTGGGCAGGACCAAAAAAAGACTGCTAGTCTGGGCAGGACCAAAAAAAGACTGCTAGTGTGGGCAGGACCAAAAAAAGACTGCTAGTCTGGGCAGGACCAAAAAAAGACTGCTAGAAAAGACTGCTAGTCTGGGCAGGACCAAAAAAAGACTGCTAGTCTGGGCAGGACCAAAAAAAGACTGCTAGTCTGGGCAGGACCGAAAAAAGACTGCTAGTCTGGGCAGGACCGAAAAAAGACTGCTAGTCTGGGCAGGACCAAAAAAAGACTGCTAGTCTGGGCAGGACCAAAAAAAGACTGCTAGTCTGGGCAGGACCAAAAAAAGACTGCTAGTCTGGGCAGGTCCAAAACAAGACTGCTAGTCTGGGTAGGACCAAAAAAAGACTGCTAGTCTGGGCAGGACCAAAAAAGACTGCCAAAAGACCATCTGTCTGGGGTGTAGCCTACCACGTCGGCCTGCAATGGAATGTTATGAATGCCCATCCATGTGGTAGGACCACCGTTTGTAAAACAGGCTGTTGCATTGGCTTAATTAATTAGTCCTAATTCCTGTGACTTAATTAATTTGGCTATTTAAGCTCTGAATATCAGCTACCCAACTTTAGCTGATTTGCAACGGGAAATGCAGAAGTTTTTTCTTCTTTGCTATGATCAGCTCATTTTGATGGATACAAACTTGAAAACACTGATCATGACAATTTAGCCGATGGGGTGAAACTCCTGGCCAGCAGCTGTGAGAAGCCTGATTATCCATTCCATATGGTCCTATTTAGTTTGACCGGTCCTGTTTATAGGATATGTTGTTTGTTAACATGTCAGCACATTTTTTTATTTGAGTGGGAGCCATGCAGCATACCACCCTGCATACCACTGCTGGCTTGCTTCTGAAGCTAAGCAGGGTTGGTCCTGGTCAGTTCCTGGATGGGAGACCAGATGCTGCTGGAAGTGGTGTTGACAAAGTGAGCACTGCTTATCACAGGGAGGCATCAGCGCTCACTTTAAAAAAAAGCACATATGCCACTGGTTGAGAGACACTGTCATTGTTTTTGGGCAGAATTATGTGGAGTTTTTTTGTGTTGTTGGTGTGTCTTGGTCAGTTTAGCTGCGCTGCAGAGGGCTATATCGGTCCGCTAATGGCTTTTTACAATACCTTTGGATTCCTCATGCCTAACTCATTGTTGGAAAAGTTTAGTACAAATTGGATGTTGGGTACTATATTTGAGTATTATATGAATCCTATACATTAAAATGGCCAATTTGGGTGCAAACAATTAGCTTAATTTCTCAGCAAAATAATGTTGCAGGAATGCTATCGTATCTTTCTCTAATAACAGAAAGAATTTCAGAACAGCCTGTGATGGTGGGTGTCGAAATCCTGTTGTGCTTTTTGAAGTGGAACGACCCAGTAGCCAGTCTATTCTCAAGGCATTAAAGCAAATTATCTGCGACGTTACGCACAGAATACTTTGTATAACCAGCTGTTGACGTCATGGAGAAAGGATACGGTCAAATACAGTAGCATATAAATACAATTATCAGTCAAGAGAAAAAATAGCATTTTCCTCGCGTACGGATGTGGGATATTGTTTTATCAACAAGTCATTTTAGCAAATAACGAAATCCGCAATAGGCAATACAGTTACCTCGAAAATGGTTTGACTACTTCTAAAATAAAACTGCAACAAAGTACACTTTTAAAACAACCGTCGATCTTCACAGTAAAAACACTACTGTGCAGTGACCAAAACAAAACCGAACAGATGTTACTCTCATTCATGCACTGAAGTCCGTCCCGAATAAAACATGTATAGGGACACTTCATTTGTAAAGATATGTTTACCTGATTCCTATAGATGTACTGTCCTTTCCAGCCCTCTGATACGATCCTCTAAGATAAATAGTGTTATTTCTGAAACGTCTGGTTGGCGGGACAACGTAAATCCAGTCCAGGACAGCGTAGAGCGCCTCTCACACCTGCACAACAGTCCTCTCGCTGTCCACTAACAGTCGACGCTACAACCGAACCCATCGCTCCTCACAGACACGCCCCTCTATTGCGCAATTGGTCATCTTCCACACAAGCCATTCCCAGCAAGAGAAGTCACACCCATTCTGGGCAAAGCCTCTTTCCATAACGGGATAGGTCAGTCCTCATAGGTCAATGTTACTGTCAGTTAAAATATTAATCACATCTGTGGGCTGGCTGTTGGCTCTCCAATCCAGTGTCTTTTATTGAGTGAGATAAATGCTGCTACTGTCCCTCTGAGCTAGCCTAATGCTGATACTGTCCCTCTGAGCTAGCCTAATGCTGCTACTGTCCCTCTCAGCTAGCCTACTGCTGCTACTGTCCCTCTGAGCTAGCCTACTGCTGCTACTGTCCCTCTGAGCTAGCCTAATGCTGTTACTGTCCCTCTGAGCTAGCCTAATGCTGCTACTGTCCCTCTGAGCTAGCCTAATGCTGATACTGTCCCTCTGAGCTAGCCTAATGCTGATACTGTCCCTCTGAGCTAGCCTAATGCTGCTACTGTCCCTCTGAGTTAGCCTACTGCTGCTACTGTCCCCCTGAGCTAGCCTAATGCTGATACTGTCCCTCTGAGCTAGCCTAATGCTGCTACTGTCCCTCTGAGCTAGCCTAATGCTGCTACTGTCCCTCTGAGCTAGCCTACTGCTGCTACTGTCCCTCTGAGCTAGCCTACTGCTGCTACTGTCCCTCTGAGCTAGCCTAATGCTGATACTGTCCCTCTGAGCTAGCCTAATGCTGATACTGTCCCTCTGAGCTAGCCTACTGCTGCTACTGTCCCTCTGAGCTAGCCTAATGCTGCTACTGTCCCTCTGAGCTAGCCTAATGCTGCTACTGTCCCTCTGAGCTAGCCTACTGCTGCTACTGTCCCTCTGAGCTAGCCTACTGCTGCTACTGTCCCTCTGAGCTAGCCTAATGCTGATACTGTCCCTCTGAGCTAGCCTAATGCTGCTACTGTCCCTCTGAGCTAGCCTACTGTTGCTACTGTCCCTCTGAGCTAGCCTACTGCTGCTACTGTCCCTCTGAGCTAGCCTAATGCTGCTACTGTCCCTCTGAGCTAGCCTACTGCTGCTACTGTCCCTCTGAGCTAGCCTAATGCTGCTACTGTCCCTCTGAGCTAGCCTAATGCTGCTACTGTCCCTCTGAGCTAGACTACTGCTGCTACTGTCCCTCTGAGCTAGCCTAATGCTGCTACTGTCCCTCTGAGCTAGACTACTGCTGCTACTGTCCCTCTGAGCTAGCCTACTGCTGCTACTGTCCCTCTGAGCTAGCCTAATGCTGATACTGTCCCTCTGAGCTAGCCTAATGCTGCTACTGTCCCTCTGAGCTAGCCTACTGTTGCTACTGTCCCTCTGAGCTAGCCTACTGCTGCTACTGTCCCTCTGAGCTAGCCTAATGCTGCTACTGTCCCTCTGAGCTAGCCTAATGCTGCTACTGTCCCTCTGAGCTAGACTACTGCTGCTACTGTCCCTCTGAGCTAGCCTACTGCTGCTACTGTCCCTCTGAGCTAGCCTAATGCTGCTACTGTCCCTCTGAGCTAGCCTAATGCTGCTACTGTCCCTCTGAGCTAGACTACTGCTGCTACTGTCCCTCTGAGCTAGCCTAATGCTGCTACTGTCCCTCTGAGCTAGACTACTGCTGCTACTGTCCCTCTGAGCTAGCCTACTGCTGCTACTGTCCCTCTGAGCTAACCTAATGCTGCTACTGTCCCTCTGAGCTAGCCTAATGCTGATACTGTCCCTCTGAGCTAGCCTACTGCTGCTACTGTCCCTCTGAGCTAGCCTAATGCTGCTACTGTCCCTCTGAGCTAGCCTAATGCTGCTACTGTCCCTCTGAGCTAGTCTACTGCTGCTACTGTCCCTCTGAGCTAGCCTACTGCTGCTACTGTCCCTCTGAGCTAGCCTAATGCTGCTACTGTCCCTCTGAGCTAGCCTAATGCTGCTACTGTCCCTCTGAGCTAGACTACTGCTGCTACTGTCCCTCTGAGCTAGCCTACTGCTGCTACTGTCCCTCTGAGCTAGCCTAATGCTGATACTGTCCCTCTGAGCTAGCCTAATGCTGCTACTGTCCCTCTGAGCTAGACAACTGCTGCTACTGTCGCTCTGAGCTAGCCTAATGCTGCTACTGTCCCTCTGAGCTAGACTACTGCTGCTACTGTCCCTCTGAGCTAGACTACTGCTGCTACTGTCCCTCTGAGCTAGCCTAATGCTGCTACTGTCCCTCTGAGCTAGCCTACTGTAGTCAGAAAAATGTCACTGCTGCTTCTTTCTGCCTAATGCAATGGCTGGAAGGATAGTCTCTGTAATGGCTATTATAATGGGGGTGCATGCACCAATGAATAACTAACCCAAGATAGTAGGCCAGCTGGTTTATTGCATGGATAATGTCTATTTCAGTCTCTATCTCTGATTGTATAGTCTTCCAATGGGACATAATCAGATTAGACCCTATCTCCGAATGTCAATCATTGGAGAAGGCACACAGAAGTACTGATTTCTGATGAGTTTACGGCTTGATTTTCAGCCACTGATTTAGAGGAAATTCAAAGGCAAAATGCTGGGAGTTGATCAAAAATATGTTTAGGCTATTAACAGACCAACTTGCTCTGGGTATGATAATATATTGGCTGTATACCACAAACTCCCGAGGTGCCTTATTGCTATTATAAACTGGTTACCAATGTTACCACGGCTGTCAGCCAATCAGCATTCAGGGCTCGTACCACCCAGTTAATAATTCCCTTTAGACAATTAGAATGTGATGAGAATTACAAAGGCTGTCACCAGGACACATACTGTCAGTAGGCTACATCTTCTTAGTACACCTCAGACCCCACTCATCTTTACCCGCATCCCTTTGAAGGGTGTATTCCAACTTTCGTATGAATTATTGAAAGTAAATCTGTCACCTGGAATAAATTGATGCCTCTCGGCCCCCTCCCACAGCACAGATGTGGTCTGCAAAAGACAAGAGAGAGATTTAATCTCTCAAAGTACAAAACTTATCCCATCATGTGGGGCCTAGATACAATGTGATGCAACTTTATTAATCCAATGAAACAGTGATGTGATCTCTGGAAAGTAATTATTTATATGACGGATCACTACAGTAGCCATATAGCCTGACCTGAAATGTCAGTCCAGTATACTCTTTTATTAGGACGTACCACAAGGAGTTCTGGTATATAAATGGCTGTAGTGTGACAAATCAGTGTTGTAACAGAAGATAGATTCAGCCGGTATAAATCATGTGTGGTCATTTTGCAGTCACATACTCATTGGAGCACATTGTGCTTCACTGCCATTGCGTCTTACAGACTCGCACTATGGTGTGAAGTGGAATACTGGCTTCATGTGGCTACGATTGGAAGTGCAACTGCAAACAACTTTTCACACAGACAATTCTGATTTATATTTATGAATTATATACATGTGGCCTCCTATAGAACGAAAGACAGCTCTTCAATAACATTGACACCACTTTAATAGATCATTAAGCAGCATACCACCCTGCATGTTGGTCCTGGATGGGAGACCAGATGCTGCTGAAAGTGGTGTTGGAAGGCCAGTAGGAGGCACTATTTCCTCTGATAATTATAATTTTTATCCCAAGGCAGTGATTGGGGACATTGCCCTGTGTAAGTTGCTATCTTTCAGATGGGACTTTAAACAGGTGTCCTGACTCTCTGTGGTCACTAAAGATCCCATGGCACTTATTGTAAGAGTAGTGGTGTTAACCCCGGGGTCCTGGCTAAATTCACAATCTGGCCCTCATACCATCATTGCCACCTAATCGTCCCCAGCTTCCAATTGGTTCATTCCTCTGCCCTGTAACTATTCCCCAGGTTGCTGGTGTAAATGAGAAAGTGTTCTTAGTCAACTTACCTGATAAAATAAGGGATATAAAGAGACATTAAAGGCCTGTGGTGGTTAGTCTTTCACAATGAAAGCATATCACAAGAAAATACCAGTCAAGCTGAGGAAAGAAAGTAAAGGAAAAATAAAGATGTCTTACAAGTGCAGAGAAAAAGTATTTGATACACTTCTGGTTTTGCAGGTTGTCCTACTTACAAAGCATGTAGAGGTCTGTCAATTTTATCACAGGTACACTTCAACTGTGAGAGACGGAATCTAAAACAAAAATCCAGAAAATCACATTGTATGATTTTTAAGTAATTGATTCACATTTTATTGCATGACATAAGTATTTGATCACCTACCAACCAGTAAGAATTCCGGCTCTCACAGAGCTGTTAGTTTTTCTTTAAGAATACCTCCTGTTCTCCACTCATTACCTGTATTAACTGCACCTGTTTGAACTCGTTACCTGTATAAAAGACACCTGTTCACACACTCAATCAAACAGACTCCAACCTCTCCACAATGGCCAAGACCAGAGCGCTGTGTAAAGACATCAGGGATAAAATTGTATACCTACACAAGGCTGGGATGGGCTATAGGACAATAGGCAAGCAGCTTGGTGAGAAGGCAACAACTGTTGGTGCAATTATTAGAAAATAGAAGAAGTTCAAGATGACGGTCAATCACCCTCTGTCTGGGGCTCCATGCAGATCTCACCTCGTGGGGCATCAAAGATCATGAGGAAGGTGAGGGATCAGCCCAGAACTACACAGCAGGACCTGGTTAATGACCTGAAGAGAGCTGGGACCACAGTCTCAAAGAAAATCATTAGTAACACACTACAGCGTCATGGATTAAAATCCTGCAGCGCACGCAAGGTCCCTCTGCTCAAGCCAGCGCATGTCCAGGCCCGTCTGAAGTGTGCCAATGACCATCTGGATGATCCAGAGGAGGAATGGGAGAAGGTCATGTGGTCTGATGAGACAAAAATAGAGCTTTTTGGTCTAAACTCCCCTCGCCGTGTTTGGAGGGAGAAGAAGGATTAGTACAACCCCAAGAACACCATCCCAACCGTGAAGCATGGAGGTGGAAACATCATCCTTTGGGGATGCTATTCTGCAAAGGGGATAGGACGACTGCACCGTATTGAGGGAAGGATGGATGGGGCCATGTATCGCGAGATCTTGACCAACAACCTCCTTCCCTCAGTAAGAGCATTGAAGATGGGTCTTGGCTGGGTCTTCCAGCATGACAACGACCCAAAACACACAGCCAGGGCAACTAAGGAGTGGCTCCCTAAGAAGCATCTCAAGAACCTGGAGTGGCCTAGCCAGTCTCCAGACCTGAACCCAATAGAAAATCTTTGGAGGGAACTGAAAGTCCGTATTGCCCAGCGACAGCCCCGAAACCTGAAGGATCTGGAGAAGGTCTGTATGGAGGAGTGGGCCAAAATCCCTGCTGCAGTGTGTGCAAACCTGGTCAAGAACTACAGGAAACATATGATCTCTGTAATTGCAAACAAAGGTTTCTGTACCAAATATTAAGTTCTGCTTTTCTGATGTATCAAATACTTATGTCATGCAATAAAATACAAATGAATTACTTAAAAATCATAAAATGTGATTTTTCTGGATTTTTGTTTTAGATTCCGTCTCTCACAGTTGAAGTGTACCTATGATAAAAATTAGACCTCTACATGCTTTGTAAGTAGGAAAATCTGCAAAATCGTCAGTGTATCAAATACTTGTTCTCCCCTCTGTATTTATCATTATAAACTGTGTGGTTCGAGCCCTGAATGCTGATTGGCTGACAGCCGTGGTATATCAGACCATATACCATGGGTATGACAAAACATGTTTTACTGCTCTAATTACATTGGTAATCCGTTTATAATAGCAATAAGGCACCCCGGGGGTTTGTGGTATATGACCAATATACCATACCTCCTTTAGGTCTTATTGCTTAAGCAAAGTATAGCTTCAATAGTCTTCCCCCGTCTCCCTGTATTATTCATTCAAATATAAACCCCTTTATGTCTCATCACTGGCTTTTATTCCCAGTTCAGTTTCTCCAATCAGGTTGCACAGAGAGTGAGGCAGCACCTACGCAGCGCTGCCAGGTTCTTTGTCCTGGTCAAAGTGTGGTGTTATACCCATTACAATGCAAAACTATTCTCTGAGAAACAGCCAATGTGGTGCACCGCTGGAGGAGACCTGCTCAGTGGATAGTGATAGCATCGTGCAGTGGGGAAAATCACCATGAATAAAACATGATTTGTTATTAGTGTGGCTTCTCTTACTATTTTTGTCAAAGTGAGTCAGACAAAGCAATAGCTCTTTTGTGAAACTAGGAGAAAATCCAAACACAGGTGTGGCTGAAAGTGTTAGGTAGTATCAACGTTCAAGTTTAAAATGAAACTGTGGCTGTTCTGTCAAAATAAGAGGAATTGAGCTAAGTATTTAGATCTGGGAGGTCTTTCTCTGCTGTGGAGCGACCAGCACATCTGGTCTGTAATCACAAAGTATCTAAGAGTAGT
Source organism: Oncorhynchus nerka (assembly GCF_034236695.1). Classification (NCBI taxonomy): domain Eukaryota; kingdom Metazoa; phylum Chordata; class Actinopteri; order Salmoniformes; family Salmonidae; genus Oncorhynchus; species Oncorhynchus nerka. Next base: position 13,554,934 of record NC_088417.1, read on the forward strand.
GTCGCTGACCTAGGATCAGGTACTCACTGTCCATTTTAATATAATTCACTATGATCTAAAACAGAACACTGATCCTAGATCAGCACTCCTACTCTGAAATGTTTTCTGAATACTGACTCTGGTTGGGTTTGTTAGCGGAACAGACATTGACAGGCAACAGGGCAAAAACGTTTACACTTCTTTCATGACTGCCATTTATCCCTCCTACCAGGTGGCGAATCGCATCTCTGCATGTCTGGCAGACATATCAGTGTGGATGACGGATCACCACCTCAAGCTGAACCTCGGCAAGACGGAGCTGCTCTTCCTCCCGGGGAAGGACTGCCCGTTCCATGATCTCGCCATCACGGTTGACAACTCCATTGTGTCCTCCTCCCAGAGCGCTAAGAACCTTGGCGTGATCCTGGACAACACCCTGTCGTTCTCAACTAACATCAAGGCGGTGGCCCGTTCCTGTAGGTTCATGCTCTACAACATCCGCAGAGTACGACCCTGCCTCACACAGGAAGCGGCGCAGGTCCTAATCCAGGCACTTGTCATCTCCCGTCTGGATTACTGCAACTCGCTGTTGGCTGGGCTCCCTGCCTGTGCCATTAAACCCCTACAACTCATCCAGAACGCCACAGCCCGTCTGGTGTTCAACCTTCCCAAGTTCTCTCACGTCACCCCGCTCCTCCGCTCTCTCCACTGGCTTCCAGTTGAAGCTCGCATCCGCTACAAGACCATGGTGCTTGCCTACGGAGCTGTGAGGGGAACGGCACCTCAGTACCTCCAGGCTCTGATCAGGCCCTACACCCAAACAAGGGCACTGCGTTCATCCACCTCTGGCCTGCTCGCCTCCCTACCACTGAGGAAGTACAGTTCCCGCTCAGCCCAGTCAAAACTGTTCGCTGCTCTGGCTCCCCAATGGTGGAACAAACTCCCTCACGACGCCAGGACAGCGGAGTCAATCACCACCTTCCGGAGACACCTGAAACCCCACCTCTTTAAGGAATACCTAGGATAGGATAAAGTAATCCTTCTCACCCCCTTAAAAGATTTAGATGCACTATTGTAAAGTGGCTGTTCCACTGGATGTCATAAGGTGAATGCACCAATTTGTAAATCGCTCTGGATAAGAGCGTCTGCTAAATGACTTAAATGTAAATGTTAAATGTATCCCAACCAGAGCCCCAACAGAACCCAGGTTCAAGGGCAGATTGTGGCTGCTGACATTTCACCAAAATGTCATTGAACAACAATAAAAGTCCCACTATGAGTAGCTGAGACTCATGACACAATCATGTATATTAACCTTAGAGAGGACCCAGCCACAGAGAGACTCCTTACAGAAAGGACATGACTTATTACAGACAGGTTTGCCATGTCCGCGGATTTACCGCGAAATTTGGATACTTTAAAAACGATGTCACATCCACGTGAAATATCAGAGACCTTTGTAAGGGCTAGATACTAGTATCCACTGGGCATCTGTTTGTTGAGTCAATTTGTATCGAAAGGGGAAAATCTAATCCCTTGTGCTACATTCCCGTTCGGGACTCATTTAGACTCACTCATTATAAAATAAGCTAGGATTAGCTGGTTAAAGTGACAGAACTTCAGACATCAGATAAACAGGAAATGGTACATGGACATGTAGGCTGGTAAAATAACTCAGTGTGGAAGAAAATGTGGTGATCCTGCCCCCCTGTGGTCAACACACACACAAATACGGTCCCTGTCTGTGCTGAGTGTGTTAGTTAACCCCACTAATGATTAAGGTTAGGATTGGGTGAGGAGAAGCTGAAACTTCCCCCAGGAGCGCATGGCTGCAGTGCACATTTGTGACACGATCACAACAGCTGAAACAGGCGAGGCCACTAGAACAGGCTCTTTATGTGTCATGATGTCTTCACTGGTGCAGTTGATTGGACTTGTTAGGAGAAATTCTGCAAGCATTTCATTTAACCGAAATTAACGATGTCCCGAAAGGCAACGTTAGATACGTAACGTTTGCCTTTTAATCCAGGTTTATCCAAATGTAGTTCACCTGTAACGTCTTTTAATCAAATTAATCAGAATAATGATGATGATATGCGTTAGCACAGGGTGCTGCTAGTATTTTGTGCATTAGGACAGGGTGCTGCTTGTGTTTTATGGTTTAGGACAGGGTGCGCTAGGAAAGAATGTTGTATTTTATGGTTTGGGACAGGGTGCTGCTTGTATTTTATGCGTTATGACAGGGTTGTTGTGTCTTTGGCTATGCCGGATTAAGTGATATGACATGCTATTCTATAAAATAATTTCTCCGTAATTAATATTACCTGATTGAGCTAATCCTGTAAATGTAATTAACTAGAGAGTTGGGCACCACAAAATAATATTTATAGAGCTGTTATCTTCCGAATAAACTCTTGTCGACCTAGTAATATTTTACATCAATAGCAGTCAATATTAATCGTCACCTTAATTCAGTCTCATCTGAAAGTTGTACATTCTTGGTCTGCACGAACCCTGGCTAACAAGTTGAATCAGCAATACAAAATTGGGTTTAATTATTTATTTACTAAATACCTAACTAATCACACCAAGTAACGTCGTTGTGTGGTAGACGGGATACTCTGTCTGTTCCTTCCTAACCCTCGTTTGCAGAGGCTGTTGCTAACTCAACGGCTAGGAGGTATCACTTCTGTAGTGAATAAGAGTTCAAAGTTCATACCATTCACAACCAAAGCTCACGCTGATGTTAGCTTAGTTCTGTAGTTATTATCTGAACCATTCTGACATCGGACCGTCGTCCTCACGTCCTCGGAACAGGAGGTTATATTGTCGTCAGGGGCTTATATAGGAAGGGAGAGGAGGGCGTGTTTGAAAAGTTTTATAGCCCATGTCCCTTCACAGGGGCGGGCCACTGATTGAGCAGAGCCCTATCTTATGAAAACCCAAATCTCACATTTTAGAAGCTAAAATCATATTTCATCCCATCACTAATAATTTCATATTCAAACATTTAAATTGAACAACAATTCCATGTGAATCCGATAACTCTGATGTGTAGACTTTACACTATAGAGTTTATGTCATCTTATCATTGATGAGAATGTCTCAGATGACAACCGAACTGACATCATATTCATTAAGTACCACCGCATATGTTCAATTGGTCGGATTACTAGAATATAGTTAATTTCCCCCGACCTTCTGATGTTCCCTGAATCTCTATGTTAACCAAGGGGTTTTCAAATGTAACATCAGTAGGGTAGAGAGAGGAAAAAGGGGGGAGAGGTAGTTATGACTGTCATAAACCTACCCCCAGGCCAACATCATGACACACTGATAGCCCTTCGATTAGCTCATGTCAGCTAACATTTTTTAGATTGCTAAATTAGTTTAGCAGCCAGCTATCTAGACTTTCCACTGTAGAGTTTATGTCATCATATCATTGATGAGAATGTCTCAGGGGCGGCAGGGAGCGTTGGACTAGTAACCGGAAGGTTGCAAGTTCAAACCCCCGAGCTGACAAGGTACAAATCTGTCGTTCTGCCCCTGAACAGGCAGTTAACCCACTGTTCCCAGGCCGTCATTGAAAATAACAATTTGTTCTTAACTGACTTGCCTGGTTAAATAAAGGTAAAATAAATAAAAGATAACAACTGAACCGACAACCGATGTTCAATTGGTCGGATTACCAGAATATTGTTCATTTAACCAAGGGATTGCAAATGTAACATCAGTAGGGTAGAAAGAGGTATTTATGACTGTCATAAACCTACCCCCAGGCCAACGTCATGACAGGGTTCTGCTAGTATTTTATGGTTTAGGACAGCATGCGTTAGGAAAGTGTTGGATTTTATGTGTACATAGAGTGTTGCTAGTATTTTATGGGTTAGTATATGGTGTAGCTAGTAATGTAAGGGTTAGTATAGGGTGCGGCTAGTATTTTATGCATTAGGACAGAGTGTTGCTAGAACACTACAAAAATATGTGGACACCCCTTCAAATTAGTGGATTTGGATATTTCAGCCACACCCGTTGCTGACAGGTGTATCAAATTGAGCACACGGCCATGCAATCTCCATACACAAACATTGTCAGTAGAATGGCCTTACTGAAAAGCTCAGTGACTTTCAACATGGCACCGTCATAGGATGCCACCTTTCCAACAAGTCAGTTCATCAAATTTCTGCCCTGATAAAGCTACCCCGGTCAACTGTAAGTGCTTTAATTGTTAAGTGGAAACATCTAAGAGCAACAACGGCTCAACCGCGAAGTGGTAAGCCACACAAGCTCACAGAACAGGACCGCCCAGTGCTGAAGCACGTAGTGCGTAAAAATTGTCACTCATTACCAAGTTCCAAACGGTCTCTGGAAGCAACGTCAGCACAAGAACTGTTCGTACAGAGCTTCACGAAATGGGTTTCCATGGCCAAGCAGCCGCACACAAGCCTAAATTCACCATATGCAATGTCAAGTGTCGGTTGGAGTGGTGTAAAACATGTCGCTATTGGACTCTGGAGCAGTGGACACACTTTCTCTGGAGTGATGAATCACACTTCACCATCTGGCAGTCCAAAGGACAAATCTGTGTTTGGCGGATGCCAGTATAACGCTACTTGCCTGAATGCACAGTGCCAGCTGTAAAGTTTGGTGGAGGAGGAATAATGCTCTGGGGCTGTTTTTCATGGTTCGGGCTAGGCCCCTTAGTTCCAGTGAAGGGAAATCGTAATACCTCAGCAGACAATGACATTCAAGACAATTCTGTGCTTCCAACTTTGTGGCAACAGTTTGGGGAAAGCCCTTTCCTGTTTCAGCATGACAATGCCCCCATGCACAAAGCAGAAAACAGAAATAGTTTGTCAAGATCGGTGTGGAAGAAAGAACTTGACTGGCCTGCACAGAGCCCTGACCTCAACCCCATCGAACACCTTTGAATTGGAACGTCAACTGTGAGCCAGGCATAATCTCCCAACATCAGTGGCCAACCTCACTAATGCTCCTGTTGCTGAATGGAAGCAAGTCGCCGCAGCAATGTTCCAACATCTATTAGAAGGCCTTCCCAGAAGAGTAGAGGCGGTTATAGTAGAAATGGGGAGGGGGGACCAACTCCATGTTATTCCCCATTACTTTGGAATGAGATGTTCAACGAGCAGGTGTCCACATACCTTTGGCCATAGTGTATTTTATGTGTTAGGACAGTGTTGTTAGTATTTTATGTGTTAGGACAGAGTGTTGCTCACATATTATGTGTTAGGACAGTGTTGTTAGTATTTTATGTGTTAGGACAGAGTGTTGCTCACATATTATGTGTTAGGACAGTGTTGTTAGTATTTTATGTGTTAGGACAGAGTGTTACTCACATATTATGTGCTAGGACAGAGTGTTGTTAGTATTTTCTGTGCTAGGACAGTGTTGTTAGTATTTTATGTGCTAGGACAGAGTGTTACTCACATATTATGTGCTAGGACAGAGTGTTGTTAGTATTTTATGTGTTAGGACAGAGTGTTGTTAGTATTTTATGTGCTAGGACAGAGTGTTACTCACATATTATGTGCTAGGACAGAGTGTTGTTAGTATTTTCTGTGCTAGGACAGTGTTGTTAGTATTTTATGTGTTAGGACAGAGTGTTGTTAGTATTTTATGTGTTAGGACAGTGTTGTTAGTATTTTATGTGTTAGGACAGTGTTGTTAGTATTTTATGTGTTAGGACAGTGTTGTTAGTATTTTATGTGTTAGGACAGGGTTGTTAGTATTTTATGTGTTAGGACTGTTGTTAGTATTTTATGTGTTAGGACAGTGTTGTTAGTATTTTATGTGTTAGGACAGTGTTGTTAGTATTTTATGTGTTAGGACAGAGTGTTGTTAGTAATTGTAAGGAGTGCGTACCGGCGGCAAGGAAGTCAGACGCAAAAACTGTTTACACAACGACGCAGTTTAATTATAAAAACCACCGGAAAACAGAACAATCAATAAATGGGTTCACAACCCGCTGCACACCAGACATAACGTGCACTATCAATACACAATACCGGACAAGGACATGTGGGGGGCGGAACACAGGGTTAAATACACAACATGGAATTGATGGAATTGAAACCAGGTGTGTGGGAAGACAAGAAAAAACAAATGGAAAATGAAAGGTGGATCGGCGATGGCTAGAACAAGGAGAGGGACCGACTTCGGGGGAAGTCGTGACAGTAATTTATGTGTTAGGACAGAGTGTTGCTTGTTTTTTTTGTGTTAGGACAGAGTGTTGCTAGTATTTTCTGCGTTAGGAAAGCGTTCAGTTAGTATTTTATGCGTTAGGACAGGGTGAAGTTGGTATTTTATGTGTTAGGACAGAGTGTTGCTAGTATTTTCTGCGTTAGGAAAGCGTTCAGTTAGTATTTTATGCGTTAGGACAGGGTGAAGTTGGTATTTTATGTGTTAGGACAGAGTGTTGCTAGTATTTTCTGCGTTAGGAAAGCGTTCAGTTAGTATTTTATGCGTTAGGACAGGGTGAAGTTGGTATTTTATGTGTTAGGACAGAGTGTTGCTAGTATTTTCTGCGTTAGGAAAGCGTTCAGTTAGTATTTTATGCGTTAGGACAGGGTGAAGTTGGTATTTTATGTGTTAGGACAGAGTGTTGCTAGTATTTTCTGCGTTAGAAAAGCGTTCAGTTAGTATTTTATGCGTTAGGACAGGGTGAAGTTGGTATTTTATGCGTTAGGACAGGGTGAAGTTGGTATTTTATGTGTTAGGACAGGGTGAAGTTGGTATTTTATGTGTTAGGACAGAGTGTTGCTAGTATTTTCTGCGTTAGTAAAGGGTGTAATTTGTCACGAATTCCGCGGAAGTCGGGTCCTCCTTGTTCGGGCGGCGGTCAGCGTCGCCGGTCTTCTAGCCATCATCGATCCACTTTTCATTTTCCATGTGTTTTATCTTGTTTTTCCTCACACCTGGTTTCAATTTCCTCAATCATTTGTCATGTATTTAACCCTCTGTTTCTCCCATGTCTTTGTGTGGCATTGTTTATTGTATCTCCGTGTTTGGTGCGCTGCGGGTTTTTGTACCCAATTATCTTGTTATTTTTATGCCGTGGGTTTTGCTATTAAACTGCTCCGGCTATTACCAAGTTCTGCTCTCCTGCGTCTGACTTCCCTGCCACCGATTACGCATCCCTTACACAGTTAGTATTTTATGCGTTAGGACAGGGTGCGGCTAGTATTTTATGCATTAGGACAGTGTCACGTTCTGACCTTAGTTCTTTTGTTATGTCTTTGTTTTATTATGGTCAGGGCGTGAGTTGGGTGGGTTGTCTATGTTCTTTTTTCTATGTTGTGGTTTTGTGTTTGGCCTGGTATGGTTCTCAATCAGAGGCAGGTGTCGTTAGTTGTCTCTGATTGAGAATCATACTTAGGTAGCCTTTTCCCACCTGTGTGGTGTGGGTGATTGTTTTCTGTTATGTGTCTGTCACCTTACAGAACTGTTTAGTTTCGTTCTCCTTTGTTATTTAGTTTTGTGTTCTGTGTTTAATAAATATAATGATGAACACTTACCACGCTGCACTTTGGTCCTCACCTCATTCCAACGACGAGCGTTACAGACAGGGTGTGGCTAGTATTTTCTGTATTACAACAGGGTGCGGCCCGTATTTTATGTGTTAGGACAGAGTATTGCTAGTATTTTATGTGTTAGGACAGAGTGTTGCTAGTATTTTATGTGTTAGGACAGATTGTTGCTAGTATTTTATGCGTTAGGACAGTATTGCTCGCATATGTGTTAGGACAGAGTGTTGCTAGTATTTGTTAGGACAGAGTATCGCTAGTATTTTATGTGTTAGGACAGATTGTTGCTAGTATTGTATGTGTTAGGACAGTGTTGCTTGCATATTATGTGTTAGGACAGAGTGTTTAGTATTGTATGTGTTAGGACAGTGTTGCTCTCATATTATGTGTTAGGACAGAGTGTGGCTTGTATTTTGTATTAGGACAGGTTGAAGCTAGTATTTTATGTGTTAGGGCAGTGTTGCTCGTTTTTTATTTGTTAGGACAGAGTGTTGCTAATATCTTATGTGTTAGGACAGTGTTGCTAGTATTTTATGTGTTAGGACAGAGTGTTGCTAGTATTTTATGTGTTAGAACAGTGTTGCTAGTATTTTAATTGTTAGGACAGAGTGTCGCTAGTATTTTGTGTTAGGACAGTGTTGCTAGTATTTTATGTGTTAGGACAGTGTTGCTAGTATTTTATTTTATGTGTTAGTTAGACAGTATTTTGTGTTAGGACAGTGTTGCTAGTATTTTATGTGTTAGGACAGTGTTGCTAGTATTTTATGTGTTAGAACAGTGTTGCTAGTATTTTAATTGTTAGGATAGAGTGTTGCTAGTATTTTATGTGTTAGGACAGAGTGTCACTCGTATTTTATGTGTTAGGACAGAATGTTGCTAGTATTTTATGTAGTAGGCCATTAAATGAAAAAAATAAAGAGACACTTATTTTCAAAAGTCACAACTAGCCATTAGGGCAACTAGTACTAGTACCAACTTCTTTTTTGTTTTTTATTTGTAATTCACATCAATGAAAATAATTCAATTTACTGTCTTTGACTGGGGAGGATTGGCTCACTTTAATGGCTGGAAAAGTATGAATGCATCAAACACATGCAAATGAAAGTAAAATTATCATTACGCACACACACACACACACACACACACACACACACACACACACACACACACACACACACACACACACACACACACACACACAAATACTATTATCCATGAGCGTTTTAAAGGTAAAGATGACAACATGACAGCAGTTTGGGAATATATAGTAGGCCCACTTAAAGGGCTGCATGAAAAAAATCATATATTTTTTAACATACCACTAGATGGTGCAAAAAGACGGCATTGTGTATTTATCGGAGCCTACACAGCCATTTGATACAGCAGCCAATGCATGGTCATGAGGTGATCTCAAAATGTCATGCTTTACCTCCCAATTACTAGGCCACATGTGACTCACATCATTAGATGTCCACATGTCATTCTGTGCGCACACCTTGTCACATTGATATGGGTTATACAGTAATGGAGCTGGGTATGACTAAGACGAGGAGTCATATATCTTATTTGTGGACCTGGGGGGAGGGGGCGTCCCGGCTCACTGATTGTTATTCAAGTTAATGTGTGGGATGCTGAACGGCTTTTTCACCTCCGAAAATGGAAGCTGTAAGCTGTGCTTGGACAGACCTACGAGCTGTTGCGCTGCACTGATGCGCAAGTGATGGTGACAGGGAGAGAGAGAGGTACAGAGAGATGCTGCTAGATGTTTGGGCGTGTTATATAAACGGCATCTGTCGTTACATAATCCAAGCAGAAACATCACTCTGCATCTAACCCCTTTTCCTTTCAAAGGTGAACATGGGCTAACTCCTTCCATGGTTAACACTTTCTCACTAAGCGACTGTTCTGATGATGCATAGGTTGTTGATTCTACTCGCCCGAAGTCTTAAGTGTCACATTCCTGATGGTAACACAGTTCCCCGAAAAAAATGTTCTATTAACATAAACACTAACAACACCCTGGTGTGGGTGGAAATGCCCACTTAGTGAACCGTTCTGCTGTTATTAAAGTTGTCTTGGCCTACAAACATATGACAGGCGGGCCTACCACTGGAAAACAGGGTTACATACCCAATCAGACCCATATCTGGGGCTCAGAGCCTACCTTACAGTAAGTCATGTGATCATACTGTAATATATTCATGCTTCCTAATTTATTCAGACTTGATTTCCTCTGAGTCACTGACACTAAATAGTTGAATGCAAATGTTTACCAGGCTTTCCTAATACTGTCAACATGAGGAATCCAGGCTTATTTTATTTTTTCAGCTCGATGTGGCTGCTATGATGATAAAACGTCTATAACATTTTGATGGTCCAAGCAGATCCTCAATGTCATTTACAACAAGTGCAGTAAACTTGATTTGGCATGTCAGTGGCATGTCAGACGATCTGTCATTTAGATCAGATGTTCCTGAAGAGACGGGATGTAAGACAATGTGACTGTCGATACTCTCATTGCGTCACGTCAAATTTTCTGAGACGAGCTGAACGTGGGATAGATGTGCCGCTTTTATCAGTGTCAAATCAATTCAGATGTAGAGATTCTCGAAGGAAATGTAGTACAAATTCGGAATAGTATGTTTAATGAATACAATATAGTAAGGATTACTTGTGTGCTGTCCCTGGTGAACATTAAGATGAAGTATTTTTGTTTGTATATCTTATCTGAACATAAACGGGGCCAGGGAAAGGATGTTGAAAAGGGGTGGCAATAAGCCTACGGTTGAGATAAAAATGTAACATGAGGAATGTATTTCTCTTCCATGAGAAGAAGCCTATATGCCATCGGTCTACACTCTATGGCATTGGATTTGGTCTTCAAATTGGTATTAATGCTAGACATCACTGAGAAGTTGTTGTAAGTAGGCTCACTTTAAAAACAATTGTCAAGAGGACTCACAGCTCATTATCTTAATGAGCAAAGAATCGCCACGTCAGCTGAAAAACTCTAAGGGAAGAATAGAGGGAAGCCGTCACCTGAAGAGAGGAACAGGAGACTGACTACACCAAGTACATATCACCTGAAGAGAGGAACAGGAGACTGACTATACCAAGTGCACTGCCGTTGGAAGACAACTGAGCATCTCCACTGTTAATTAGAAGTAGTAATTAAACATTGATGAGAAACCCAGTTTAAACTGAACCATAAGGGAATAGGCGATGCTATGACATTGAGAATAAGGAAGAGTTTTGTGATATGTGAGTTAGAGGCGGAGGGTTTAAAAGAGATGTTGAAAGATTCAGAGCTCACTGCAGGCCATAGAGTGAGAGCGGAGAGAGAAAAAATAAACTTCAAGCCTTCATACATCTGCCTTGGCTGGCTGAGAGAAAGGTCAGACAGGTTAAAAGAAAAGGAGAGAAGTCAAGTCAGAATTTGGCAGCATAAATGGGTTCAGTGTGTATAATCCGTTTCAGGGTTGAATTTATGTTGCTCTAGGATTCCCATGAACTATAGTAAATGAATACATGTTCAAAGACCCTGGAAAGACTGCAGTGAAGAAACGTTAGGTGTCCTACCCACAGGAAAGTTACATTCCATCCATAATGATCATTCATAAAACTGAGTGGCCACGTTTACATAAGACGCCGACAGCTTGACGATTGGCACTAAAACACTAAAACACAAGGAATTAGTTTGCTTGTAATGAAATACACGCTGCCTTTTTTTCTGTCTATATTAAGCTCCTTCTCCCCATAAACATATGGAAACCTCGCTCTCCTGACTCCCAAGAACCAGAATTCTATACCAAATGGGTTTCACTTACACTCTACTCTCTTTCATGCTCCATCTTTCATGTTCTCTCTCTCTCTCTCTCTCTCTCTCTCTCTCTCTTCTTTGGAGACTGTCTTCTCACACCTTTGGGTTGATAACTTGATTGACAGAATGTCAGAAGGTCACTAATTACAGATGATACAGATAATGAGGCAGCTTCGTATGTTTATTTGAAGACTGATTGACCCATAGGACGACCATGGCATGTTTGACTTGACCATGGTAACCAGCAACAATTGGAATACAATACATACTGCAGGTTTGTCATTGAACAACAACCAACTACAAAAACAACCCAGCTGCTTTTGCACAGGATAACATTGATTTGATATTTGTTTTCTACACAGATGGTTACTTGTGGTAAGGTAGTTATGCTACTTGTACCGAGATACAAGTATTGTGCTGTGAATTGTGCTAGTCAGTGTGTGGTTCTCAGTTTCCCTCAGGCAATAGCGATGGCAAAGATATAGATTCCTTAACAAGCAAGTCAAAACTGTTCTAAAAAACTAAACAATAACATATGTCTTGTTCAGAGAATTTTAAGAGACTGGCAAATATGCCAACACTGTGATTACCCACAAGCAAACAGAGATGGTCAATTATGTATTGCTATTCAAGTTTGAATTCAAACCTTCCTCTGGCAACTGACAAAAACTGTGTAAGGACATTGCAGTATAAAATACATGCTGTTGAGACAGCAACTCTCAATCAATATACTACTACAGTATCAGTAGTGACAGTGGGTGGAACAGCCACAATTATATTTCTACACATTATATAAACTATTACATCAAGTGGATGGTACAGTATCTGTACAGTCACCATTTAAAAACGGGCCCTTTTTGGTTAATGTTATCTTTTTGCTGTGAAACTCATTCTGTTGGGCGCGATGCTTCCAACCTACGCAAACAAACGCTTGACAAAATACTACTCACACACAGTCTTCACTTTTCATAGCCCACCAAAGACCATGTTCGGTTTTTTGGTCACGTATCGATAATTGCATTTGCAATGACCAGCAAGATACTCTAGATTTCAGATCCTATACAGTTTGTTGTAATAGTCATAATTGCTTGAGCCTGTTGTCAGGTGTCTTTGACCAACACCCTGCCAGTTATCCCGTGTTCATTTTGTTCAAGTAAACTCATTACACCATTCAGTAATCCACCAATCAGCAATTATCTAATCAGCAATCGTCCAATCATATGTCTGTGCTCTCCACCTCCTCATCATCCAAAACGGAGTCTGACTGAGAGATCATAAAAAGTTTATCTTTGTTTGAGTATCGCCTTGAGCCCCTGTCCTGTCGTTCCCCGGAACTGATCTCCTGTTCATTGGCTTCTCCTCCTTCCCTCTGACACTTAGCCAGAGCCTCCTCTGAGGTCACTTGGCTGAAGGCAGTCATCTCACATGACTCCCTTGACTCAAATGACTCCCCCCCTAGTTTGCCCAGTTTGATGTACCCACCGCCTCCCAGTACTTCTAGGCGAGGGCAGCTGAGTCGCCGAGAACGTTCCACTTTCCAATCGGTGGGGGTGGATGGAGTGATTCCCAGGTCGATGGACCTGGAGTATTCCGTCAGTGCACTGAGGGACAGGTGGGAGCCTGTCACTCTGTGTCCGGTGGGGGAAGAGGGGAGTAGCTGCACCTGGGAGCCCTGCGGCGCCCCCTGGAGGCTACCACTGCTCTTGTATACTTCTACCGAGTCTTGAGGCAAGAACATGGCCGTCCGCAAAGTCTCTACCTTGGCCTGAGTGGTGGTTTCTGGAACTACGTACCCCACCCGAGCCTCGTCGTCTTCCTCCCCAGAGTCGCACAGCCTCCTGCCTGCCTCTGCTTTGGCCGAGGGCCTGCGCTGGTGCTGGTTGGCCCGGTGGTTGGGATTGGTCATGGGGAGAGTGAAGGTGTTGACCGAGGAGGCCACTATTGTCTTGGTCTCCCACTGTTTGGGGATGGGAATAGGGCTGCTCTGCTGGCCGGTCCCGCTGTGTCTGGAGATAGTGTAGACTGTGTCGGTGAACGTCTGCCTCTCGAGTGACGAGACCCTTGACCTGGTCAGGGAGTGGCATCTGGAGGGGCCCCGACTGCCCTCATCCGGCGAGCCCCCTGAGGGCCAGGTTCCTTTGGCCAGCAGGGCTGCGGTATACGCAGCACTAGGGTTCCCTTCCACCCCTTTGGACTGCACATAATTCACAAAGCCATTGAGCGGCGTGTTCTCCTTAGTCCGCAAGCTGTGGATGTCGATGACTGTGGAGTAGATGTCCCTCAGGTTGATGACTTTGGTCTTCTTGTCGCGGTTCTCGTGCAGCACCGCGTTGGCGCAGATGAACAGAAAGATGCCAATGCCCATGATGAGGGGCCCGAACACCTTCAGCTTGTCTGAGTACAGGTAATTATCCAAGAACTTGGCCAGGAAGCCCATAGGAGGCTGCTCTAAACCTGTGCCGTTGGAACGATTGTTACTGACCAAATCCCTATCCATGTGAAATCCAACCTTTGCGTTGTTTGTCCAGTTGCCTGTCAGCCTTGACTCTTCCTTCTTGTCGTAAATCCTTTGGGTATGGCGCGGTGCAGGGTATAGTGGGCTCTCCCTAGGCCAGTAGCCCAGTATGGCCATGGAAATGCCCACCAGTAGGATCAGAATCCCAATGGCCGCCACTACCCCCGAGATGGAGCATAGATTCAGCTTGCCCTTGACCACCACCACCTCGTTCTTCTGCTTCTTCTTGGCTTTCCTCTTGCGCTTGTTCTCGGCGCGGCTCTTGGAGCGCAGTGAGTCCTGCCTCCTGTTGATCCGCAGCAGGCCTCCGGTGGCGATCATGGTTGGGATGCAACGGATGGACGGTCGGCTCACTCACTCATCCTGAGGCCAGAGAGAGAGAGGTGGAGGGGGAGAGATAAAGGGGGGAGGAAGAGAGGAGGGGAAGAGTGAGAGATAGGCAGGGAGAGAAAGAAGAAAGGTTTGATAATAGCTCTAGATTAACAATATCGATCATGATACTCAAGCAGTCCATAATAGTTAATGCACTGCTGAATTTGCCAGTCTTATTCAGTTGAATAGAGCTACACCTCTGCTGTGCTCTGACTAATTTAGATCATCCCAGTGAAATATGCTAAGTTCTGCTCTTTCAGGATGAAGGAGGAGGGAAACAATAAGAATCAATGCAAAGTGAAGCCTGTTTCCCAGAGGCACTTGCTCACTGGGTGACAGCTCAAGATGTGTGGGAGTGATGACATTTCTGCCACAGCACAGGGAACAGAGTAACAGAAATTCATGTGCACACACAAGTCTGGACACACACACACACACGCACACACACATGCTCTGGGGTGAATGCACCAAAATGACAAGGCGGCATGGCAGAGCAGGCGAGGTAGACATTCTGTGGCTTCACAATACACTGTTCTAAGATCAACAGGGGATATAAATACACACATCTTAAAGCCTAGCGGACTATGAAGAATGAAAACAACTGGCCATCCAACATTGCCACACCACTCCTCTTTCTAATGTAAGGGGCGAGAGAGCAGAAACGCCAGGTAGCACCGTTACTAAGCTGCATAGAGAATCATGATCACCCTATAGAAAACACTGAATACAGGAAGAAGACTGTCCCTTAAAAGTCTTCACAGTGTGTGCAGTGTACTTGCTGGCTCTTGCTATGCACAGCACATCAGGAACGGATTTGAGACTAAACCTTGGGGGACTCCTGGAGTTGAATGATTATTTCTATTTAACCTTTAACTAGGCAAGTCAGAACAAATTCTTATTTACAATGATGGCCTACCGGGGGAACAATGGGTTAACTGCCTTGTTCAGAGGCAGAACGACAGATTTTTACCTTGTCAGCTCGGGGATTCAATCCAGCAACCTTTCGGTTACTGGTCCAACACTCTAACCACTAGGCTACCTGCCGCCCCATTGGGCCGGACAAGTTTTAAAACTTTGAACTAGGTATATCGTCACTATCTATAGCGATACCAAAAACAATGCCAATACCTAAACAATGAGAGGAGGAAAATCCCCTTGAGATAAAGGCAGATAAGGAGATTAGTAAAAGCATCCAGTGACCAGCAATGTGCCTGTAAAGGTCGTCTAAAGAGTGTTGTGTTACAAGATTGAGATTCTATTGATGTTATTGTACAATGAGTGATGATGGTACACATACGGCGAGCTAATGCACCACCTTGAAGCAGCCAAGCAGCTCTCCATTGAAGAAGGTGACTAAAGATCTCCTCGCCTAAACCAGAGAGGAGTGAGAGAGGAGAGGACACTCAGACATGGCTGCTGCTGTCTCGGCAGACCTAGCCCATCTGACCTGGATGTGAGTCTGATACACTTTGATACAAAGAGCTTTACCATCTGTGGGAGTCGTTAAAAATATTCTCTCTGCTCTCTGACTACTCTGCTGACTACTCGGAAGAGCCAGTCGAAGCATGATTCTCCACAACACTGGCACATCTACCACCCCAGGAGGGCATATTCTGATACATAGTCCAAGACCTAAATCTTGACCACAAATGTTAATTGAGATGCATGGAGATTGGTGCGCAGTGCACTTACCAGCTGGAGCGAGTGACTCTCTCATGGCGTGAAACAGACAGTAGCCTCATATTTACTCAACAGCGACCCCTAGTGTTGAGCTGAGTGCAACTGTATATCCCGACCACGGCACCACTCTTAAGGATGTTGCGCTGCTTGCTTAGCAAGTACCGCTTCCTCCTGATTCGGCTCACACGAGGCTCAAACCCAGGACCTCTGCCTTGCTAGCACAGGTGACCGCCCTCCTGAAGCATCTCACCAGTCGGCGCCATGCGAAAAGCTAGCTATACGCTGGCGCAAGTGGGGACACTTCCGGCTGAGGAGTAAGTTCCACACATCCCCAATGTGTTACATACCCACTTCCCTCTGCTCCCAGGTGTTTCGTTAGCTCACAGACACAGCTGATTATTGATGGCTACCAGTTATGACATTGGAACAATGGCTTCAGTGTAACTAATGATCAATAGTCCACGAAAAAACAAACCAAGATATAAGGGTTCAATAAATCAATCACAAATAAATAATTCAATTGTGCAATACACCCTGCATGTGCAACACAAAATATTTTTGATTGCTCATCCTCTATCATAAAATTATTATCTTACAAAAAATTGTGAGAGAAATAAAAACACACCACATCCCTGACATATGATCATTTGGTAAAGTGTACCTTAATAATAAAGACTTAAGAGGAAACAGCTCTTTAGAGGGCTAATAAAAAAACAAGCTCCTGGGTGAAAACTAAGCCTATTTTAATACTCCCCTGGCTGGCAAACAGACGGAGCAGAAAGAAGCACCTGGTGTCAGAGATAATTCAAAGAGACAAGCCAAATGGCTGCTGGGCCCACAGGAGCACTTTCAGGACTGTACCCTTGCACGCGGCATCCACCCAGCTGAGACTGCTACACACAGCTAGCATAGCGACTAGTGGATGGAGGAGATAAGAAGCTAGCTGGTAGCTAACAATTTCAGGCAGGCACAAGTGTTTGTGTTGGCCTTTTTGCATTAACCCTTGATCATAGAAGGTCAGTCCAATTAAAAATGGCTAGCTGTGTGTAGGCTAGCTCATTTAGCTTCATATGATCGCTTCAATGTCAGCATTGGGGGGAAAAACAGCTTTTTTTCTCGCAACTCACTGACAGCTCACAAATGATGAGGACAAGGAACTGTCCAGTGAGTTTGATCAGATTGGCGCCATTACCGGTGAATGGCAGTAATATTTAAATCCATTTTGTTTTATGCGTAGCTTGCAAGTGTAGAGCACACAGGAGGGGGGGGGGGTAAGCCATAAAATGTAAATATCCATCAATCCTAAATCAGCAGGGAGAGAGAGAGAACAGACAGTGCTGACATTTGGCCGGTGACATTTGGCCAGGAATAGCCTCCTAGTTATATATTACAGCTATAATTCTTCATTTGTGATGACAAATGTACTGTCCAGTTGCAGGTCTAATTAAACCATTGTTGCCTGAGCATTTCTCTCACTTAGACTAATGAATGGACTGCATAAAGGCATAGGCCTACATCTTACAATAGGGAAAATATACAGTAAGGTTGAAGGCATGCTTTGTTCATTGTAGGGGGGTATGTGTGTGAGCCACTATTGCCTGGTCCCTAGGGGTGTAGCTAAAGCAGTGTGATCAAGCTGGGTATTGTGTCAATCCATTAACTAATGTACTGTAACCCTTCACCACATTCACATCACCAGTTATTTTCTGCTCTTGCTCTTTCACGTCACAATAACCCTCAGTAAATCCTATTTCATACCACAGGATAATTCAGTCTTGACCATAATGTCAAGCGCATTATTGAGGGCGGGTGTGGATGGCAGCCTCTGCAAAATGCCAAGTGGAATCCAAGGCAACCCCAGATGAACGCCCACAGCTAGCTGAAATGGATTTGTCTCGGCCAGAATCATTGGCTATTGATGGATCACCGTGTTATATGAATTATAGTACAGTTTTACTCCTGGCAATATATTTCTTCTCTGATATCCAACTGAATTGCTGTCTGCTTCAAAGAAAAATGACAAGTATTTCTCCTCTTTTGTTGAAGGATGCTAGATGGTGTAAAGAACATGGGTTCTCTGTCAGGAGGAAGAAGAATGTCCAGTAGCGATTTGCTTTTTTACAGGGCATCGTTGCCATTTTTAATTATCACTGGCAGTGGCCAATCATTAGAGAGAGCATGAAGTAGCAATCAATTACGTATATACTTGTTAACGCAGTTAGAGTTGCCAACTTTGAGCTAAATAAAAGCTACAAAACAAGTCAACCAATTTTTTCTGGGATGTAATTAAACCTGCATTGTGGAAAGTAACATAGCTTTATTTTATGTTAAAACCCCTATTTCAAATAAGACATTACGTGCATTGTGTTTTTCATGGAGTGTGCCTTCTGCAGTGGGGGTTTGATTGAAATTCAAACTAAAACTGGTGTGACTAAAAAGATACATCATGTCAGTTAAATTAAGAACCATGCAAGAAAATATCAACACAACCCCTGACTCCTGATTAAATATATTGTACATTTACCAAAGAAATAATTGGACATGCACTGTGGGCAGCAAAATGTATTGAGGAACCGAAGCATAACAGGGTTGTATTGTCATCCTCCTGTGAAGTCGATAAGGCATTTATGGATAGTTTATGGATCGATGAATTAACCTTTGAACTGTAAGCTGACATGTAACCTCAGTGTCACACGCACTCTCTCACTCACTCACTCACTCACTCACTCACTCACTCACTCACTCACTCACTCACTCACTCACTCACTCACTCACTCACTCACTCACTCACTCACTCACTCACTCACTCACTCACTCACTCACTCACTCACACACACACACACACACACACACACACACACACACACACACACACACACACACACACACACACACACACACACACACACACACACACACACACACACACACACACACACACACACACACACACACGAGGGACCTATTCTATGCTTAATGTAAAATAAGAGAGTAGATAACCGTTGATTCCTGCCGTACGGCGGCCTGGCTTCACACACATTCTCAGGGCTATAGAGGCACACTGAGGCAGTAGTAACCATTGGATACATCTGTCCATCATAAACCTTGAATGACTCTATAACAACGGCATCATAACTTGATCTCTCCTCTGTTCTCCCAGGACTGGTACATAAGCATGGTGAAATAGTACATACACATGATGATCTCAGTACTAGTACATACACATGATGATCTCAGTACTAGTACATACACATGATGATCTCAGTACTAGTACATACACATGATGATCTCAGTACTAGTACATACACATGATGATCTCAGTACTAGTACATACACATGATGATCTCAGTACTAGTACATACACATGATGATCTCAGTACTAGTACATACACATGATGATCTCAGTACTAGTACATACACATGAAGATCTCAGTACTAGTACATACACATGATGATCTCAGTACTAGTACATACACATGAAGATCTCAGAAATGGTACATACACATGAAGATCTCAGTACTAGTACATACACATGATGATCTCAGTACTAGTACATACACATGATGATCTCAGTACTAGTACATACACATGAATATCTCAGTACTAGTACATACACATGATGATCTCAGAAATGGCCACTGAAGTGTTGAAATGAATGATCAGCGCCGGCGTGGACTCACTTAGGCTGTGGTAGATTTCAATGACTCAGGGAAAGTTAACAGGCTAAAAGTAACAATGACATTCTGGTGATGTGGCAATAGCAACGAGGTGCAATTGAGTTGCTCCTTTGATTCTGCCGACCTCCTGGGCACATTCTCTACCTGTCTCTCCAGCACACCTTAGGAGCCTTCAACATATTTTTATATATATATCTATATACACTACCGTTCAAAAGTTTGGGGTCACTTAGAAATGTCCTTGTTTTCCATGAAATTAGTTGCAAAAGGAATAGGAAATATAGTCAAGATGTTGACAAGGTTATAAACAATGATTTTTAATTTAAATAATAATTGTGTCCTTCAAACTTTGCTTTTGTCAAAGAATCCTCCATTTGCAGCAATTACAGCCTTGCAGACCTTTGTCATTCTAGTTGTCAATTTGTTGAGGTAATCTGAAGAGATTTCACCCCATGCTTCCTGAAGCACCTCCCACAAGATGGATCGGCATGATGGGCACTTCTTACATACCATACAGTCAAGCTGCTCCCACAACAGCCAAATAGGGTTAAGATCCGGTGATTGTGCTGGCCACTCCATTATAGACAGAATACCAGCTGACTGCTTCTTCCCTAAATAGTTCTTGCATAGTTTGGAGCTGTGCTTTGGGTCATTGTCCTGTTGTATGAGGAAATTGGCTCCAATTCAGCGCTGTCCAAGGGGTATGGCATGGTGTTGCAAATAGGAGTGATAATCTTCCTTCTTCAAGATCCCTTTTACCCTGTACAAATCTCAAACTATACCATCACCAAAGCACCCCCAGACCATCACATTGCCTCCACCAGGCTTGACAGATGGTGTCAAGCATTGCTCCAGCATCTTTTCATTTTTTCTGCATCTCACGAATGTTCTTTGTGATCCGAACACCTCATACTTAGATTAGTCTGTCCATAACACTTTTTTCCAATCTTCCTCTGTCCAGTGTCTGTGTTATTTTGCCCATCTTAATCTTTTCTCTTTATTGGCCAGTGATATATGGCTTTTTCTTTGCAACTCTGCCTAGAAGGCCAGCATCCCGGAGTTGCCTCTTCACTGTTGAAGTTGAGACTGGTGTTTTGCGGGTACTATTTAATGAAGCTGCCAGTTGAGGACATGTGAGGCGTCTGTTTCTCAAACTAGACACTCTAATGTACTTGTCCTCTTGCTCAGTTGTGCACCGAGGCCTCCCACTCCTCTTTCTATTCTGGTTAGAGACAGTTTGCGCTAATCTGTGAAGGGAGTAGTACACAGTGTTGTACAAGATCTTCAGTTTCTTGGCAATTTCTCGCATTGGAATAGCCATCATTTCTCGGAACATAAATAGACTGACGAGTTTCAGAAGAAAGTGCTTTTGTTTCTGGCCATTTTGAGCCTGTAATCGAACACATAAATGCTGATGCTCCAGATACTCAACTCGTCTAAAGAAGGACAGTTTTATTGCTTCTTCAATCAGAAAACCGTTTTCAGCTGTGCTAACATAATTGCAAAAGGATTTTCTAATAATCAATTATCCTTTTAAAATTATAAACTTGGATTACCTAACACAACATGCCATTGGAACACAGGAGTGATGGTTGCTGATAATGGGCCTCTGTACGCCTATGTAGATTTTCCATTAACAAATGTGCCATTTCCAGCTACAATAGTCATTTACAACATTAAGAATGTCTACATGGTATTTCTGATCAATTTGATGTTATTTTAATGGACCAAAAAATTGCTTTTCTTTAAAAAAAAAAAAGACATTTCTAAGTGACCCCAAACTTTTGAACAGTAGTGTGTGTATATACAGTATGTACAGTTTATTTAAGGCTATTTATACCCACCTCTAAACTCCTCTTCACAGATAGACATAACCACCCCTAAACTCCTCTTCACAGATAGACATAACCACCAACACACCTCTTATCCTCCATCTCTTCATAAATAGCAACATACCTCGACAGCCCTCAGCTTTTCTACTGCAGTATATTGGTCTTTCTACCATGTCTCCTCAATAGAGTTGGATACAGTAGATGTATCACTATGGTATCATCCCCCTCTGACGAACACAGAGACTACTGTACTGTGCCCTCAAACTAATTCTATGAACATCCTTCTCCATTTGGTGCCGTGCGTCAGGGTCACAATAGGTCCACAGCTCTATCCATCCTCATAGTGGTGAAGTATCAAGCTCTATCAGACTAGAAACCTCTCAACACTCCATATTTCGGTTCCTGGACTCTGCTTGTCTGTTGGTGGTTCAAATCCCGGATCTCCTGTGTGCCAGAAAAGCACATTTGCCAGCTAATGTCTGACCCAGAGCAACTCTTCAGGTCTAAGGAAAGCTAAGGTCACCAAACCACCTCTGTTACAGGAGCATGCTGAAACATGCCCTGGGGTTCTACAGGAGTCATTGTGATGGGGAGGTGAAGTGTCACAACCTGTGTTGTAGAATAGGAAGAAACCTGTTTCTCTGAATTCTTTATCTGTGTATGTGCTTTCTGTTTATCTGAGGGATGTTCAACATGCTTTTACTTATGATCCCTAAGGCAATGACCAAACACAATTGCCTATCTTATCAGAATTCTATTTACCATACAATTAGGAGAACATTTGATAACCATGCATTGACATTGCACCAATTTATAACTATTTAGCAGGTTATAGAATCATAAGATTTCAATGTCAGCTGTTTTCCAAACATAATCCTAATATTCTTGTTTATGTTCAAAAGGCAATTTCAACAGACAACTGAAGCACATTTGAATAATTGATTACATAATCAGCGTTATAATGACGAGTTTAGTGCAGGGGAAGTACTGCAGGGGCTCCATGGCCAGATAAAAAATGATAATTTACATGAATATTACTAACAGATTAAACAACTATTGACAAAGGGAGTGTTTAATAAGTTTAAAGTGTGGAATACAATGTACTATTATGTTGTTAACCCTGGGCAACATGGGTCTGGAAGGTTCACAGGGATATTACTGTAATCCAGCAATTATACATTTTCGTAGTTCAAAGCTATCCCCAAAAATGTTTTTTTTTTTAAATGCACTGTAATTTAAGCTTAAAAACTGCAACGTTTTCTCTCTGCCTCATTGCAAAATGTGTAGAATTGAAGGATATTAGCTTTAAAGCTGCAAAAACAACCATCTCTGCTCCATGACAAAATGTGTAGAATTGAAGGATATTAGCTTTAATGCTACAAAAACAACAATCTCTGCTCCATGACAAAATGTGTAGAATTGAAGGATATTAGCTTTAATGCTACAAAAACAACCATCTCTGCTCCATGCTACAAAAACAACCATCTCTGCTCCATGACAAAATGTGTAGAATTGAAGGATATTAGCTTTAAAGCTGCAAAAACAACCATCTCTGCTCCATGACAAAATGTGTAGAATTGAAGGATATTAGCTTTAATGCTACAAAAACAACAATCTCTGCTCCATGACAAAATGTGTAGAATTGAAGGATATTAGCTTAAACTGCTAAATGTTCTCTCCAATGCTAAGAGGTGACCTTTTAAATATTCTTTCCCCGGGTCTGACACTTGGTTCGTCCAGCCACTGCATATATCATAGTAAAACTATATATATTTTTTATTGCACTCGAGTTGTGTTGGAATTATGAGGGGTACTTTATGAATTTGCTATCAAAGGGGTCCCAGAACAATTTTGGGGAGAGAAGCCCTGGTTTAGCACACTCAGTTGGTAACTGATCTACAAATTGCTGTTAACAAAAGTGAGGTTTCTGATTATGTGAATGCCCCCTCTTACCTTTCAACTGCCTTCAGTCACAATGTATAGTGAACCATTAAACCCTGCTAAACCTTCACCGCCCCCCCTCCCCCCGCACGCACGCGCGCGCGCACACACACAGAGAGCGACACAGAGGCAGGCACACAGACACAGATGATGATAACAGTTTCAGTTAAGAGGAACACTCGGGTGCCCATGGCAAGGCATATCTATGACCACGCCACAGAAACAGACTGATGAGAAATGCACCTATTGTGCCATTAAACGATGTTCACTTGATGCTGAATAGGAATTTAAATGTAAACTAAACACAGAACAGACATGTCTACTGTAGCAGAATTAAGATTTAAAAACTATTCAGTAGCCTACATAAAAAATGTCGAGGACAGTTATTTAGGCTCGTCGATTTCTGAGTAGGCTATGCAATAATAACAGATGCGCAATGGCCAGTGTTTTTACTGTCTCCACATCTAAACGCATGACGTGTGTCAATTATTCATTCATCTAGTCCATGGACAGGCAACTGAGTATTCATAAGTGCAGTTGATTAATGTTTAGTAGGCTATTCAAGGATATGATAACATTACAGGTATTGATAGACATGTATGAATGGTCAGATATTGATATGATGCATTAGGTCCAATGCATAGATAACCCCACCACCACCACAGAACAGGAGCAATTAAATAATGTTCAATTTATGCGGTCGTGACAGGAGCCATCTACAGTATAACGCATAAACAAGCACAGTGAAATTCCATGAAATTCAGATGAGACGCTTATTCTAGCACTAGTTCTTCAATATCATATCAAAACACCTATAACGAAAAGCTTACCATAGAAGACAGGCAAAAACAACCACATCTTAAACACTAAAATAAAGTTTAGATTCCTGGGCGCGGATATCTCATGTCGTAAAAGGAAACTCTGTTCATTCCATGTAATTCCATTTTGGCAAAGGTTTAGCGATCTTCAGCAAGGACAACCGGTCACAGTCACTAGGCGCTGTAGTTTTCATCGAGGCTCAAGCTTTTCCAAGTCATCCTCCATCTGGGTGAAAAGCGTATCCCTTTTATTCGGCGTACTCGCGCTCCTCTCCAGGGAGTGTCTTTCCAGCGAGCAGCGCGCCGAGTTTCTAACGGAGAGTTTTGAGCTTGCAAGGCAGTGGGTGAGATTGCTGATGTTTCTCTGATTCTTGGGTGTTGTTGCTATGCTACCACCACAGCAGTCATCGACTGAAATTTCTGCAGGATTTTAATAATTGTGTTCTTAACTATCCTCTCGTTAACATAAAGTCCCCATCCATGGTTGGATGTGCAGGTGCGCTGAAAGCGAAGACCAGTCGTGCTGTGCTGCGGTCAGAGCGCGTATGGTGAGATCTTTCCAACGTTTTCGGCTAGAAGTAGGACCAGTGGACTATTGTTAGTGACGCCAACTAAGATGCGCAAGGCACCTGGAGCCTTTTAGAAACATAATCTATCCAGAAACATAATCTATCCAGAGCCTTCTATATCTGCCGCATCACATATGCTTCCAAAAATCCTGCAAAAAAACATACCTGTAAATTGCGCACCTTATTTATGCCAAGATACAACGGTAATTATTTTCTGCCATTGAATCTGATCCCACTGGTCACACACTGGTTCAATCAATGAAATGACGTTGAACCAACGTGGAATAGACGTTGAATTGACGTCTGTGCCCAGTGGGGTAGGTCTAACTGTCCATCAAAATGTTAAAATGAAAAATGATGTTTATATGGGAAGAATGGCTAGGTTAGTGGCTTACCAATAACAGAGACCAAACAGAAATGTGCATTGTACATACAGTATAGTATATCTTCTCATTCCCAAACAGATTCTGGGGATGAGGAGTACACATTTTGATCCAACATAATCTCACACTCAATTCGTGCAAATATGTACAAAAAGTATAAAAGCAGATTTAATGTGTTTTTGTGGATATTTTCTCTGCAGGTGGAGAAAGTATCTTACTGAATGAACAATTGCACCTGAGTTGTTAGGCTATGTATCAGTAATGAGTATTTCCCAGCACCATGCCTTGCCTACCTACAACATGCACTATGATTTTGATGAATTCATTCTGTAATTATGTGATGTAGCATATATCTTAAAGAAATGCATCCATCAAATGCATATGATATATATTTAAAAACATTTACAGGAACATTGACTTCATATGTTGCCTTCTATAAACGGGTTTGCTGACAACGTCAGGAACATGATGCACACGCAACAATGTGGCCAGAATGTGTGCATTCTGCCTTCAGAACAGTGCCTTCAGTCAGTAAGTATTCAACCTCTTTGTTATGGCAAGCCTAAATAAGTTCACAGTAAAAATGTGCTTAACAAGTGTTGAACATGATTTTTGAATTCCTACCTCAGCTCTGTACCCCACACATATCATGATCTATAAGATCTCTCAGTTGAGCAGGGAATTTCAAACACATTCAACCACAAAGACCAGAGAAGTTTTCCAATGCCTTGCAAAGAGGGGCACCTATTGGTAGATGGGGGGAAAAAACAGACATTAAATATCCCTTTAGCATGGTGAAGTTATTCATTACACACAAAACTTGTGACAAAGCAATTCACTTTTTGTCCTGAATACAAAGTGTTATGTTTGGGGCAAATCCAATACAACACATTACTGAGTACCACTCTCCATATTTTCAAGCATCCAGAAGCTAACCAGTTTACTGGCTAACGTTAGTATTCAGCTAACCACGGTTTGTGGTCATCAGCTATCCCTTAGCTCGAAAAGTTATCGCCAGACCTATTTTTCTCTCCATATCCCCGGATTTCAACCGCAAGCTCTGGACATTTACACCTGGATCTCGCAGCTAGCTAGCTTCTATCCATGTGACTATTGGCTTACGTCGGTCCCGGAGCAAACATCAATTATTCTGGAGCTAGCCAGCTGAAGAGTTCCATCAGCCACTCCTGGGCTACAATCACCTATCCGGACCCGTTTTACTGCCGATGCGGAGCCCCACCGGGCCTTCACGACTGGACAACCGACGTTATCTGCCCAAGGGAGTTATCCAACTGGCCCCTCCGTCGCGACGTTACCTGAACGCCCATCTGCAGCCCGCTAATCGTTAGCTGTTTTATTGGCTGCTATCTGAATAGGTCTATCGGACAATCTTTCTTGGGTCACTATAACTATATCTATTTTGCCATTTGGATTGATCCCCTCTACCACACGGAACCCCACTAATCTACCGACGGAAACGCACGAGGTGGCTAAACACAGATCTCCAGCCTATGCTAGCTTGCTACCGATGGCCCGGCTAGCTGTCTGAATCGCCGTGACCCCAACCAACCTCACTACTCACTGGACCCTTATGATCACTCGACTAAGCATGCCTCTCCTTAATGTCAATATGCCTTGTCCATTGCTGTTCTGGTTAGTATTTATGGGCTTATTTCACTGTAGAGCCTCTAGCCCTGCTCATTATACCTTATCCAACCTTTCAGTTCCACCACCCACACATGCGATGACATCACCTGGTTTCAATGATGTTTCTAGAGACAATATCTCTCTCATCATCACTCAATACCTAGGCTTACCTCCACTGTATTCACATCCTACCACACCTTTGTCTGTACATTATACCTTGAAGCTATTTCATCGCCCCCAGAAACCTCCTTTACTCTCTGTTCCGGACGTTATAGACGACCAATTCTCATAGCTTTTAGCCGTACCATTATCCTACTCCACCTCTGTTCCTCTGGTGATGTAGAGGTGAATCCAGGCCCTGCAGTGCCTAGCTCCACTCCTATTCCACAGGAGCTCTCTTTTGATGACTTCTGTAACCGTAATAGCCTTGGTTTCATGCATGTTAACATTAGAAGCCTCCTTCCTAAGTTTGTTTTATTCACTGCTTTAGCACACTCTGCCAACCCGGATCTTCTAGCCGTGTCTGAATCCTGGCTTAGGAAGACCACCAGAAATTCTGAAATGTCCATCCCTAACTACAACATTTTCAGACAAGATAGAACGGCCAAAGGGGGCGGTGGTGCAATCTACTGTAAAGATAGCCTGCAGAGTTCTGTCCTACTATCCAGGTCTGTACCCAAACAATTTGTACTACTACTTTTAAAAACCCACCTCTCCAAAAACAAGTCTCTCACCGTTGCCGCCTGCTATAGACCACCCTCTGCCCCCAGCTGTGCTCTGGAGACAATATGTGAACTGATTGCCCCCCATCTATCTTCAGAGCTCATGCTGCTAGGCGACCTAAACTGGAACATGCTTAACGCCCCAGCCATCCTACAATCTAAGCTTGATGCCCTCAATCTCACACAAATTATCAATGAACCTACCAGGTACCAACCCAAAGCCATAAACACGGGCACCCTCATAGATATCATCCTAACCAACTTGCCCTCTAAATACACCTCTGCTGTTTTCAACCAAGATCTCAGCGATCACTGCCTCATTGCCTGCATCTGTAATGGGTCAGCGGTCAAACGACCTCCACTCATCACTGTCAAACACTCCCTGAAACACTTCAGCGAGCAGGCCTTTCTAATCGACCTGGCCCGGGTATCCTGGAAGGATATTGATCTCATCCCGTCAGTAGAGGATGCCTGGTTATTTATTAAATGCCTTCCTCGCCATCTTAAATAAGCATGCCCCATTCAAGAAATTTAGAAACAGGAACAGATATAGCACTTGGTTCTCTCCAGACCTGACTGCCCTTAACTAACACAAAAACATCCTATGGCATTCTGCATTAGCATCGAACAGCCCCGTGATATGCAACTTTTCAGGGAAGCTAGAAACCAATATACACAGGCAGTTAGAAAAGCCAAGGCTAGCTTTTTCAAGCAGAAATTTGCTTCCTGCAACACAAACTCAAAAAGGTTCTGGGACACTGTAAAGTCCATGGAGAATAAGAACACCTCCTTCCAGCTGCCCACTGCACTGTGGATAGGAAACACTGTCATCACCGATAAATCAACTATAATTGAGAATTTCAATAAGCATTTTTCTACGGCTGGCCATGCTTTCCACCTGGCTACCCCTATACTCGCCCAAGCCTTCCCCATTTCTCCTCCTCCCAAATCCAGTCAGCTGATGTTCTGAAAGAGATGCAAAATCTGGTCCCCTACAAATCAGCCGGGCTAGACAATCTGGACACTTTCTTTCTAAAATGATCTGCAGAAATTGTTGCAACCCCTATTACTAGCCTGTTCAACCTCTCTTTCGTGTCGTCTGAGATTCCCAAAGATTGGAAAGCAGCTGCGGTCATCCCCCTCTTCAAAGGGGGGGACACTCTTGACCCAAACTGCTACATACCTATATCTATCCTTCCCTGCCTTTCCAAGGTCTGCGAAAGCCAAGTCAACAAACAGATTACCGACCATTTCGAATCCCACCATTTCTTATCCGCTATGCAATCTGGTTTCAGAGCTGGTCAGGGGTGCACCTCGGCCACGCTCAAGGTCCTAAACAATATCTTAACCGCCATCGATAAGAAACAATACTGTGCAGCCGTATTCATTGACCTGGCCAAGGCTTTCGACACTGTCAATCACCACATCTTCATCGGCAGACTCAATAGCCTTGGTTTCTAAAATGATTGCCTAACCTGGGTCACCAACTACTTCTCTGATAGAGTTCAGTGTGTCAAATCGGAGGGCCTGTTGTCCGGTTCTCTGGCAGTCTCTATGGAGGTGCCACAGGGTTCAAATCTTGGACCGACTCTCTTCTCTGTATACATCAATGATGTCGCTCTTGCTGCTGGTGAGTCTCTGATCGACCTCTACGCAGACGACACCATTCTGTATACTTTCTGGCCCTTCTTTGGACACTGTGTTAACAACCCTCCAGGCAAGCTTCAATGGCATACAACTCTCCTTCCGTGGCCTCCAATTGCTCTTAAATACAAGTACATCTAAATGCATGCTCTTCAACCGATCGCTGCCTGCACATGCCCGCCCGTCCAGCATCACTACTCTGGACGTTCTGACTTAGAATACAAATACCTAGGTGTCTGGTTAGACTGTAAACTCTCCTTCCAGGCTCATATCAAACATCTCCAATCCAAAGTTAAATCTAGAATTGGCTTCCTATTTCGCAACAAAGCATCCTTCACTCATGATGCCAAACATGCCCTCGTAAAACTGACCATCCTACCGATCCTCGACTTCGGCGATGTCATTTACAAAATAGCCTCCAATACCCTACTCAATAAATTGGATGCAGTCTATCACAGTGCCATCCGTTTTGTCACCAAAGCCCCTTATACTACCCACCACTGCGACCTGTACGCTCTCGTTGGCTGGCCCTCGCTTCATACTCGTCGCGAAACCCACTGGCTCCAGGTCATCTACAAGACCCTGCTAGGTAAAGTCCCCCCTTATCTCAGCTCGCTGGTCACCATAGCAGCACCCACCTGTAGCACTCGCTCCAGCAGGTATATCTCTCTGGTCACCCCCAAAGCCAAATCGTCCTTTGGCCGCCTCTCCTTCCAGTTCTCTGCTGCCAATGACTGGAACGAACTACAAAAATCTCTGTAACTGGAAACACTGCCTCACTAGCTTTAAGCACCAGCTGTCAGAGCAGCTCACAGATTACTGCACCTGTACATCGCCCATCTATAATTTAGCCCAAACAACTACCTCTTCCCCTACTGTATTTATTAATTTATTTTGCTCCTTTTATTTTGCTCCATTATTTCTATCTCTACTTTGCACATTCTTCCACTGCAAATCTACCATTCCAGTGTTTTACTTGCTATATTGTATTTACTTCGCCACCATGGCCTTTTTTTTGCCTTTACCTCCCTTATCTCACCTCATTTGCTCACATTGTATATAGACTTGTTTATACTGTATTATTGACTGTATGTTTGTTTTACTCCATGTGTAAGTCTGTGTTGTTGTGTGTCGAACTGCTTTGCTTTATCTTGGCCAGGTCGCAATTGTAAATGAGAACTTGTTCTCAACTAGCCTACCTGTTTAAATAAAGATTAAATAACTAAAATAAAAATTATTTTGTTAATGTTGAGAACCCAGTTCTTCTCCAAGCACCATTATATAAAAAAGCACTCCATCAGATCAACGTATAGGCAACATATCTATGTAAATTGCGATGAGTGCAGCTAACTTCAAAGCAATTGATCAGGTAAAATTCATAACAGTGTATGGTCAAATGGGGCAGCTGATATCTACTATACATAGATGATTGACTATTGGAGATGCATTACAATATCCATAGTTAAGACCTAATTGGGTAGGATGGAAATGGGTCTCCCATATCAACATCATATTAACACATTTGAAGTGGGGTCTCTCAATAGAATACATTTTTAAATCCATATTGATGCTTGTAGCCTATACTACTACACTTAACATGTTATCCACTGTGTGATAAAACATACAGCACCTACAGCGAAATCATTTTAAATTCATCTCCGCATAGCAGCAAGCCAGCAAATTTTGCAGATAAGCTTGGATTCAAAGATAAAGCAGTTTGCTGCTAACAAGGCCCATCGTGTTGAACCAGCCACTCGTGCTGAGAAAGCCCCATGTGTGCCTGGAAAGATCTTTAATAAGGAGGAAACCTCCTCTACCTTTGATGTGAGCAGCTTCTGATGCAGCTTATATAGTGAGTGTACAAAACATTATGAACACCTGCTCTTTCCATGACAAACTGACCAGGTGAATCCAGGTGAAAGCTATTATCCCTTATTGATGTGACTTGTTAAATCCACTTAAAATCAGTGTAGGTGAAGGGGAGGAGACAGGTTAAATAGAGACATGGATTGTGTATGTGTTGCCATTCAGAGGGTGAATGGGAAAGATAAAATATTGAAGTGCCTTTGAACAGGGTATGGTAGTAGGTGCCAGGTGCACTGGTTTGTGTCAAGAACTGCAACGCTGCTGAGTTTTTCACGTTCAAACGTTTCCTGTGTGTATCAAGAATGGTAGGCCGTCATTATAAATAAGAATTTGTTCTTAACTGGTTAAATAAAATAAAATGGTTCACCACCCAAAGTACATCTAGCCAACTTGACACAACTGTGGGAAGCATTGGAGTCAACATGGGCCAACAAAAGGGGGTGCAACTTGATATTAGGAAGGCGTTCTTAATGTTTTGTTCACTGTGTATAGCCTCCGTCTGTTGGAACATACAGTACCATGAATCCCTTTCATTTTCCTGCTCCCAGCAGCCTTCAATACCTCCAAGAACATGCTTGTGTACGCACGCACACACACAGCATGGCACACACTCTCAAAGAGCATGTGTCACCACACACTATTATTTACCATGGGAGGTACGCTGTTAAAGAGGCAGAGAGAAAACCCTCTCGTCATCCATTAGTGTCACAAGACATACAATGATTTGTTTGGGGAGCTCTTCTACGGAGACAGACGCACGCACACACGCACACACGCACACACACACACACACACACACACACACACACACACACACACACACACACACACACACACACACACACAATGGGTTCCTGTCCCTGAGGAGTTTTGCCTTGCCTTTCTTTCCACTAAAGCACCTGGGTCCATCCGGTCCAAGTTAAAATGTGCTTGGTCTGATGCCTTGTGGTACTGTTTGACTGCTGTACTCAAATCCCTGGTTCTTTCCTCCACTTCCACACAACCATAGTAGAGAAGAGAGAATTAAAATGCTCTGCGACAAGAGTATCCCCATAACACTCCTAGAAAGACCTAAAGCAGCAGACCATCTGCTGATGACCAGGGCTGGAGCATTAGAGGGGTTTGCTGGCCCATAGGGAGGCTGCTGCTGTTGTTCATGTTTTAAAAACCAAGGGACTTTTGGCAGGGCACTTGTCATATTCGGATGCCATTAATGGGTTGTTAATGTGGTGTGTGTGTGTGTGTGTGTGTGTGTGTGTGTGTGTGTGTGTGTAAGAGAATGAGAAAAAGTAGAGAGGGGGGAGAGAATAAGAGGACGAGGGGGAGAGAATAAGAGGACATGAGGGGGAGAGAGAGAGTAAGAGGATGTGAGGGGGAGAGAGTGTAAGAGGACGTGAGAGGGAGAGAGAGTAAGAGGACGAGGGGGAGAGAATAAGAGAGAAAGAGGACTGGCCACCCCACATATGCTCTCTCTAATTCTCTCTTTCTTTCTCTCTCTCGGAGGACCTGAGCCCTAGGACCATGCTCCAGGACTACCTGACATGATGACTCCTTGCTGTCCCCAGTCCACCTGGCCGTGCCGCTGCTCCAGTTTCAACTGTTCTGCCTTATTATTATTGACCATGCTGGTCATTTATAAACATTTGAACATCTTGGCCACGTTCTGTTATAATCTCCACCCGGCACAGCCAGAAGAGGACTGGCCACCCCACATAGCCTGGTTCCTCTCTAGGTTTCTTCCTAGGTTTTGGCCTTTCTAGGGAGATTTTCCTAGCCACCATGCTTCTACACCTGCATTGCTTGCTGTTTGGGGTTTTAGGCTGGGTTTCTGTACAGCACTTTGAGATATCAGCTGATGTACGAAGGGCTATATAAATAAATTTGATTTGATTTGATGCGACCAAATCACTTTAAAGCTCCACCGCGAAACATGACACGCCATTAGCGTAGAGGACTCCACTTAAAGGCAGAGTGCAGTGAAAAACATGATTTGTCTGAAAAGATAATCATGATAATCATGCCCCTTTAGAGCTAGAAAAGGACGTGAGTGGGAGAGAGAGAGAGTAAGAGGACGTGAGGGGGAGAGAGAATAAGAGGACGTGAGAGGGAGAGAGAGAATAAGAGGACGTGAGGGGGAGAGAGAGTAAGAGGACGTGAGGGGGAGAGAGAGTAAGAGGACGAGAGGGGGAGAGAGAGTAAGAGGACGAGAGGGGAGAGAGAGTAAGAGGACGAGGGGGAGAGGACGAGAGTAAGAGGACGTGAGGGGAAGAGAGAGTAAGAGGACGTGAGGGGGAGAGAGAGTAAGAGGACGTGAGGGGAGAAGCGAGTAAGAGGACGAGGGGGGAGAGAGAGTAAGAGGATGAGAGGGGGAGAGAGAGAGTAAGAGGGGGGGAGAGAGAGTAAGAGGACGTGAGGGGGAGAGAGAGTGAGGGGAGAGAGAGAGTAAGAGGACGTGAGGGGGAGAGAGAGTAAGAGGACGAGGGGGAGAGAGAGTAAGAGGATGAGGGGGAGAGAGAGTAAGATGACGTGAGGGGGAGAGAGAGTAAGAGGACGAGGGGAGAGAGAGAGTAAGAGGATGTGAGGGGAGAGAGAGAAGAGGACGTGAAGAGGACGTGAGGGGGGGAGAGAGAGTAAGAGGACGTGAGGGGGAGAGAGAGAGTAAGAGGATGAGGGGGAGAGAGAGTAAGATGACGTGAGGGGGAGAGAGAGTAAGAGGACGTGAGGGGGAGAGAGAGTAAGAGGACGAGGGGGAGAGAGAGAGGATAAGAGGATGTGAGGGGGAGAGAGAGAGTAAGAGGACGTGAGGGGAGAGAGAGTAAGAGGGGGAGAGATAGAGGAGAGGGGGAGAGAGAGTAAGAGGACGTGAGGCGAGAGAGAAAGTGAGGGGGAGAGAGAGTAAGAGGACGTGAGGGGGAGAGAGAAAGTGAGGGGGGGAGAGAGAGTAAGAGGATGTGAGGGGTAAGAGGAGGGGGAGAGAGAGTAAGAGAGAGAGTAAGAGGACGTGAGGGGAGAGAGAGTGAGGGGAGAGAGAGAAAGTGAGGGGAGAGAGAGTAAGAGGACGAGGGGGAGAGAGAGTAAGAGGATGTGAGGGGAGAGAGAGTAAGAGGACGAGGGGGAGAGAGAGTAAGATGACGTGAGGGGAGAGAGAGAGTAAGAGGACGTGAGGGGGAGAGAGAGAGTAAGAGGACGTGAGGGGGAGAGAGAGTAAGAGGACCTGAGGCGAGAGAGAAAGTGAGGGGGTGAGAGAGAGTAAGAGGACGTGAGGCGAGAGAGAAAGTGAGGGGGAGAGAGAGAGTAAGAGGACGTGAGGGGAGAGAGAGAAATAAAAGGACGTGAGGGGAGAGAGAGAGTGAGGGGGAGAGAGAAAGTGAGGGGGAGAGAGAGAGTGAAGGGGAGAGAGAGAAAGTGAGGGGGAGAGAGAGCGTGAAGGGGAGAGAGAGAGTGAAGGGGAGAGAGAGAGAGTGTTCCCAGAGGCAACAACAGGGAATATTGCACTGAGCAAAATTGCACCAACAATTTCCCTATTTTACGCCCAGAGTCATTTAATTCCACTGTTATTATACCGCCAACCTTTAACCCACAGATGAAAAAAAAAAAAGTGAAAACATTTATGATCACTATAAAAACCTTCCCGTATATATTTTCTACCAGTGGTAAGAATATATACTGGATCTGCGTTCTCAGTGGTACATTAATCAAATGAACACTGCAGTAACTAGATCATTACCTGTAGTGCAGAGAGTTAAAAGGAACCTTCTAATTACAGTTTAAGTTAGTGAGACTTTGTTTCTCAAGCTACCATTTCCAGTACTGTGCAGAGCATAACTGCATCCAAACACACTTTAAGAGAGACCCATCCACAATGTCTATAAGGGTTCGTTACAATGATCACATCAATATAGATTTGATACATAGGCTAACTGCGCACTCTACATCAAGAGACAGAACATAAAAGACGGATGGTTTAGAGGATGAAGCCTGCACATGATGTGGGATGTGCTTCCATATACTCTGCTGGGTTATATCAAAACACTCCATACCAGCCATGAGCATCTATTTTGTTCAGTCAGTGTGTTTGCGTGTAGGTATTTACATATTCAATTATAATGGCGCCGTAGGGGATGGCTGACGTTTTACAGGCTCCTAACCAACTGTGCCATTTTGTTTGTTTTTTCGCATAGTTTGTAATTCATTTTGTACATGATGTTGCTGCTACCGTCTCTTATGACTGGAAAATAACTTCTGGACATCAGAACAACAATTACTCACCTCGAACTGGACAAAGATCAGTCTGAGGTGAACGATATACCATTTGTCAAGACAAGGCCCAAATCACCGTCATCAGCGTGAAGAAAAGCCGGGGTGCCTTGTAAGAATTTGCCATCGAGTAGATAAACCACCACTACCCTCCGTATTATTGGCCAACGTGTAATCATTGGAAAAGAAATTGGAAGATCTACGATTAAGACTTTCCTACCAACGAGACATTAAAAACTGCAATATCTTATGTTTCATCGAGACGTGGCTGAACGACGACACTGATAATATAGAGCTGGCTGGCTTCTCCGTGCATCGGCAGGACAGAGCAGCTACGTCTGGTAAAACAAGGGCGGGGGTGTCTGTCTATTGTCAAGAACTGCTGGTGCGCGATGTCTAATATTAAAGAAGTCTTGAGGTATTGCTCGCCTGAGATAGAATACCTCACGATAAGCTGTAGACCACATTATATACCAAGAGAGTTCTTATCTTTATTATTTGTAGCCGTCTCTTTACCACGACAAACAGGCAGCAACACATCCGCTACACTGACCCTCAACATGTGGACCCCTCTGGGGTGCATGCTCAGTCCCCTCCTGTACTATCTGTTCACCCAGGACTGAATGGCCACGACTCCAACACCATCATTAAGTTTTCTGACGACACAACGGTGGTTGGCCTGATCACCGACGACGATGAGACAGCTTATAGGTGGGTCAGAGACCTGGCAGTGTGGTGCCAGGACAACAACCTCTCCCTCAACATCAGCAAGACAAATGAGCTGATCGTGGACTACAGGAAACAAAGGGCCGAACACGCCACCATTCACATCAACGCGGCGGTAGTGGAGCGGGTCGAGCTTCAAGTTCCTCTGTGTCCACATCACTTAGGACCTATTCATGATCCAAGCACATAAACTCCGATGTGAAGAGGGTACGGATCCGCCTCTTCCCCCTCAGGAGGCTGAAAGTAATTGGTATGGGTCCTCAAAGACTCAAAGTTCTACAGCTGCACCATTGAGAGAATCTTGATTGGCTGCATCACCGCTTGGTATGTCAACTGCTCGGCAACCGACCACAAGGCGCTACAGACGGTATTGTGTACGGCCCTGTACATCACTGGGGCCGAACTCCCTGCCATCCAGGACCTCTATACCAGGCGGTGTCAGAGGCAGGCCCTAAAAATGATCCAAGACTCCTGCTACCGAATCATAGACTGCTCTCTTCTACTGCACGGCAAGCGGTACCGGAGCACCAAGTCTGGGACCAAAAGGCACCTGAACAGCTTCTACTCCCAAGCCATAAGACTGCTGAACAATTCATTAAATGGCTGCCCAAACTATTTACATCGACCCCTTTATTATTTAATCTTCATTATTTTGCACTGACTCTGCCCACAGTCACACACACTACACTGACACTACAACACACACACGCATTTTGACAACACACACACACATTCACTCTTCACATACGCTATTGCTACTCTGTTTATTATCTATCCTGATTGCCGAGTCACTTTTACCCCTACCCGCATGTACAGTTGAAGTTGGAAGTTTACATACACCTTAGCCAAATACATTTAAACTCAGTATTTCACAATTCCTGACATTTAATCATAGTAACAATTCCCTGTCTTAGGTCAGTTAGGATCACCACTTTATTTTAAGAATGTTAAATTACAGAATAATAGTAGAGAGAATTATTTATTTCAGCTTTTATTTATTTCATCACATTCCCAGTGGGTCAGAAGTTTACGTTCACTCAATTAGTATTTGGTAACATTGCCATTAAATTGTTTAACTTGGGTTAAACGTTTCGGGTAGCCCTTCCACAAGGTTCCCACAATAAGTTGGGTTAATTTTGGGCCATTCCTCCTGACTGAGCTGGTGTAACTGAGCCAGGTTTGTAGGCCTCCTTGCTTGCAAACGCTTTGTCCCCATGTGCAGTTGCAAACCGTAGTCTGGCATTTTTATGGCGGTTTTAGAGCAGTGGCTTCATCCTTGCTGAGCGGCCGATATAGGACTCGTTCTACTGTGGATATAGATACTTTTGTACCCGTTTCCTCCAGCATCTTCACAAGGTCCTTTGCTGTTGTTCTGGGATTTATTTGCACTTTTCGCACCAAAGTACGTTCATCTCTAGGAGACAGAACGCGTCTCCTCCCTGAGCGGTATGACAGCTGCGTGGTCCCATCAAATCAAATGTATTTATATAGCCCTTCATATATCAGCTGATATCTCAAAGTGCTGTACAGAAACCCAGCCTAAAACCCCAAACAGCAAGCAATGCAGGTGTAGAAGCACGGTCCCATGGTGTTTATAGTTGCGTACTATTGTTTGTACAGATGAACGTGATACCGTCAGGTGTTTGGAAATTGCTTCCAAGGATGAACTTGTAGAGGTCTACAATTTGGCTGATTTCTTTTGATTTTCCCATTTCCCAGTTTGAAGGTAGGCCTTGAAATACAGCCACAGGTACACCTCCAATTGACTCAAATTATGTCAATTAGCCTATCAGAAGCTTCTAAAGCCATGACATCATTTTCTGGAATTTTCCAAGCAGTTTAAAGGCACA
Source organism: Oncorhynchus nerka (assembly GCF_034236695.1). Lineage (NCBI taxonomy): Eukaryota > Metazoa > Chordata > Actinopteri > Salmoniformes > Salmonidae > Oncorhynchus > Oncorhynchus nerka. Next base: position 13,592,776 of record NC_088417.1, read on the forward strand.
GTCAACTTTGTGTATGTAAAATTCTGACCCACTGGAATTGTGATCCAGTGAATTATAAGTGAAATAATCTATATTTTTTAAAAATGATGTCCTTGCCGACTTGCCTAAACTATAGTTTGTTAACAAGAAATTTGTGGAGTGGTTGAAAAACAAGTTTTAATGACTCCAACCTAAGTGTATGTAAACCTCCGACTTCAACTGTACATACTGTATTACCTCAATTACCTCATACCCCTGAACATTGACTTGGTACTGGTACTCTTTGTATATAGCCGCATTATTGTATTTGTGTTACTGTTTCCTTTTTTTATTTCGCAAATATTTGTCTTACTTTCTAACTCTGCATTGTTAGGAATGGCCTCGTAAGTAAGCATTTCACTGTCAAGTCTACACCTGTTGATTTGCAGTGTTTCATTGTCAGTCTGGTTGTGCAGCAGTGGATGACTCATTTGCTGTCAGAACTGAACGTGTCACACCACACAGGACTGCCAGTATCCAAATCAATTGTCGACTCCGTCCACCAGAACACGCTGCTGTGCAAATCAAATAGAAAGTGGTCTTCAAAATAGCACTATCTGCAGATGAATAACTCCCGGCCACAGTAAATGTATTTCCATTTCAGTACATAACAATAATGTCAAAGGGGGACTTTGAAAGTTAGAATTCAGTTTGGGCTTGAGGCTTTGCACTGCAGTCATCCAAAAAAGTATTTAAATAATGCTGAATTAGCTGGAGAAGAAAAAGTTCCAGAGACAACAGGGCCTTTGCACTGTTTATTTGGGTTGTGAAATCATGTAATATGAATCCATCGAGTTGTACAAAGTGTTAATTCCGTGTAAGAAACAGGGTTTACAAATATGTACAGCCCATATATTCACGGTTAAATTAGTTGTCATTTTCATAGATAAGGGAGCGATATATGAAGGTAGATATCACCCCAAATAGATTGAGTCTCCTAAATATGTTTTGGTGGATATCTACCTCCATATTGGAGGTTGTACCAAAATGTAGCGGTATTTTCCATGCACTAAAACAGCAGTCTGACACATTAAAGCAGTAAGAAAGACAAGCAGCATCAGAATAAAATATACCTTTCTGTATGCTCAACATTTTGGGATAGAGAGAAAGTCCCTATAAGGAAAAAAATAGCAGAAAGTACAGGGAAAAGTTTCTTCATATTCCTGAAGTTTCAATGGAGTTTGGTTGCATTTTAGTAGCAACATGTATATGAAGACTAGAGGGCAAATGATAGAGCATTTGTTTCAGCATATAGCTTAAATTCCAAGTTATAGCAAAATATAAGATTAAACTCTTAATTGTGCAGAAGAGCAAGTATGCTGTGCTTCAATAATAAGAAAACACCTTCAAACTATTGTGACTGTGAGAGAACTTACCCCCAATGGTAAAATGTAAAAACTAAACAGACAATATTGGTCCTGGTCTACTCGAATAGAGGGTTCATGAAGACAAACATACATGTTAACTGACTCTAGAGTTGCAGTTTCCACAAAAAGTAAGCCTAAGATATCTCAACTAATATAACATTATAATAACAGAAATTATACTTATTTATCTTATCTTCAGCTCAAAACTATCCCATGGTTTTAAATTTTTCTTAAACGTAAATTATTTTTCATTCTTCTAATATGCAAATAAAATAATATTATCAAATTAAATAAATTCTGAATTTAAAACAAAAACCCTTTTGGTATTTTCAAAAACAATTTGCTCATATATAATATATTAATTTCCTTCAACTATGCAAACACCTAGATATTTTTCACAATAAATATAGGTGAGTCCATACAAGTACTGTAACATATCATAATTAACATTCATACAAAATAGAATCAAAATGGCCGACACGTTTACAGTATGCATCTCAGTTTGAGTCGGTAGACAGAGATCGTAAACTGGTACCAGAGGTCAACTCCCGTACTGTGATGTAGACTGTTTGTATTCGGAATACACGTAGCACCGTGATGACCCAGAAAAAGCACAGGTTTGTCATGGCTTTATACTGTTGGTGGTGATTGTCACATCTTTAAGGGAAAGTAAAGAAGGGAGAAGTTACAGCGTAAAAGACATAGAAAACTGTGCTGTATATCTGGAAATGCGGGTTTTGTTGAGTTAACCTTCATGACACCTACGTTTGAGTATTAAAGGCAGATTGAGGCTGTGTCCAAGACACACACACACACACACACACACACACACACACACACACACACACACACACACACACACACACACACACACACACAGTAACCTGAAAGTCCATAGGTCTGGACAGATCATGTATCGGCTTTAGTTTAAGTCCTTGAACTCAAGTGCCTGTAGGCCAAAGAGAAGGAGCAGGGGTAAGGGGGTTGGGTTTGGAATGAATCCACACAGTAAATCTATGTGTTTGACAGACACATAAGATGGGTCTGGTGGGTGTGGCTTCCGATGCTTCATGTGTTGGCGTTGCCGGCTGCCGATTGGTTGTCCTCAGCGTGCTTGAACATTAAGATAGAGTTGTAGATCTTGAGGGCAGGGCCGAGTTTTACACTCATGATCTTGACGATGTCGCGCTGGGTCAGCAGCAACAAGGCCTTCCCGTCGATTTGCTGTTGGAAGACAACCAATCAGATTACAGCATGGGTCAACAGCTGATGTGCAGAACCCAGTGAGAGAGGTAAAAAAAATCCCTCTCACTCTCTAAGGGCTACAGATGTCCCTATGTAATATGTCACTATATAGAGTATGAGCAGTTTGATCAGTGGACACTAGTCATACAATTCCCATTTAATTTATGAAATGGTAATCAAGTACTTATCAGTTGGATCAGATTGTGATGTCTTGTCCAACGACTAGACATGCCAGTCACAATACACATTTTACATTTGAGTCTTACAATTAGCGTATATATCAACAAAGACAGTTCTAGTATTTGGGGGGGGGGTTCAATAACTCTTCAAAGAGGTAGGGTTTCACAACTGTGGAGCCTCAACTGGGATTGCTGATTTCAACAACCAAGAGACCAGTGGCAAATACTGTAGTCAGATTAGCTGAGGCAAATCAAATATGGCTGTGCTCGGAATGCTAATCACTACCGCTATTAGCTTCCAATTAATTGCTTTGTATTCCAGTGATGTCTCCTTACGTCAGTATAATTCTCAACGCAAACTAACCCTGACCAAACACAGGGGAGGGGGGAAAAAGAGGGGAATCCATTCCTCTGGGTGTTTTGTTGCAGACAACTGTAACAGCAAAGGCTACTCCGCACGTTTCCCCTCATTTCCTTAGCCTTACAGAGGAAGACAAGCCTTAAAACTCTTAGTTGACTCCAGACTGGGAGACTAGAGGAGGTCCAGATGTTGTGTCCTCTTACCTCCTCTTTGAACTGATTGGCTTGTTCATCGCAGCCGGGGAGAGAGTGGATGAAGTCAGCCACCTGGACAAAGACAAGCAGAGGACAGACAGTTTAGCGTCTGGGAGACCGTCTCAATGGCAAGTACAGTTGAAGTCGGAAGTTTACATACACTTAGGTTGGAGTCATTAAAACTCGTTTTTCAACCACTCCACAAATGTCTTGTTAACAAACAATAGTTTTGACAAGTCAATTAGGACATCTACTTTGTGCATGACACAAGTAATTTTTCCAACAATTGTTTACAGACGGATTATTTCACTTGTAATTCACTGGATCACAATTCCAGTGGGTCAGAAGTTTACATACACAAAGTTGACTGGGCCTTTATTCAGCTTGGAAAATTCCAGAAAATGATCTCATATCTTTAGAGGCTAATTGACATCATTTGAGTCAATTGGAGGTGTACCTGTGGATGTATTTCAAGGCCTACCTTCAAACTCAGTGCCTCTTTGCTTGACATCATAGAAAATCTAAATAAATCAGCCAAGACCTCAGAAAAAGAATTGTAGACCTCCACAAGTCTGGTTCATCCTTGGGAGCAATTTCCAAATGCCTGAAGGTACCACGTTCATCTGTACAAACAATAGTACCCAAGTATAAACACCATGGGACCACACAGCCATCATACCGCTCAGGAAGGAGACGTGTTCTGTCTCCTAGAGATGAACGTACTTTGGTGCGAAAAGTGCAAATCAATCCCAGAACAACAGCAAAGGACCTTGTGAAGATGCTGGAGGAAACAGGTACAAAAGAATCTATATCCACAGTAAAACGAGTCCTATATCGACATAACCTGAAAGGCCGCTCAGCAAGGAAGAAGCCACTGCTCTAAAACCGCCATAAAAATGCCAGACTACGGTTTACAACTGCACATGGGGACAAACATCATACTTTTTGGAGAAATGTCCTCTGGTCTGATGAAACAAAAATAAAACTGTTTGGCCATAATGACCATCATTATGTTTGGAGGAAAAAGGGGGATGCTTGCTTGCCAGACGAAGAACACCATCCCACCCGTGAAGCACGGGGGTGGCAACATCATGTTGTAGGGGTGCTTTGCTGCAGGAAGGACTGGTGCACTTCCCAAAATAGATGGCTTCATGAGGAAGGAAAATTATGTGGATATATTGAAGCAACATCTCAAGACATCAGTCAGGAAGTTAACTTCCTAAGGATAGGGTGCGGTATTTTGACGTCCGGATGAAAAGCGTGCCCAAAGTAAACTGCCTGTTACTCAGGCCCAGAAGCTAGGATATGCATATAATTGGTAGATTTGGATAGAAAACACTAAAGTTTCAAAAACTGTTAAAATAATAACCCCGAGGACAAACCAAAAACTTTTTTTCGTCCTACCACTGATTTCAATGGCTGGGACTTTTATAATAGGGAGAAATCGTGCCTGATTGCAGTTCCTAGGGCTTCCACTAGATGTCAACAGTCTTTAGAAAGAGTTTCAGGCTGGAGTTTGGAAAAATGAGCCAGAAATTGTAGTCTTTGTAGGTGGCTCCCATTTTGGCTGTAGTGTTTCCAAGCGCGTGAATGAGAGCGCGTATTTTGGTATTTTTCTCCGGTAAAGACAATAACGATTCTCCGTCTTAAACTTTATCATTTATTTGCATATTAGGGTACCTAAGGTGTGATTATAAACGTTGATTGACTTGTTTGGATAAGTTAATAAGTTAATAAATTTTGTATGCATTTTGAAGGAAGGAAACGGAGTGGATTATTGACTGAAGCGTGACAGCTAAACTGAGTTTTTATGGATATAAAGGAGTTTATCAAACAAAAATGACCATCTGACTCAACTCCAGCCACTTTAATAATGGGAATTGATGGGAAATTATGTAAAATATATCACTAGCCACTTTAAACAATGCTACCTAATATAATGTTTACATACCCTACATTATTCATCTCATATGTATACGTATATACTGTACTCTATATCATCTACTGCATCCTTATGTAATACATGTATCACTAGCCACTTTAACTATGCCACTTTGTTTACATACTCATCTCATATGTATATACTGCACTCAATACCATCTACTGTATCTTGCCTATGCCGCTCTGTACCATCACTCATTCATATATCTTTATGTACATATTCTTTATCCCCTTACACTTGTGTCTATAAGGTAGTAGTTTTGGAATTGTTAGCTAGATTACTTGTTGGTTATTACTGCATTGTCGAAACTAGAAGCACAAGCATTTCGCTACACTCGCACTAACATCTGCTAACCATGTGTATGTATGACAAATACAATTTGATTTGATTTGTTTGTAATGTACCTGGGACCTTTTGGAGTGCCAACAGAAGATCTTCAAAAGGTAAGGCATATATTATATCGCTATTTCTGACTTTCGTGTCGCAACTCCCTGGTTGAAAATGATTTGTTATGCATTTGTGTGCTGGGCGCTGTCCTCAGATAATCACATGGTTTGCTTTCGCCGTAAAGCCTTTTTGAAATCTGACATGACGGCTGGATTAACAACAAGTTAAGCTTTATTTTGATGTATTGCACTTGTGATTTCACTGATTTCACTTTCCCACTGATCCGCAGGAAGTTAAAGCTCGGTCGCAAATAGGTCTTCCAAATGGACAATGAACCCAAGCATACTTCCAAAGTTGTGGCAAAATGGCTTAAGGACAACAAAGTCAAGGTATTGGATTGGCCATCACAATGCCCTGACCTCAATCCTATAGAAAATTTGTGGGCAGAACTGAAAAAAAGAGTATGCGAGCAAGGAGGCATACAAACCTGACTCAGTTACACCAGCTCTGTCAGGAGGAATGGGCCAAAATTAACCCAACTTATTGTGGGAAGGTTGTGGAAGTCTACCCGAAACATCTGACCCAAGTTAAACAATTTAAAGGCAATGTTTCCAAGTACCAATTGAGTGAATGTGAACTTCTGACCCACTGGGAATGAGATGAATTCAATAAAAGCTGAAATAAATCATTCTCTCTACTATTATTCTGACATTTCACATTCTTAAAATAAACTGGTGGTCCTAACTGACCTAAGACAGGGAATTTTTACTAGGATTTCAGGAATTGTGAAAAACGGAGTTTAAATGTATTTGGCTACGGTGTATGTAAACTTCCCACTTCAACTGTATCTTGTGTAATTACCATAGTAACACTTTGCTTGAACTCTCCCAGTCACAAGGCCAACATAACATAACATAACATAACAAGTCATGACTGATCATGACATATGCTATGTCATTCCTATGAAATTGTTATTTAGGCCTCAAGATGAAGGGTTTCAGTAAAGAAAATCAGAGTAAGTGTTGACAGAAAAACAACATGACATCAGTGAGATCAGCTATCCCATAATAGCTGATCTCGCTGATGTCATGTTTTTTTTGCATTTATGCTACATGAGGGTGTGCTAAACAGCTGAGCTATAGGACTGATTATGAAACAGCAGTTTGGTCAAGTCTCAGACCCTTCAGGCCTCACCTCGCTAACACACCGAAATAACACCTCCCAAAATCTATTACCTCAATGTGCATCACTGGCCAGTCCAAAAATAAACACAGATGTCCCGCTCCACTCAGACCCAGGCCCTGTTCTTAAAATGGATCCTTCCTGCCTTGAAGTAATCACCTATCTGACATGACTGGAAGGAAGAGTGCGTTTCAAGAGAATCTGAACAAGGCCACAGTGGCTAGAAGGCACAGCAATTGAATGTCAGTGTTCATAGATGTCAATGGAGCTAGAGGATGCTGTCGCTACAGGTTATGAGTCTGTGGACACCAATAAGGTTTTTCCATCTCTGCTATGCAGAATCATGAAAATGCAGCATCTGTACATGGCTCCTTGAAGGAACTGGCCAGTAGCCTGTACTGGGTTCAAATACTATTTGTTTTCTTTAAAATAATTTGAGCATTTGATTTAGCCTACCTGGAGTGCCAGATGGGTGGAGTTTGCACGCTTAATTCCATTGGTTAAGCTCAAGCTCAACCAAGCACAGCTTAAGTATCCGAAAGCAAACAGGTACCATTTGAATCCAGGTCCACCGTGGTAGGTCTAGCAAGGCTGAATCATTCTGCTAGCACTAGCTGCAGTGGGCTGCATGCTACCTGAGTGACATGTCAAATATCTGGCCTCGACATCAGACAGACAGAGTAATGTCAGTGTCTGTCTATATTACAGTGAGGAAAGACATCTGAACTGCGACATACTGTAGTCCCTGGGTCATGATTAGCTAAATGCTATGTATGAAAGTTCTTTAAAAAAACAGATCAAGACATATATTTCTAGAGTGGGTTGGAATTCAAATCAGGAAATCTAAATTTGTGCTGGAATTACTAAATAATCAAAACAGTTCTCCAGTTTCAAAAGCATCAGCCTGTGAGGATGTTATTACCAATGACATATCAATTTGTAACTTTTGAAAACCTTTCCCAAACAATCCTAAATCCTGGTCAACATCCATCCTCCTTCATCCAAGCTTCATCCTAACACACCATACAATTCAGAGTATGTGCTCCAGCGCTACAAATGGCTCAGTAAGCCAAGTGTTTTCCTCAGCCATAGTGGTAAACCTCTCCAGCCAGTGTGTGTTAAAGTGTGGCAGGAGAGGTTCAAGCATTAGAAGCCTGTTCCAGTCCTGGGCGCGAGAGCAGCACACTTAGACCAGAGCCTTTGCGAGGCTGGTCCCATGGCAATTTAGTTGAGACTCCCAGCACTACTCCCACAGAGGGTGGCACAAGAGGACATTCTCCTCTCCTCCACATCGGCTGCTGACACCCTCTCTTCTTTCGCCCCTTAGGAAAATATGATGGGCTATAATTGGCCTCGCAGGAGTCCAGGCAAAGGGGCCTGAAACATTGACCTTTCCGTTTGAAAGCGCCACTTTTGAAGAACTTTGACTCTCTCTCTCTTTGATAGAGAGGGGGGTTGTGGGAGTTGAATGCCAGATGGGTTATAGTCATTGTAGTGTCACTGTAGTGGAATGAGTGAATAGATATGATCGGGATCAAGAGCTGGCAGGATAATGAACCCCATGAATGAAAGATTCAGCCTGAGTTTCTAGTACCTTAACTACAGTATGTCCCAGCTGAATGCTGAAAGGAGATGGGAAATGCACAGGACGTACCATCTTAATAGATATGTATGAGAGGGTTGATGAAGATACAGGAGATACTGATGCTCCAGGACTGTGGCTCAGTAGGTAAAAGTGTGATGCTAACAATGCCAAGGCTGTGGGTACAATTCCCAAAAGGATTGTAATTTTATTTAGTATTTTTTAAATGTTTGCACAGTGCTTTGGATGATAGTGTCTGCTATTACATGGTGCAATGCTAAAACCAATCAATTAGCTACTGGTTAGGTTGGAGAAGTGCTGGCTGATTGGTGATAGTGAAATGTGCCCATTCAGTACTGCTCTTGGCTATCAAGCTATAGGCTTAAGCTATAGAACCTCGGCTAAGGACTTCCTGACTATGAGGGGCATGGGTAAAGTAGGGACACATCTGTAGGCTAGGAGGGGGGGGGGGGTTAGTGGGTGTTACACAAGCAGTGCTCTTCTCCCTCTAGTCGATCCCTTTACAGTCCTCCTCTCTTTCTCTCTACTGCAATCTCACACCTTCCACTCTGCCAAATCACCACAACCGCCAAGACAAAACTTCCACCTCCGGTAAAACTCGATGACATTCTATCCTCCCCCTCTCTGCAGGTTGCTGTCATAAGACAAGCCTGGGCCATATTCGGCAGGCACAACACTGAACTTTGCAGATTGAAACGTCATGAAAAGCCTACGTGATGCCTTATTCTAGATGTCAGAGGGGTGTGTTTGTTCAACGTAATATAGTTATGTTGCATCTTGGATGCTGGGTTTCTTTACTGATTATTTCACATTCACACAGGTAACACAGCTAGCCACCACTCTTCACTGCTTCAGCCCTACTGCCTTCCCAGGTGACCCCCCTTGGAATTAACGTGATTGGTTATGATGAATAATAACGTTCCCAATATATATCTGAATGTTGTGAGTTCAGAGATAGTCTTGGTTACCTCTACTGTAGCATCTCTCTCTTCAATCCGTGCTGTGAGGGGGCCAGATCTTTCTCTCCTCTTCTCTCTTTCCTATCTTCCCCTTCCCTCCTCTCTTTCTTCCCCCTGGTGTGCCTCATTGGTGCCCACATTAGTTGGAAAATACTCAAACCCGTAACACAGGTGTTTGACCTCGTTACCGTTGGAGATGCTCAGTGGCGGCAGCGAGGAGCGGAGAAGGTGTGTGTGTGTGTGTGTGTGTAGCGAAAGGGGAATAATCACATTAAGTCCGGTAGCCTCATCTCATCAATCAACAGAGATGAAGAGAGAGTGCTTAGCAACTGCAGGAGGATCGTGGCATTGGCCGTATCGCGCACGCCGTTTCGACGGGTACGTAGGCATGTCAATTAATTCTTAAGAGTGGAGCGGCCTCGCTGAGGGATTCTGATATTTCATTTGAGTCTCGTACTCGAACCAGAGAGGCAAACATCCAAGGATTTTTCTTTTTCTCAAGTGACGGCTGACATTTCAATAGATTTGGATTGATATCAATTTGGCTTGACAAAGCAGGTTTAAACCACAATGCAAAGGGACTAAGAAATGATGCAAGTCTGTTCAATAGAGCAGACTGAGGGAACGGCGAGGACTAACCACATCAATAAAATGATTGAAAACATTATTCATACGCCTACACATTACCATGCCATATCTACCACTCTCTCCTTTATGCCCACAATGCATCAACTGTAAACAAACAGTCAAATCTCTGAGTCTATTTACCACGAGGATCTCTGGTTGCTAGTGTCAAAGTTTACGGTCACACCTGGTTGCTGTGGTGATGTGCCTTTGTCAAGCTCATGAAGCCTGATATCAACAGTAGAAGAGAAATGACAGCGTGGAGAGGAGACAGACTGGACAGTACTTTACATGAGGGAGGACACTGGTTCCTATAAACCCAACTGACAGACAACTGGGTTACATAACAAACGTTCATATAAAGGGAATAATGTTTTCTATAAGTGAACTAAGGGAAAATAGAATCCTTTACACTGCAGCAAGCCACTTGTACAGCAAACTCAACAATACAAGGGCTTATAATAACCTATACAAGGGCCTATAATAACCTATACAAGGGCCTATAATAACCTATACAAGATACAATACCAGATGAAGAAACAAACTAAGGTAAGACATCGGCTGAATCTCAAAATCCCCCCCCATCCCCTCACCCCTCCATTTTGTTTCAGCAAGGAGGCCTATAAACCTGACTCAGTTACACCAGCTCTGTCAGGAGGAATGGGCTTCTGACCAACTGGGAATGTGATGAAATAAATAAAAGCTGAAATAAAATCACTGGGTCTACTATTATTCTGTCATTTAACATTCTTATAAAGCGATGATCCTAACTGACCTAAGACGGGGAATTCTTACTAGGATTAAATGTCAGGAATTGTGAAATACTGATTTGAAATGTATTTGTCTAAGGTGTATGTAAACTTCCGACTTCAACTGTATGCATGAGCGTGTGGATGTGTGTGTGCTCTCACCTCATCTACGGTCCAGTGGGCCACGCAGCTGGCCTGCAATCCGGCCACCCCAGGCAGCAGCTTGCAGTGCTGCTCCCAGCACAGGGGTAGGTCCCGTCCGGGTTGAGCCGACATGGCCGACAGGAACACAGACTGGTGGAGGGCCTGCTGCAGGCTATCCAGACTGCTCTCTGGAGGGGGGAAAGAGAGAGGGAGGGTAAACATGTTATTCATGTGTTGCCAATGTGACTGTTAGTGAATGAGTGAGATCACTTTCTTTCTCACAGACAGACAGACAGACAGACAGAGGGAGAGCGAGAGAGTGTTTATTCAAGTGTAAAAACGCACAGTAGTAAAGTCAAGCGACAGGCCTAAGACTTGAGTTATTTTTTCCTTTTGATTTTGCAGTGCATCAACAAACAAAGCATTTCGCTTTCAACTTCCTTTCCAATGTTTTATTTTACCTTTATTTAACCAGGCAAGTCAGTTAAGAACAAATTCTTATTTTCAATGACGGCCTAGGAACAGTGGGTTAACTGCCTGTTCAGGGGCAGAACGACAGATGTGTACCTTGTCAGCTCGGGGATATGAACTTGCAACCTTTCGGTTACTGGCACCAACACTCTAACCACTAGGCTATCCATAATCTTACATTTCTAATACTCTTATGCCATTGTGCCAAATCAGAGGAGTAAAGGAATAATCCATTACTTAGTCCCTTTTGACAGCACAGTGCAGATGCATCTCTCTTCATTATCCGTAGCACACAGCGGTAGATAAGAAGGATGAAGTGCTCCTGAGTTGTTAGTAGGCCAATGGACTAGGGGATGCACTAATGGTTGTCATGACTGACTGATGAAGAGACCAGCTAAAATGCCCTTTCTATAACCAAGATCCACCCTGAGTTTTGGCAGGCAGCACAAAGTGGGGCGAGCTTTGAGTGTGTGTTTGTGTGTGAGTGGGTCTGTGTGTCAGTGTGTGTGTGTGTCAGTATGTATGGGAGAACGAGTGTGTGTGTGTGTGAGTATGTATGGGAGAAAGAGAGTGTGTGTGTGTCTCAGTATGTATGGGAGAAAGAGAGTGTGTGTGTGTCTCAGTATGTATGGGAGAAAGAGAGTGTGTGTGTGTCTCAGTATGTATGGGAGAAAGAGAGTGTGTGTGTGTGTGTATGTATGGGAGAAAGAGAGTGTGTGTGTGTGTGAGTATGTATGGGAGAAAGAGAGTGTGTGTGTCTCAGTATGTATGGGAGAAAGAGAGTGTGTGTGTGTCTCAGTATGTATGGGAGAAAGAGTGTGTGTGTGTGTCTCAGTATGTATGGGAGAAAGAGAGTGTGTGTGTGTATGTCTCATTATGTATGGGAGAAAGAGAGTGTGTGTGTCAGTATGTATGGGAGAAAGAGAGTATGTGTGTGTGTGTGTGTGTCTCTCTGTGTCTCTGTTTCTGGGTGTGTGAATGCGTGTTTCAGGTCTGTCTGTCCTGACAGCAGGAACAGGGTCAGATACAGGACATGGTGTTTTTCTTCTAGTTGTCTCCTAGCGATGTCTCAACGGAGGAGAGATGAGTTTGACACGCTTGTCAACTGTGACATTTGTCTAGGTTTGCTGCACCGGTGACCAAATATACTGTAACTAAAGTCTTGAGCCTACGCTAAAGGGTTTTTAATAGTTAAAGATGATTATTATGATTAAGATTGAAATCAGTGTGTCATCAGTGTTATATTGCACACAATAATATGGTATAGTGTGAGGGGATTTCTGTGAGAACTGGAATACATGCAGACAATGTGAACAGATATAGTATCCTTTCGACTGCTCGTCTCAACTAAAATGGCCTTTCTATTGCCTTTCTGCTCGTACCTTTTGAAGCTGTCGTCCAATTACATTTTACGGTGTTGTTTGGTATTATTACAAACAATCTAATAACTTGCATAGACAATGCAATAGATTTGAAGTGCTGTCCAATTAAGATGTTGTTGTTTTTTAGTTAGATAATGGCTAAATTACAGTTTAAGGTTCTAAAAAGGTAACAGTATAAAGTCACTTAAATTTGTGGATTTTGAGATGACAAGACCTAATAGATTTTTTTTGTATACAATTATTGTCAATTAAACAACTCTAGAGCTCCCTCCATTTAGTTGACTTCCTGCCGACAGCAGACACAGCCACAAACCCTGCCACAGTCTGAATATCACCTCCTTCCTGTTTGTGAAAAAACAGGCGCGACACAGAAAGCTTTAATGTCATTACAGGAACACAGGCCTACTTTGATCATACAACTTTGATCATGGTGCCATGGTACAGCGCCCTTAGAGAAAGGATGTTCACGGCACAGCCCCGTAATGGGGAGCGCACAATTACGCCACAACAAAATACAGGGCAGAGAAACTAGACAGGGAACACGGATTGGATCACCTTAGCACAGGGTCTGCAACCTTTATGAATGGAAGAGACATTTTTTTCCACGCACACACACAAAAAAAAGCGTTGAGGGAGCCACACAAGAAATTACAGCCCTTTTCAAGTGCAATAGTGACAATATCTGATATTCAGCACCACGGATAGCAGTCGGGTCAAATAAGCATGAAATCTGGCGTTCAGGGTCACAGAGCAGTGAACACAGCGGCAGTCTGGTGAAGTTGCAGGGAGAATTGAATCTCGTGAACATACAGTAAAATATAACATATGCTGTAGGAGTGATGTTACTTTTTGATTTAAAAACCTACCAAAGAAGGAAATATTGTTCTCCAGTGATTCATTGAAACACACACATCAAGTTCCGCAAGAAGCTGATTAACAAAACACAGATTTTATACACAAGTTTTTATAATGCAAATAGAAAGTTTTGATTGTAATCAATATTTATTATAATGCTTTAACTGATAACAAAGTGTCTTGTGTTTCTTTACTTTTATAAATTATTATTGTTCTTTTTGGTACATTTTTGGTAAAAACAGAATAGAAATAAGAGACTGCGATTTGAAGTTGCCACGAGCAGCACTGCACAGATAATGAGATGAGAGAGATGCAAGACTTGGCTCTCACACAGTACTGCGCATGTGCACAGGTTCGCTTCCCGCTGTTACAGCATGGTAGCTACGGGACCAAAACAGCAAAGAAGTTAAGCATTGCGCTTCAACGCTCTTAGTTGTTGCATAAATTTACCCACAATGCTGTTTACTTTCTGCATCGATAGCATATCCTGAGTCTACCTTTAACATGTATTGTCCTGTAGATTGTAATGTAGCCAAATATAATTTTTGTCAATCAATTTAAAAAAAGACAAATATATGTGTCTTTTGGAGGCGGAAATCTAGCCAGGGAACCACAATGGGCAGTATGCAGCATTTGACCCTCCTATTCTAGAACCAACAGCCTCCCCCTGTGTTTTCTACAAATACAACAATAAGGCATACCATCACCATGCTATTTGATTGGACGACAGAAGAGATCAAACTGAAAAGGTTTTAATCGATGTGAAAGGAAAGGGAACATTATTATGTACGTATTTTTAGACAAACAAATTCAATTACCCTGCCCTATTTTGCTCCATCAAAATAACAAGCTCAGGAGAAAATTGACAACGGTACAGTAGTTACCATGGCAATGTTTCTATCTAAAGCAGGGGCTTTACTGTGTTGCAGTGTTTTGGATCTGTCTGCTTTGTTTCAACGACACACACCCCTCCATCTGAGTGAAACTGTGATTTCCCAGCCTTCAGGCTACGGGGGGAGAGAGAGAGCAGAGAAAAACATAAAGGGCCTTTTAAAGCCCCCCCTTCCCCCTCCCTCTCCCTGTGGGCATAGCCGAGGAAGCGTCTTGCTCAAATGTTACTGGAGAGAAGAGATGAATTTCAAACGTGTGGAGAGCCAGCAGACAGGAGCACTGGAGATATGTTAATGTCTGGTGGTGTCCATCTTCTGGGGCGGTATAGGAGTGAGGCAGTGAGCTGCAGGGGGACAGAGCAGACATGGTGTGTCTCACTAGGGAGACATCCTGGCTCCAGGGATGGCTTCTCCCTCATTACTAAACATCTCAACGTGTGTGTGTAATAATAATAATCCAAATTAATAATGTGTGTGTGTGTGTGTTACTGCTAAGAAATATCAGACAGCTTGACAACGCGTCAGGAGACTGACACTCTACCGGTGTCCCATGATCTGTGACAGTAGGACCGTGAAGCCTCATCAAGTTATTTACGTATTTAAATGATTGAGTGTTCCTGATCGATTTACCGACACCTGAATGCGAGAGTTATGGAGTCCAGTGAACAAGTCAGGGCAGTTTGATTCTGTAATGCTGCGAGCCCCAGGACTTCAAACACTGCGCTAACAGACCAAAACAAATGGATTTCCTGGCAAACACTTCTTAAAACATTCTGAGAATCCCCCGTGGCGGTGAAACGTGCATTTTTTCCATCCCCCAGGGAGCATGAAACTCCTGTCAGTACAAAACAGACCGCTGCTACCAAAGCCTGCATGCTCTTTAACCGTATACAGCCTACCTGCACACCTCCCCCAAGAAACCAATTTGCTTACTGCCGGGTTAGCGCTGGAGCTAACAAAAGCTAATCTAATCTAACGTGTCAGTAACAGCAGACCTCCGGTTTCACATTGAAGCACACAAACTACATCCACTATCCTGCCCCCAGTGATGAAGGCACTCTTGTGGTCACTGGATTGATGGTAGCAGCACCGCCAGGTAGAAACCAGAACAATTGGTAATGTTTCGCAGCATTAATGACACGATAGCACTGACCTCACACTGTGTATTTGAGTGGAACTATTAAATCATGATTAGTAGAATAAGATAAGATATTTGTTTTGAAAATGCTTTGATGTTACTTATGATAAATTAGATGGATTCCTGTGGTTATTAGTAAGCATAATCAATTGTGATGGAGTTAATGATAAACCGCCATTCCATCTTCAAACGTAAGTGGGAAATCTTAAAAAGAGTCTTTGCATCCTCAGCTCATACGGTTTCAAAATGTCACGGACCAGTGGAGTCTACCGACGTTGGGGTCCTCTGCAGTTCAGGACCACATCTGACCCATGTCCATGTTCGAGGAGAATACAGTGACGTACAGCAGTTTAATTATCACTGTCCAGACCTGGGATAACTATAGTTTTATGCTTTGTTGAAAGCAACTCATTTTCCAGGGGAACAAATAGTAACTTTGGAGGTGACTAAAACTAATTGAATAAAGATCTCTGAAAGTGTCTACTTTTCAAAACAGATCTCTGAAGTGAATACTTTTCTAAACTATTTGAATACAGATCTCAGGAAGTGACTACTTTTCTGAAACTATTGGATTGGCTGCCTTCAACTTATGGCAGGGCTACATTTGGAACTGCATGTTGAAGACAGAAACATAATGAATAGAGAACATACAATCTCCTATACTATTCCACTCTATTTGACAATCATATTTGAGCTACACAATATATTTCTATCAAACCAATTAACCAATGATATTTTGTACATATACAGTGTACTAGACTAATTCAAATTTAATGGTTGTAGTTTATGTTTCTTCAAATATTATTTGTTTTTTTGAGACATGGGAGTTGAAACTATATAAAACTTCATTTGACTACCTTGAGTATTTGAAAAGTTGGTATTTTCAAATAAACTACAAAATATAACTATTTTCTGCCAAGGTATGCCACAGTCATCTCTGTTAAATCCATCTCTGCTCCTCCTCCAACTTGCTCACAAAACAGGCCTGATCGGTCATTACAATGGAAGAGAGGGGAAGGGGAATCCATTCTGCCATGTGCTTCAGCCAATATACAGCAGTGTCCGTGGCTTCATATTGTCAGTCAAAATTCAAATGGCTCTTAACCACAGTTCTGAAAGGCTGCGTCCCTGAAGACTCATGTGCGGATGATAAGTAATAATGTGAAGGTGATATAACTGAAGGTTGAATGAAGGTTGAATGAAGGTTGAAAGTCTTCACGTGGCACAAAGGGAAGACCTCCAAACAGCAGCACCTCAAATACAGATTGGCATTAATGAATAACTCTCACCTCATAAAAATACATTTCTTGTGTTGTTTTCCTTTAAATATGAAACTGATGATGCAACAGTGAATAACAAATGATGGGTGCTCCTCTTTCCACTGGGATTCTCTGCCTCTCTCTGAGTCACTGGCTTACTAGGGCTCTTTCATACCGTCCCTAGGAGGGGTGCGTCACTTGAGTGGGTTGAGTCAGAGATGTGATCTTCCTGTCTGGGTTGGCGCCCCCCCTTGGGTTGTGCCGTGGTGGAGAACTTTGTGGGCTATACTCGGCCTTGTCTCAGGATGGTAAGTTGGTGGTTGAAGATATCCCTCTAGTGGTGTGGGGGCTGTGCTTTGGCAAAGTGGGTGGGGTTATATCCTTCCTGTTTGGCCCTGTCTGGGGGTGTCCTCGGATGGAGCCACAGTGTCTCCTGACCCCTCCTGTCTCAGCCTCCAGTATTTATGCTGCAGTAGTTTATGTGTCGGGGGGCTAGGATCAGTTTGTTATATCTGGAGTACTTCTCCTGTCCTATCCGGTGTCCTCTCTTTCTCTCTTTCTTTCTCTCTCTCGGAGGACCTGAGCCCTAGGACCATGCCTCAGGACTACCTGACATGATGACTCCTTGCTGTCCCCAGTCCACCTGGCCGTGCTGCTGCTCCCGTTTCAACTGTTTTGCCTGTGATTATTATTATTTGACCATGCTGGTCATTTATGAATATTTGAACATCTTGGCCATGTTCTGTTACAATCTCCACCCGGCACAGCCAGAAGAGGACTGGCCACCCCACATAGCCTGGTTCCTCTCTAGGTTTCTTCCTAGGTTTTGTCCTTTCTAGGGAGTTTTTCCTAGCCACCGTGCTTCTATACCTGCATTGCTTGCTGTTTGGGGTTTTAGGCTGGGTTCTGTACAGCACTTTGAGATATCAGCTGATGTACGAAGGGCTATATAAATAAATTAGATTTGATTTGATTTGCTGCGACCAAATCACTTTAAAGCTCCACCGCGAAACATGACACGCCATTAGCGTAGAGGACTCCACTTAAAGGCAGAGTGCAGTGAAAAACATGATTTGTCTGAAAAGATAATCATAATCATGATAATCATGCCCCTTTAGAGCTAGAAAAGACTGAAATGTCAACCTGTTTTGGTGGGATTGTTTTGGACTGCCTTGATGACATCACCAGGTGGTAAATTGGTTGTTAGATCAACAAGAAAGTTCCATACCTCTTTGCCAATAACAGCTAGTTTTCCCCACTCCTAGACAGTCCTAGCAAAATTCTTACTTGCTATTTTTGTTTTGTTTTCAATTAAAATGGTCAAAAACAAATCACAGTAAGTTTTTGTTACCCAGAAATGATTTGATATTGATATGTCATATAGAGAGGCAATGCAAACAGTTAACGCTTTTGAAGACAGTATCGTTATATTACATATACATCCATTTGCATATACCATGGCCAGCATGTAGCCCCAAGGGATCTGCATCCGCTGTGTAACAGCATTGATCTTTCTGCTTTTCTACAAAGAAACACTGCCAACTGTAGATTCATTGCCGAGTCATTGGCTGTTCCAGGTGATTCATCATTGGTAGTACTCTGGGTCGTTTATAACATGTTATAAGAAAAGAAAACAAAGTAAAGTGGCCTGTACTGTGGTTGTTATGTGAGCTATTATACACATCTAGATACGTTACTCGTCTAGACCTGAACACAAGCACGCTTCAAACTAAGAAGCAGAGGTCATCAAATTCAGCTATTTTGTCCTTCAAATCGGTGTCCAGAATTTTTACAAGCAGGATAGTGAGATAATAGCCACAGCTGAAAATAAAAGATCTGCTCATCGTGCTGCGCATGACTCATCGTTGAGCAGCGTCTGAGAGCCATTGTGTGTGTGTGTTCTGAGTGGCCCGCTGGGACATTGTGACCCTGCATGCTCCTCAGGGGAAGCAGATCAGACGCGTATGTGAAGTGAAGATGCTCCGTCGCCCTCTGTGGGTCCCGCTGGGTCCTCTCAGCTGGGTACTGGGGTCCCGTGAGACGGCCCTGTCACATATTACACACACTGTGGTGCTGGCTGAGGCCTCCAGCTATACTCTAGTTCAGTTCAGGGCTCTCCAACCCTGAGCGCTACAGTGCAACCCTAATCTAGCACACCCGATTCTAATAATTAGCTGGTTGATAAACTGAATCAGGTTAGTTACAACTTGGGTTGGACGCAAAAACCTACAGGATGGTAGCTCTCCAGGAACAGGGTTGGAGAGCCCTGCGTCTAGCTGCTAGAGGCTGGGCAGAGAGAGAGAGTAGAGAGGGATAGTTTTGTGCCAGCCTGCCAGGCAGCACCAGTGGAATCCTAGGTTTGCTACCACCGCACTGCTAGCAGGCACATACAGAGAGACCCAGGATACAAATGCCATGGCAATGGTCACAACGTATTATATGGGAGACTACGGGAGACTGGCGGCTTGTCAAGGCTGTTTTTTGTATGCATAGGTCTGTGCCTCCCCAGGCAAAGGAGTCCCGCTGTGCCTCCCCAGGCAAAGGAGTCACGCTCTACCTCCCCAGGCAAAGGAGTCACGCTCTACCTCCCCAGGCAAAGGAGTCACGTTGTACCTCCCCAGGCAAAGGAGTCACGTTGTACCTCCCCAGGCAAAGGAGTCACGCTCTACCTCCCCAGGCAAAGGAGTCACGCTCTACCTCCCCAGGCAAAGGAGTCACGCTCTACCTCCCCAGGCAAAGGAGTCACGTTGTATCTCCCCAGGCAAAGGAGTCACGCTCTACCTCCCCAGGCAAAGGAGTCACGTTGTACCTCCCCAGGCAAAGGAGTCACGTTGTATCTCCCCAGGCAAAGGAGTCACGTTGTACCTCCCCAGGCAAAGGAGTCACGTTGTATCTCCCCAGGCAAAGGAGTCACGCTCTACCTCCCCAGGCAAAGGAGTCACGTTGTACCTCCCCAGGCAAAGGAGTCACGCTGTACCTCCCTAGGCAAAGGAGTCACGCTGTACCTCCCCAGGCAAAGGAGTCACGCTGTGCCTCCCCAGGCAAAGGAGTCACGCTGTACCTCCCCAGGCAAAGGAGTCACGCTGTACCTCCCCAGGCAAAGGAGTCACGCTGTACCTCCCCAGGCAAAGGAGTCACGCTGTACCTCCCCAGGCAAAGGAGTCACGTTGTACCTCCCCAGGCAAAGGAGTCACGCTGTGCCTCCCCAGGGAATGGGTCACTCTGAGTAGCTAATACAACGATGAATGGCTATGTAGGTCTCATATGGCTAAGTTGGTAGAGCATGGTGCTTGCAAAGTCAGGGTTGTGGGTTCGATTCCCACGGGGGACCAGTACAAAAAAAGTTGGAAAAAAGAATGAAAATGTATGAACTCTACTGTAAGCCGCTCTGGATAAGAGCGGCGTTTGCTAAATGACTAACATGTATTATGGTGAATCACACACAAACATTGTCATGATTATACACAGCAGTGAAAAAACAAAGTTATTTTGACTGAAAAGAATTTCTTCAGAAAATGTATTCAAGAATGACAGCAAACGACAGCTTTTCTTCCAACAAACTGCTGCGTATCCTCAAAATGCAATCCTTTAAGGATATGGGTGTTTCAACTCAATGAGATATCACCTCAGCCAAGTGCCATATTTAAAAGTGGTCTCTGTTGCAAATGGGGAATGACTTGATGAATTGGACCCAGGTCCTCTGTCCAAGTCTGGAAGGTAGGAAAATAAAAGGTTGAAATATGTGCTCGTCTCACTCTCTCAGTGGGGTTGCCTGCAAGGCCCGAGGCCAGCCTACAGTCGTGGCCAAAAGTTTTGAGAATGACACAAATATTAATTTTCACAGTCTGCTGCCACAATTTGTATGATGCCAATTTGCATATACTCCAGAATGTTATGAAGAGTGATCAGATGAATTGCAATTAATTGCAGTCCCTCTTTGCCATGCAAATGAACTGAATCCCCCCAAAATATTTCCATAGCATTTCAGCTCTGCCACAAAAGGACCAGCTGACATCATGTCAGTGATTCCCTCGTTAACACAGGTGTGAGTGTTGACGAGGACAAGGCTGGAGATCACTCTGTCATGATGATTGAGTTCGAATAACAGACTGGAAGCTTCAAAAGGAGGGTGGTGCTTGGAATCATTGTTCTTCCTCTGTCAATCATGGTTACCTGCAAGGACACACGTGCCGTCATCATTGCTTTGCACAAAAAGGGCTTCACAGGCAAGGATATTGCTGCCAGTCAGATTGCACCTAAATCAACCATTTATCAGATCATCAAGAACTTCAAGGAGAGTGGTTCAATTGTTGTGAAGAAGGCTTCATGGCACCCAAGAAAGTCCAGCAATCGCCAGGACCATCTCCTAAAGTTGATTCAGCTGCAGGATCGGGGCACCACCAGTACAGAGCTTGCTCAGGAACGGGAGCAGGCAGGTGTGAGTGCATCTGTACGGAAAAAATCTTGCCTGGAGAAGACAAAGTGAGCGCTACCATCAGTCCTGTGTAATGCTGACAGTAAAGCATCCTGAGACCATTTATGTGTGGGGTTGCTTCTCAGCCAAGGGAAAAGGCTCAATCACAATTTTGCCTAAGAACACAGCCATGAACAAAGAATGGTACCAACACATCCTCTGAGAGCAACTTCTCCCAACCATCCAGGAACAGTTTGGTGACAAACAATGCCTTTTCCAGCATGATGGAGCACCTTGCCATAAGGCAAAAGTGGCTCGGGAACAAAACATTGATATTTTGGGTCCATGGCCAGGAAACTTCCCAGACCTTAATCCCATTGAGAACCTGTAGTCAATCCTCAAGAGGCGGGTGGACAAACAAAAACCCACAAATTCTGACAAACTCCAAGTATTGACTATGCAAGAATGGGCTGCCATCAGTCAGGATGTGACCCAGAGGTTAATTGACAGCATGCCAGGGCAGATTGCAGAGGTCTTGAAAAAGAAGGGTCAACACTGCAAATATTGACTCTTTGGATCAACTTCATGTAATTGTCAATAAAAGCCTTTGACACTTAGGAAATACTTGTAATTATACTTCAGTATTCCATAGTAACATCTGACAACAATATCTAAAGACACTGAAGCAGCAAACTTTGTGAAAACTAATATGTGTGTCATTCTCAAAACTTTTGGCCACGACTGTACAACAGTGGAGATACATGCAGTTTGGCCCCTTCAGGCAGCTCCTAAACGGAGCGACAAATTCAAAGCCTAGTTCATCATATGAATTACTCCCACATACATGATTGACTCCGCAGGTTTATAGTCAACGTTTCCACTGACTTTCCCCCCAAAGCAAACACAGACTCAAGCCGTTGGACTATTTGAAGTTGCACCTGGCTTAACAGAGAGACCATCTGTACACTTGTCTGTTTCAATGAGGCCGTCTGTACAATTACAATGCTGAATAAAGTGAGTTTAATGTACCCTCAACAAGCCATAACAAGTCCCTTTCTGAGTGGGATGAAACCTTTGTGTGCCAAGCCCAGATCCAGTCTACAAAAAAAACCTGAGCTCTCATTTATCAGCTTGGGAAATCTACTTAAATCTTTTTTTTAAATGACTCGACAAAATATCTAAGATGCAAATACAGCAATAGTGAGTGAACACTTCCAATTAGCCACTTGCTTTTTGGAAATGACATCTGTAGTCATGGTACATTATGAACTGACTGGTTCTTTTAAGAATGTACTCTTAGTGAGTTGTGACACATCCCCTCAACACAGCAATTCCCCAGGGATATCACGTTCCATAAATGCCCTGAAAAGCACTTCGGAGTCTAGTGTACCTTGGGGTCTGAAATGATTGACATCCTAGATAAAGACGAGTTATAATGACTGTACAAAATCAATAATTAAAATACTGAGCTATTTTGTATGCCCAAAGAAAATTGTTTTCTAGTAACTCAATTGCTCAGAGAAAAACTGTTACTGTCTATTTGTGCAAATCAACTAAACTAAAAACTAGACATGCGAACCTCTGACCGTTAACAATAACAGGGGAGGTTAGCATGTCTTGGGGATATGGTCTTTGTGTGAATAATTTTGGACCCCGCTATATATCTAGGGGCATTGATCAGTTCAGAATGGTGTCACCATACATTTTTCAGCAGTGTCTCTGAAATGCTTTTGTCTCGATCAATCTTTCCTGATTGTTTTTTTTGTCACAGTCTTCAACCTGTTACTGTCAGGCCTTGTCCTTTCATTCATCATGACCATAGAGAAAAACAAAAGGGTATCAAAGGATTTCTCCACCTTTTGTTGCCGTCCATAAATATGTTAAATGAACAACCACTTGACTTGAGTTGCTGAGTCATTAAATTAATATTTACCAGAGAGCCTGAAGCTTCCTAAATGCATGAGCAGTTCTGAGAAAAGACAATGAATCTTTCAGCTTAGCAGAAAGACTCGTCGGCAGGTGGGAGAAGAGAAATATCCCTGTTTCACAAGATACGTAGGCTTTTTTTAACCCCCTGCATTGTATTAACCAGCATGGGAAGTTTATAGAGGGTCACGAGAACCGTCAGTGACTACTTGATGTGCGTCTTTCTTAACTTCTATTCAAAGGCTTCATCTAAATTGAGGCGCTGCCTACCGCCAAAAATATAGTAACTGGCTAAGGAGTCAGGAAACGAGGAAGGGAACGACATACAATAGGATCACGACTAAAATAACTTCACCTATAAAACATTGTTGTCTCATCATCATCCTCCATAGTGTAGTTGATGGCTTGCCAGGTATCAACGGAATAACACTGTTAATCTGTTTAAGAAAGGACATGGAGGAGGAGGAGTAGAAGCAATTCAATTAAATGTGGCTAGCTGAGGGGCATGGTTAGCATTAAGACACTAAACCTAATGACATGCAATCATACATCCAGGTACCAACATTACTCATTCATTTGACAATGACTGAATTGCATATTAGTACTGAATGGTGCCAACTCCAACATTCATAATTCTGAACATTGTTGATAATTTCGAGGTAACGGTGGTAAATAAATCCTATATTATTTAGAGTGACAAGACTTTGAATGATTCAGTCTGGTCAAGTCTCCTCTCTTTTAATACTCACTCACCTCTTAATAGGCAAATTAATGCACTAATTAATGGACTCATTAACTGATTGGATCAAGAACTGACATTTCGAGATCAGGACGTGAGAAAAGGGCACAGAACAAGAATGTCCTGCCCTGTAATACCAGTCAAGTGAAAGTGACAAATGTCACTTGAGAGATCCTTCAGACAAAATGTATGGGTTGCTACTTTGAGAATCTTTCACTTTGACCTACAACTAATTGATAGATGGCGTTGGGGAACTAACACACCCAGAAAGAAACATTGGGAAGGGAGAGATTGATGGACACACTGATTAATAGGCACCAGCTCATGAACTAAAACTCTGTTGGGTGCTTTAACAAATGACATTCACTTGATGACGCATGCTTACCTTTGTCAATAACATCGCTTTTGAACCAAATTTGTTTCACAAGCCCCAAAACTGGTGTCCCTGAACAACAGATATGAACGTTAATGATTTGAGGGATGCTTGAGGGGGGAGGAAAATGTGTCAAGAAACAGAGTATTTGAATATTGGGGCATCTACAAACTCAGTCAACCAAAGCTAACAACATATCTGCTATTGGGGCTCCCGAGTGGCGCAGCGGTCTAAGGCACTGCGTCTCAGGGCTAGAAACATCATTACAGACACTGGTTCGATTCCAAGCTGCTATTCTGTTCTACTATTGCTAGAACCATGCAGTCTACATACACTGAGTGTACAAAACATAATAAACAGCTGCTCTTTCCATGGCAGACTGACCAGGTCAATCTAGGTGAATGGTAGTCGGTGCCAAGCACACCGGTTTGAATGTGTCAAGAACTGCAATGCTGCTAGGTTTTTCACACCCAACAGTTTCCCGTGTGTATCAAGATTGGTCCACCACACAAAAGGACATCCAGCCAACTTGACAACTATGGGAACCTTCGGAATCAACACGGACCAGCATTCCTCTGGAACGCTTTCGACACCTTGTAGAGTCCCCATGCCCCGACAATTTGAGGCTATTTTGAGGGCAATAGGGGAGGAAACTCATTATTAAGAAGGGCTAATGAAAGGATAATTTGGCAGAGTTTGTTGCCCCACTCAAGATCCAGAGCTAAACCTTGGATAACTGTTCTTTGGACAGGGGCCAGACATAAATCATCATAAATAGACATTTTATTATTGTCACAGCCAAGTCACGAAGGGGGTTTCAGATCTTAAACACGTTACCCTCTCTGCTGATAGTTCCTCATCAGTTAACTGGATTCAACAGACATGGATATTATCGTTGTGACATGGGTTGATTATAATGGGCTAGCTAGCCCATCAGGGGTTTGGCTGTAACTGCCATTGGACAGACTGACAGACAGTAAGGGGGAAACACAGACTTCCTCGCCATTTCACTTCTGTGTAGCTGGAGTCAGACGAGAACAGTGACACACTCTGTTCCTATCTACTCCTTCACTCCAGTTCCCGTAGCACGTCTTTCAACAGCAACCCAGGTTCTTCCTCCCTCAGCTCAGAGCACTTACAAAACAAGATGAAATGAAAGCCACAGCCCCTCGATCCCTGGAGATGATGACGACAACGTTGATAATGATGCGTTTTTACTAAACGTGCCCCACAGGACATCAAGCTGGCTGTAATTCTGAGGCTGCTCTGTGGCCTGTAGATTTGCATAATGTATTCCTGTGGTTTCTACATGAGGGCTCAGTTCTGGGCTTTGATGCAGGGGACGGGGCCTGATGGGATCGTTGTCTCCACCTTTTATCTAGGCTAAATGCAGGCTAAACTGGAAAATGGAGGAGACAATCTCCACAAAGAAGTGAAACAAGATGTCGCAGACATGTTGAGGTTTACAATTACTGCAGACCGAGCAATTGACTGTAATGAACATGATGGGAGACAGAGAGCTGGTTTCAAGTGCAGGGCGCAGCTGGCGTTTATTTGTAAAGGACCACAGG
This sequence comes from Oncorhynchus nerka, assembly GCF_034236695.1. NCBI lineage: Eukaryota > Metazoa > Chordata > Actinopteri > Salmoniformes > Salmonidae > Oncorhynchus > Oncorhynchus nerka. The sequence continues at coordinate 13,618,748 of NC_088417.1, forward strand.
AGGAGGCAGGTAGCTGGGTCCAGGGGCAGGCAGAAGGTCATACACAGGAGGAGGCAGGTAGCTGGGTCCAGGGGCAGGCAGAAGGTCATACACTCATACACAGGAGGAGGCAGGTAGCTGGGTTCAGGGGCAGGCAGAAGGTCATACACAGGGGGTCCAAAAGGGCAACAGTACAGGCAGGGAAAAGGCTAGTAACATCGTCCGGGAGATCAGGCAATAGGTTGATAACAGGAAATCCGATAGGCTAAAGTACAGGCAGGGAATAGGCAAAAGGCATCGTTAGTGAGACAGGCCAAAACTGTCATACATGGGAGGATTAAATTATGGGAAAACCAGAGCTCCCGAATAGAAGTGTGTCACAAAACAATACTTCCAATGATGGGGTGCAAAGAACTGAACCAAATAGTGTGTGATAATGACATACAGGTGTGTGAACAGGTGATCAGAATTCAGGTGATTGGGATCTGGAGAGTGAGCTGCGTTCAGGGGATCTATGTGTTTGAGAGTGTGAGTTGGAAGCAGACTTTACATCAACACCCAAGTTAGCAAATGGAGGGTGAATGGGTAGACTAGAGGGTAAAGGATGATCAACAATTCTTCACGTAAGCTTTAGTGTAAATATAACAGTGAAATGTGAACAACGCAGAGCGAAAGAAAACAGAAAAAAAAGTTTTAAAAAATAAAATAAAGTTAAACTCGTAATAATAGAAGTAATAATAGATACATAATGAGTTTTTTATTTTATTTTTATTTCACCTTTATTTAACCAGGTAGGCTAGTTGAGAACAAGTTCTCATTTGCAACTGCGACCTGGCCAAGATAAAGCATAGCAGTGTGAACAGACAACACAGAGTTACACATGGAGTAAACAATTAACAAGTAAATAACACAGTAGAAAAAAAGGGGCAGTCTATATACAATGTGTGCAAAAGGCATGAGGAGGTAGGCGAATAATTACAATTTTGCAGATTAACACTGGAGTGATAAATGATCAGATGGTCATGTACAGGTAGAGATATTGGTGTGCAAAAGAGCAGAAAAGTAAATAAATAAAAAACAGTATAAAAACAGTATGGGAATGAGGTAGGTGAAAATGGGTGGGCTATTTACCAATAGACTATGTACAGCTGCAGCGATCGGTTAGCTGCTCAGATAGCTGATGTTTAAAGTTGGTGAGGGAGATAAAAGGAGGATCGGTAGGATAGTCAGTTTTACTAGGGTAAGCTTGGCGGCGTGAGTGAAGGAGGCTTTGTTGCGGAATAGAAAGCCGACTCTTGATTTGATTTTCGATTGGAGATGTTTGATATGAGTCTGGAAGGAGAGTTTGCAGTCTAGCCAAACACCTAGGTACTTATAGATGTCCACATATTCAAGGTCGGAACCGTCCAGGGTGGTGATGCTAGTCGGGTATGCGGGTGCAGGCAGCGATCGGTTGAAAAGCATGCATTTGGTTTTACTCGCGTTTAAGAGCAGTTGGAGGCCACGGAAGGAGTGCTGTATGGCATTGAAGCTCGTTTGGAGGTTAGATAGCACAGTGTCCAATGACGGGCCGAAAGTACAGTCCCTTGGGAAAGTATTCGGCCCCCTTGAACTTTGCGACCTTTTGCCACATTTCAGGCTTCAAACATAAAGATATAAAACTGTATTTTTTTGTGAAGAATCAACAACAAGTGGGACACAATCATGAAGTGGAACGACATTTATTGGATATTTCAAACTTTTTTAACAAATCAAAAACCGAAAAATTGGGCGTGCAAAATTATTCAGCCCCCTTAAGTTAATACTTTGTAGCGCCACCTTTTACTGCGAATACAGCTATAAGTCACTTGGAGTATGTCTCTATCAATTTTACACATTGAGAAACTGACATTTTTTCCCATTCCTCCTTGCAAAACAGCTCGAGCTCAGTGAGGTTGGATGGAGAGTATTTGTGAACAGCAGTTTTCAGTTCTTTCCACAGATTCTCGATTGGATTCAGGTCTGGACTTTGACTTGGCCATTCTAACACCTGGATATGTTTATTTTTTAACCATTCCATTGTAGATTTTGCTTTATGTTTTGGATCATTGTCTTGTTGGAAGACAAATCTCCGTCCCAGTCTCAGGTCTTTTGCAGACTCCATCAGGTTTTCTTCCAGAATGGTCCCGTATTTGGCTCCATCCATCTTCCCATCAATTTTAACCATCTTCCCTGTCCCTGCTGAAGAAAAGCAGGCCCAAACCATGATGCTGCCACCACCATGTTTGACAGTGGGGATGGTGTGTTCAGGGTGATGAGCTGTGTTGCTTTTACGCCAAACATAACGTTTTGCATTGTTGCCAAAAAGTTCAATTTTGGTTTCATCTGACCAGAGCACCTTCTTCCACATGTTTGGTGTGTCTCCCAGGTGGCTTGTGGCAAACTTTAAACGACACTTTTTATGGATATCTTTAAGAAATGGCTTTCTTCTTGCCACTCTTCCATAAAGGCCAGATTTGTGCAATATACGACTGATTGTTGTCCTATGGACAGAGTCTCCCACCTCAGCTGTAGATCTCTGCAGTTCATCCAGAGTGATCATGGGCCTTTTGGCTGCATCTCTGATCAGTCTTCTCCTTGTATGAGCTGAAAGTTTAGAGGGACGGCCAGGTCTTGGTAGATTTGCAGTGGTCTGATACTCCTTCCATTTCAATATTATCGCTTGCACAGTGCTCCTTGGGATGTTTAAAGCTTGGGAAATCTTTTTGTATCCAAATCCGGCTTTAAACTTCTTCACAACAGTATCTTGGACCTGCCTGGTGTGTTATTGTTCTTCATGATGCTCTCTGCGCTTTTAACGGACCTCTGAGACTATCACAGTGCAGGTGCATTTATACGGAGACTTGATTACACACAGGTGGATTGTATTTATCATCATTAGTCATTTAGGTCAACATTGGATCATTCAGAGATCCTCACTGAACTTCTGGAGAGAGTTTGCTGCACTGAAAGTAAAGGGGCTGAATAATTTTGCACGCCCAATTTTTCAGTTTTTGATTTGTTAAAAAAGTTTGAAATATCCAATAAATGTCGTTCCACTTCATGATTGTGTCCCACTTGTTAGTGATTCTTCACAAAAAAATACAGTTTCATATCTTTATGTTTGAAGCCTGAAATGTGGCAAAAGGTCGCAAAGTTCAAGGGGGCCGAATACTTTCGCAAGGCACTGTATATAGAATGGTGTCGTCTGCGTAGAGGTGGATCAGGGAATCGCCCGCAGCAAGAGCAACATCATTGATATATACAGAGAAAAGAGTCGGCCCGAGAATTGAACCCTGTGGCACCCCCATAGAGACTGCCAGAGGACCGGACAGCATGCCCTCCGATTTGACACACTGAACTCTGTCTGCAAAGTAATTGGTGAACCAGGCAAGGCAGTCATCCGAAAAACCGAGGCTACTGAGTCTGCCGATAAGAATATGGTGATTGACAGAGTCGAAAGCCTTGGCAAGGTCGATGAAGACTGCTGCACAGTACTGTCTTTTATCGATGGCGGTTATGATATCGTTTAGTACCTTGAGTGTGGCTGAGGTGCACCCGTGACTGGCTCGGAAACCAGATTGCACAGCGGAGAAGGTACGGTGGGATTCGAGATGGTCAGTGACCTGTTTGTTGACTTAGCTTTCGAAGACCTTAGATAGGCAGGGCAGGATGGATATAGGTCTATAACAGTTTGGGTCCAGGGTGTCTCCCCTTTGAAGAGGGGATGACTGCGGCAGCTTTCAATCCTTGGGGATCTCAGACGATATGAAAGAGAGGTTGAACAGGCTGGTAATAGGGGTTGCGACAATGGCGGCGGATAGTTTCAGAAATAGAGGGTCCAGATTGTCAAGCCCTGCTGATTTGTACGGGTCCAGGTTTTGCAGCTCTTTCAGAACATCTGCTATCTGGATTTGGGTAAAGGAGAACCTGGAGAGGCTTGGGCGAGGAGCTGCGGGGGGGGGGGGGGGGGGGCGGAGCTGTTGGCCGAGGTTGGAGTAGCCAGGCGGAAGGCATGGCCAGCCGTTGAGAAATGCTTATTGAAGTTTTCGATAATCATGGATTTATCGGTGGAGACCGTGTTACCTAGCCTCAATGCAGTGGGCAGCTGGGAGGAGGTGCTCTTGTTCTCCAAGGACTTCACAGTGTCCCAGAACTTTTTGGAGTTGGAGCTACAGGATGCAAACTTCTGCCTGAAGAAGCTGGCCTTAGCTTTCCTGACTGACTGCGTGTATTGGTTCCTGACTTCCCTGAACAGTTGCATATCACGGGGACTATTCGATGCTATTGCAGTCCGCCACAGGATGTTTTTGTGCTGGTCGAGGGCAGTCAGGTCTGGAGTGAACCAAGGGCTGTATCTGTTCTTGGTTCTGCATTTTTTGAACGGAGCATGCTTATCTAAAATGGTGAGGAAGTTACTTTTAAAGAATGACCAGGCATCCTCAACTGACGGGATGAGGTCAATGTCCTTCCAGGATACCCGGGCCAGGTCGATTAGAAAGGCCTGCTCACAGAAGTGTTTTAGGGAGCGTTTGACAGTGATGAGGGGTGGTCGTTTGACTGCGGCTCCGTGGCGGATACAGGCAATGAGGCAGTGATCGCTGAGATCCTGGTTGAAGACAGCGGAGGTGTATTTGGAGGGCCAGTTGGTCAGGATGACGTCTATGAGGGTGCCCTTGTTTACAGAGTTAGGGTTGTACCTGGTGGGTTCCTTGATGATTTGAGTGAGATTGAGGGCATCTAGCTTAGATTGTAGGACTGCCGGGGTGTTAAGCATATCCCAGTTTAGGTCACCTAACAGAACAAACTCTGAAGCTAGATGGGGGGCGATCAATTCACAAATGGTGTCCAGGGCACAGCTGGGAGCTGAGGGTGGTCGGTAGCAGGCGGCAACAGTGAGAGACTTATTTCTGGAGAGAGTCATTTTCAAAATTAGTAGTTCGAACTGTTTGGGTATGGACCTGGAAAGTATGACAATTTTTTGCAGGCTATCTCTGCAGTAGACTGCAACTCCTCCCCCTTTGGCAGTTCTATCTTGACGGAAGATGTTATAGTTGGGTATGGAAATCTCTGAATTTTTGGTGGCCTTCCTGAGCCAGGATTCAGACATGGCAAGGACATCAGGGTTAGCAGAGTGTGCTAAAGCAGTGAGTAAAACAAACTTAGGGAGGAGGCTTCTGATGTTGACATGCATAAAACCAAGGCTTTTTCGATCACAGAAGTCAACAAATGAGGGTACCTGGGGACATGCAGGGCCTGGGTTTACCTCCACATCACCCGCGGAACAGAGAAGGAGTAGTATGAGGGTGCGGCTAAAGGCTATCAAAACTGGTCGCCTAGAGCGTTGGGGGCAGAGAATAAGAGGAGCAGGTTTCTGGGCATGGTAGAATATATTCAGGGCATAATGCGCAGACAGGGGTATGGTGGGGTGCGGGTACAGCGGAGGTAAGCCCAGGCACTGGGTGATGATGAGAGAGGTTGTATCTCTGGACGTGCTGGTTGTAATGTGTGAGGTCACCGCATGTGTGGGAGGTGGGACAAAGGAGGTAACAGGGGTATGAAGAGTGAATCTAGGGGCTCCATTGTGAACTAAAACAATGATAACTAACCTGAACAACAGTATACAAGGCATATTGACATTTGAGAGAGACATACAGCGAGGCATACAGTAATCACAGGTGTTGAATTGGGAAAGCTAGCTAAAACAGTAGGCGAGGCTAATCAGCTAGCACAACAAACAGCAGGTAAAATGGCGTTGACTAGGCAACGGGGCCGACAGATAAGACAAACAAGCAGAATGGAGTACCGTGATTAATGGACAGTCCGCGTCAGCTATGTAGCCAAGAGATCAGTGTCCAGGGGGCAGCGGTGGATGGGCAGGGAAGCTGGACTGGCGAGTGTTATCCAGGTTTTAAAAAAACTAACAATGACTAAATAGCTTGTAGCTAGTTAGCTGGTTAGCGTCTGGAGGTTCTTGAGTGTGTCATAAAAAATTAAAAATAATAGCAATTCCGTATCACATTGGGTGAGGCAGGTTTCCGGAAGGTATAAACAAATTAAAAATCAAAAAGAGATAGAAAGTTAATGGGTCCAGAGAGTGTTTGGGACGCGGTGATTCAGACGGTTAGCAGGCCTGTGCTAACAAGCTAACAGTTCGTAGGCCCGGGCTAGACAAGGTAGCAGTTAGCGGACCGGAGCTAGACAAGCTAGCAGGCCGAATTAGCAAGCAGGGAGATAGCGAGGGCTAGAGAGTTAGCCTTTGGGGGACGTCGCGATGGGGTGAGTCTGTTTATTCCTCTTCATGCGGTGACATCGACAGACCGGTCGTGGGCCCGGGTAATTGTAGCCCAGGAGTATGCTACAGGTGCTCTGGCCGGGCTAGCTTCAGGCTAAGTGGGTGGAAACGCTAGCCAGGGGTAATCATCCGGGGTTGCAGTTTAGCTAGATAGCTAGTTGTGAAGATCCAGCTGAAAAATGTTCCGTTTGCGGTGGGAATCCGGGGATGAAAAATAAATAGGTCCGTTGTGCTCTGGTTAGGGTCGCGTTGTTCGAACTGGCGAGAGCTTTCCGGGCTAAAGGTTAGCTGATGACCGGTTAGCTGAAGACCGCTAGCATAGCTGGTGGATTAGCTGGCTAGCTTCAGTTGAGGGGTTCCGGTTCCGAAGTAAATATAAATACTTTAGGAAAAGTATTTACATTGGGTGAGGCGGGTTGCAGGAGAGTATTTGGAAGCTTAGGGTTAGCAAAATGTTTTTAAAGAGGTATGCGAAGAAAAATATGTAAAAAAAAACGAAAAAGAAGCGATATATACAGGGACGGGACGACAGGACGACTTACTGCTACGCCATCTTGGATTCTAAGCAAGTAAGGATAAC